>NC_037686.1:54114836-54474461 GCF_003255815.1 Theropithecus gelada
TTAAGAAAATGTGGCACATATACACCATGGAATACTATGCAGCCATAAAAAAGGATGAGTTTGTGTCCTTTGTAGGGACATGGATGCAGCTGGAAACTATCATTCTTAGCAAACTATCACAAGAACAGAAAACCAAACACCGCATGTTCTCACTCATAGGTGGGAACTGAACAATGAGATCACTTGGACTCGGGAAGGGGAACATCACACACCGGGGCCTATCATGGGGAGGGGGGAGGGATTGCATTGGGAGTTATACCTGATGTAGATGACGAGTTGATGGGTGCTGACGAGTTGATGGGTGCAGCACAGCAATATGGCACAAGTATACATATGTAACAAACCTGCACGTTATGCACATGTACCCTAGAACTTAAAGTATAATAATAAAAAATAAAAATTAAAAAATTAAAAACAAACAAACAAACAAACAAAAAAGAAATTTAAAAGACTGAAAAAGCAGGAATTCACTCAAGGCTTATTACCTAATTTCCATGAGGACCATACTACTGTCTCTACTCCTTGAGCACCTGGCTAACTTATCCTGCTATATTTAATGATGTGGTAAATTCAAATAATTGAAAATTTTCAAATTATTACAGAAGAACACTGTCAGTTTTCTTTTTATAGATAAATCAGACAATATAAAGCAAACTCATTATTATCATCGTCATCACCAACACCACCATCATCACCTGAAGCGATTTTTTCCTTTTATTAAGACTTTTTTGATGAATTAAATTTCCTCTATTAACAATAATACAACTATGTCCTTGTAGACACAACTACATTTACCTTAATATACTCGTCAGAAATTTTTGGCAAGTATCTGCTTGCAATGGTTCTAGGTCACTAGCTCTACCCTAAACTTCTTGAGGAAAATAACTGTGTCTTGATACTTTTTATGTCTCGGACCTCACACAGTATCTGGCACATAGTATCAATTCAGAAACTGTTTGTGAGATAAGTGAATCACCACCTGAGTTAATAATGTATATTTGGTCTAGTTTTAGAGATCTATGACCAGTTAAAACAACTTATTTCAGAAAGAGTCAGCCTAAACCATTACCAGGATTTCATGGATTGATACACAAAATATCACTGAGAAGGGAACTTCACTTTGATTTCCTCTTAAGTAGGTTTTGTTACTTGCTGGGAAAGAGAAAAGTCATTAAATGATCACTTTACTCCATTTCAGGAAAATATTTCCTGTTACTTTGAGGATTCAAATATAATAAGAATATCCCAGCTGGGTCTTAACATCCCCCAACATTGCACTTCCCCACCATTTCCCACTTTGCTGCCAGATCCAGAACCCCAGCATGGAGTGAACCCAGATGACGGTAGACAGAAATTCAGACACATGACCCTTCCTATATGCAGGCAATCAACGCCTGTAGCAGTGAGCCTGGGATGGATGGAATGAGTGTCCAGAGCTCCTGACAGTTGCTGGACTCATTCTCTTTCTCTCTGTTTCTTTCACATGCTTCATTCTTTGCTTTCTGTTAAGGATATATATTGACTTTGTGGAACCACTGCAGTGAGCCGTAAATGATGCATTTAATGAAAAATCCTTGCCTTGTGCTCTGAGAGAGAACACAAACGATGTAGTGCAATCATTGCTGGGCAGTGAGGGGTGTTGTAATATCACACACAATATATATTATTCCAATAATATGAATTGGAACTATTTCAAAAATATACATTAAAAAAATTAACTCACATTTTAATCACATTTTAATCATATACATTATTTGTTGTTTCTCTTGTCCCTATGGCAGTAATCCTTTATTCTTAAAGATTAGTTACTCTTTCGTCTGAATTCCCCAAATCCTATATCCCAAAAGAAATGCACAAAAGGATTTTGAAAGATTACCTTTTTTGGAAGGATTATATTAAAATGTTGATTTTCTGCAGAGCACTGTATTTATTGCTACCATGCTTATATTTCAACGTTGAATTTCAGGTTATTGAAAAGAGTATTTTTCTTCAAGTTTCTCTTTTTTTTTTTCTTTCTCTATTTCTCTATTTAAAAACAAACAAACAAACAAAATAAACAAATAGGATGTGGACTTTTCTAACAATACCATGAAGTACAGCCTGAGTGACAAAGTCCAATTGAAAGGGGCACGTGCCAGTGACAGAAAAGTCTCATGGCAGAGTCTGGTCCGAATGAGGTTGGAGACAGTGACCAGAGTCCCGGGGCTCCTGTGGTGTCCTTCACACTAATAGTGAAGGAAAGTGCTGTCACTTGATTTCATATTCTCCAAGATGACCACACACAATGCCCTGGCACACCATGCGTGCGTTTCCTGCTGTAGCATAAGTCACAGTCTACCAGCTGGTGTGCTGAGGTGCCCCCCATTGCTGAACAGCCCTGAAACAACATCCACATGGTGCAGCCAATGACAGCCACAGGCTAAACAGACCGCAACTCTTCCAGCTTGCCCTTACCCCACATCCTGCTGAACTGGGGCTTTGCAGGCTCAGAGAGAAGAGCTGGCTCAGTGGTAACAGCTGGCAGGTGCATATGCCGGCCCAGCCCCTGACCAAGCAGGCTGTCTTGGTTTCCCCTGTGCAGAGCAGAAGTCACAAATGAACCAGTCGAATTGTATTCAAATAACTCGAGGCCCTGTCCTCCCTGGAGACAGTATCTTCCTGTAATGCTCTAGTTTTCAACTACTTCCTCCCTTAACACGGTATCCAAACTCCAGCCTAACAATTTGTCTTAACTGGCATTATTACTCACTACATGAATGAAGGGACAAACTTACTAGGGTACTATCACTAATGCACAGACTGGGTTTGATTTTGTTTGGTTTTTGGCCTCATCTGACCACCAGAACACATGTCCAAGTAAAGACAAAACTATTCTCTATGTGATACCTAAAGATTAGGTCAATTACGATGAAAAAAAAAATTAGTCAACCATGGTTTGCGTGTCACATAAATAAAAATAACTGGTTGACAGGATTTTGTTGTTATTTATTACTTTGGCTTGACATTGACACAGTGTGAGTTTTAGAAATGGTTACTCATTTTTTTCTATTTATGTCTAATTTTGACAGGTTTCCTGGATTCTCCAGAATGGTATGCTATACCTCCAGGTATCCTAGAGCCTACCCAAGCTTTCTGAGAAGCCTAATTAAAATTGTCGTTAGAATTGTAGTTAAAACTGTAGTTACTTTTAAGCATATCTCATCATGGAAATGTTAGCATGTGAAGATCCGTGCAGGATGACTACAGTCCTGTTCATTCCAAATACTATAGAATTCCTTATAAGATTGCTATTTAAATGACTCCCTCAATTTCCCATAACTGAATTATAAAAATAATACACATACAAGTTGTAGATGTATAGTGTGCAAAATTTTATTTCTAGAAATATGCCACATCAATTTCTTACAAACTCAATATGTTCATATCTCATTTATTTATTAAATCATCACCTGTTTTATGTTTACCTTTCTATTTCTTGTATTCATCTTACTAGTATTTTTAAAGTTTAGTGTCATTCATAATCTCTCACATTTAAGTTATATGAGACTGAAGAGAGCTTATCACCCCAAATCTTGTTTTCATGCTCTTTCTCTTTCTTTTTAAAAAACAACTTCTTTTGGTCATTTCTACTTGCCTCTTCTATCCCTGATAATTCTGGAGGCTGTGTGACTCCAAAAATACTTTGCTGTGTGATATTTGGGCTGATGAGATGTTGCCGTCACTTCCTCCTTACACTATCTTCCTGGATGAATGGGAACTCCTTGGAAGCACTGTATTGGCTTTATGCAGAAACCTGCTGTATGAAACATCACATATGTAACTCCAATACTTTGCCCCAGTTTTTCTGTTTCCTGAAGTATTTTAAGGATGATTTGGATATTTTCACTCTAAGTCCATGATATAAGTACAAACCCTCTTTGCCATTCTTCTGTGACATTTTGATGGTATTCTTTGTAAAAACTCAGCCTTTATCTCTCCTGGACCATCATCTTCCTCACCACATCACTACCTGCCTCTTTCTGCTTTCCAACACATTGTTCTCCTGCAGAGACTAGCTTTCTACCAGGCAGGGAAATAAGAAGCGTGTCCCCCCAGTTGTCACATGCTACCTTCCTAACAGAGAATCATACAAAACCCAGTAGCAACTCACAACAAGTTATGGCTTGCAGCAAAACAGGGCATTAAATTTGCCTGGATCTCCCATACAGTAAGTATGCCAGCCAACATAAAATTTTCAACAAATTTACTGCACGAGGATTATAGACAAGAACCTTTTCACATTGGAGTCACAGATTAGCACTAGGTAACAGCTTAAATAAACTACTACTCCTAGACCCCAGCAAAAAACATGATTGGAAGACATGTTCTCTAAACTTCAGACAAAAATAATGAGTAAAGAAAATATTCTAAATCCAGCTGTTTTTTGCTTATGTTCTTCTACTGTGTTCTCAAACAATGGCTTGTAAATATTCAATATCTATTTTTTTTTGCATTTTTATTTTTACTTCTATTTAATTTTGTCTCTTTTTTCACTCTAAACCCCATGTCCAAACTCTTCCTGTCTGCCCTTACCCTTACTGAATGGATTTTTACAACTTTCCATTTTCTTATATCTTCAGAATTTTTCCCTTGGTTTGAGGATCACACAGTCAGTTTTCCTGGCAGAACCATTACATTTCAAATACTTTTCTTTCTCCTTACTACAGGTGGAGCATTATCCATGTATGTTAATATAAGATACTGCTTGTTTTCAACCTTTACAATTTACTTGCCTCAGTGAAACAATTATTTGTCTATTTATCCCTTTAAAAATTAATTCAAAATATGGAAAGAGTTATGACATATTTCTTATTCCCGTAATATTTTCTTATCCACCACTGAGAGTAAAGATGGATGGCTATCACTTCCGTATAGAGACTCTTCATACATTACAGTAACCTGGCTCTCAATTATGGCTTTGAGTGATCTTGAAGAAAAAGTGTGTTTGCTGGATCCAAAAGTTGTTCTCAGTCTAAACCTAATAAAATTTCCTCTTTGGCACTTTCCATTGGTTTTTTTCCTAAGGCTAACATCAGTCATCTGTCTTTTGCCACATAAACTAGATGTGTGGAAGTGCTTAGAAACCTGTTTAATACTCTTTGCTCTTGCCAAGCTCCCCAGCAGCCAAAATTCTCCCACAAATTCTGTAATCAGTGCTTGAAATATCCATGAAATCAAGTTCTAAGAGCTGTCTTCTCCTTCTCTCTGCTGGTCTCCCATGTGCTATTAAGAACTTTGAACATTTGTTCACCCAGGCTTCAAAAATGCATTTAAATTAGAAACGTTTAACATCTCTAAGAACTTGACACACTGCTAACTTTGAGAAGCACATACACGATGTTTCAAAAGAGGCCATCAATAATGACATTTTTTGTAGAACTGTTTTAATGGCAAGAAACTAATTGGCTCCCTTTAAAATACACACACACACACACACACACAGAGAGAGAGAGAGAGAGAGAGAGAGACTCAGACCCTCCTGTTACCCTCTCTTGATAATTTTTCCTATCCTGCAGGCTAGGATAATCTGGGCTTGGTTTTATAAACTAAGCTGAATTTCACTAAGGAATGGGACCATTGAGATGATCGGGAGAGGACCAAAGATGAGGTGACTCTGAAGGAACCTGAGTTAGGACATCAAGGCCCAGCCCTCCCTCCTGTCATAGAGAATCTGCTTCTTTTCTTTTCTTGGAGGCTGAGGGTTTCTTTACCATTAACTGCTTCACTTCCCTGGTCTTTCCTCCATCATTTCTCCACCTCCTTTAATTTCAGAACATAGCTCTTGCTGCTCTTGAAACAGTCCTTAGAAGTGCTTCATTATTCACATCCTCTCTTGCAGCACCATCCAATCCATTTGTTTTCCTCTCCAGCCAAGCACCCCCTTTACAGCTGGCAAATCAGAGTAACTTCCCTTTGCTTGACCTCTTTTCTTTCCCAATAAACTTTATCCTATATATAAATTCTTCTTTTATTTGTTCCTTGATTTCTGTTTTCGTGCTCTAATTTATTTTCTTCTATACAAATAAATTTCTTCATTGAAAGTCTTTAGTCTCATTTCCTGCCTTGTAAGTATTCTCCCTCTTGCTTAATTAACACATGCTTTATCCCTTGATGATTTTTTTAAGTGGAGTTTCTGCTTATAATTTTTTATTTCCACATATCCTAAAGCGAATTTATTCCTCCTACATAGACCTTTACTAGAATTTTCAGAGTTTGAAAATCAATTTGACTATTATCTTAAAATTATAAGGAAAAAGGAGTCTTCATTCAGATGTTGGTATACACACACACACACACACACACACACACATACATACATACATACAGATGTTATTTTTCAAAATAAATATTTATTTACTGTCTGTGGTAGATACGGTGCTAGGCATTTGGGCTATACTGTTGACAAGTGGAGACTGATTCTCCACTCCCAAGCTTTTAGGGTTCACTCTGGAACCAGGTATGCGAAGAAACAGCAGTATCCTATGAAGCTGCACCACCATGGGCAGTACAAGAACTCTTCATCAGTAGGAAGTGATCAAAGAGGTCCTAACAGGAAGAGGAAAGTGAAATTGACAGAGAAGACCAAGTTTGCCAAGCAGAGAGCTGAAGAGCAGGTGGGAGAGTGGACAGAAAAAGGCCCTCCAAACAGAAAAAGGAAAACGAAAAAAAAAACAAAACAAAACAAAACAAAAAAAAACCCAGCATCTTCCAAGTTAAAGAAGAGTAGAGAGCACGACATTTTTAAGGAATTACAGGTGCTAAATGCCTTAACAGAGATAAAATCTGATAATGCAGCCAGCCTGTTAGCAACAACAGCCCCTATTTATGGAAAATCCACTCTCTGTCCAGCAGTTTATGTTATCTTACTTAGTCCTAACAACTTTGCAATAAAGACATTATCCCCATTTTATGGATGAAGAAACAAGGCTTGAAGTATTTTTTAATGTGTCCAACCTCAATTAGCTAATAAATGGTGATGTTGCTCAGCTGTGTATGATTCCATAGTCTGCACTTCCTCCACTACACTAGTATCTCTTCCAATTTTCATTCTGTAGATGTAGGAGAGCCATCATACAATTTTATATAAAGGAAAAACCTGGTCTTATTTGCAGAGAACTAGTTTGAGAAGAGATGAGGTGTAGGGAGGGAGTCCTTCATGCCAACTATTTTAATAATCTAGCAAAGAAATTACAAGGACCATAATTGAAATAGGCAGCTATCAGGATAGAAAAAGAAAATGTAACTCCAAAAAATAATTAGGAATTAGAAGGAAAAAACCATAATGACTGGCTGAGTGTTAAGGAAAACTAAGGGGGCAGCAATTCAAGGGTGTCTCCTGGATTTCTGAGTTGTGCAAACTGATGGTCAGTTGTGCCCCCTAATATAGAGGAGAGTGGAATGGGACAAAATGTGGCTGGTGAATTTGGGTTTTGGCCAGTTTGTCTACGGAGCAAGCTAAGGTGTGCTAAAGGCAGGAAATTAGGTAGAGGCTCAAGACTGAGGTCAGAATTAGAGATAAAAAATGCAGGTAGTATGAGTCTGAAGCCATGCGAAGCTCGGATATTGGCCAGGAAGCATACGAAGTTTGAAAAAAAGACAGATAAAGACAGACAAAGGAGGGAGCAGAGAAGAGAAATTGATGGAGTCTAAAAGGCCCCCATTACTGCAGGAAGAGAAAAAGAGGAAAGTGGAGTTGGAGAAACAGAGACAGAAATAATTGCTAAGAGAGCATAATCATGGCAGTGGCCAGGGCATTCTCCAATGATGATGGCACCTCTGGTTCTCAAGATCTGTGGAATCACCTCCCTTAAATGGGGGCTAAGCTGAGCAGCTTGCTTCCCACTAACAGAATATAGCGAGGGTGAATGAGGTTAGGTTATAAAAAGGCTGCACTTTTGTCTGGGGCACTCCCTTAATCCCTCTTGAATCACTCACTCTTGTGGAAGCCAGCTGCCACACCTTCGGGCAGGCTTGAGAAAAGGGAAGCTAGCTTCCAGGTTAGCAGCCTGGGGATAGGCCACATGGCAAGATACTGAGGGCTGCCAGCAACCACGGAGAGAGTCAGAAACAATACTCCACCAGTAGAGCCTCGAGGTGGCTGCAGCCCCCCACCAACAGCTTAACTCTCACCTCATGAGACTCAGAACCAGAACCATCCTGCCAAGCTGTTTCTAGATTTCTGGTGTACAGAAACTATGAAATAATAAATATTTCTGGTTGGTCTGTAAATTTGTGTGCAGCTATAGGTTACCACTATAATAACCCTGCAAATGTAGCCCCAAGAGTAAGATAGGACTATAATGGCCTCTGCACACTCTGCAGTCACAATTTATATTTTTGTTATACACACATCTGTCCATTTGGGGAGGTCATGTATCATTTCATTAATATATTTTGCCCTATAAAGAGGTGGATAGATATGCACTAAGAAGCAATCGAGTATCATGGTAATGGTCAGACTGAAATCCCAACACTTGGACTCCATTTCCTGCTTTAGCTCTTACTACCCGTGTAACATTGAGTGAGCTTTTTGGCCTCTCTGCCTTTGACGTCCTTTTTCACATGATGGACAGTAATAGTAGCACCTCTAGAACTGTCAGAAGGAATACACGAGTTAGTGCATATGACTCTTAAAACAGTTCCTAGAGCACTGCAGACAGTCAACATTAACTACTGCTATTATTATTGTGGCGGGCTGGGGCAGTGAGGTGGATGTATACAAAGAAAAAGAAAAAGGAAGAAGGAAATACTTCAACCTATTTTCTTACTTTGACTAAATTGTCACCTATATCAGTCACTTTTTTCCATTTGTTCACCTTTTCCCCTGAGATACACTTCCTTATTCAACACATTCACAAACTTGACCACTTTTCTTCTGGATTCACTTTCATATAAGCTCCTTCCCAGATTTAATCTCATGCATCTTTAGGACAACTATTCATCTAGCCCTAACCCAGCCCTAACCAACCCACCCCTAACCCCAAGCTTAATCATACTGACAAGTGTTATAAAACCACCCACCTACATTCTTAATATGCAGAAACCCCCACTCAGTACTGCACCCCTGTTCTTCAGGCTACATCTTTGCTTGGTGTTGCGTGCTGAAGCCCTCCAGCAGTCAGCTTCACTCACTTCTTACCTGCCTGAGCTACTTGCTTTAAAATTGTATGAAGGGACAGAGGACTTTTCTTAGATCCACAAGGCTTCCTGCACCTTCTCCTACTTATCCTAGGGGATACACTAGTTCTCTTCTCCTATATCCTTACCTCTGGGGTTTGGGTCCCATGTTCTATGGATTAGTCATTCTCATGGTCTTGGATCTCTGCAGTTCATACCTCTAGAAGGCCCGTTCACTTCTTTCTTCCAGTATGGACCTATCTTCTGGGGCAATGGATTATCATGTCCACTGTTGAGCAGGGCTGTCTTAATCTCATGCTGTTGAAAGCTCTTCTGACTGATCTACATAATACTCACCCCCTCCCCATTTCCCATCCTCTGCATTTTGCCTTCTGTCTTCTGTGGCTCCCCTCATCCTATCTCGCCTTACACCTGTAGGTGGCGCCCATGCACCGGTGAGGGCTGATGGCGCCTGTTCTGTCCCTCCTGTCTCCCCCTGGCTGGGCTCAGACAGTAGGGAAGGTCTGTCCTTCTTCCTCACAGAGACTCTCCATCAACATAAAGACATCACTCCTGGGCCCTTGTTCTCCACACCTGGAAGACTTCCACGAACAGCATATTTACTGGAATAATTTCTTAAGCTGCACTTATAATTCGTTTGTCTTTGGACTGGTAAAATTAGCTAACGTGTCTCAGCCTAGCTGTCCTCATCTGTGGAGGCCATCTTAAATGGTGGTGGTTTGACAGGTTATTATTCCATCTTAAGTGATATAATATATGCAATTGCTGGGTACAGTCTCTGGCACATGGTATACACGTAGTAAATGTGTTGTTATTAGTACTGTTGGTATCGTCCTCAACATCATCAGCCCCATCATACGCAAACCCATAGTCCTTTGCTCCTTAGGTGAAAAGTTCCTGGAATGTGGTTTAACTCCAGCTTCTCGCGCAGTTATAGTTCTATATCCCCAAATCTGTCTTTTTCCTTTCCAAAAATATTACCATCCCCGAAGAAGGCCCAATTGTTTCAATCCCACTGGTTTATTTCTGGAAAGAATGGTGAGAATTTTTAGCCCTAAACATGCTAAATAAAATCACAAATTTCTTCTAAGAGTTCTGTCCCCTTTTTCTCCTACATATTCTCCAAAATAAATCTATTTTCTCTATTGATCTAAAGCTCATATCAAACTTCTTTCTGAAAAATATTTGATTTACTGAAAAATATTTCCCTTGGGTACCTCCTAAGTGAACTGATAGGGTACCCAGTCACATAATCTCTTGTTGGACAGCTCTTCTTATCTTTCATCAAAAGAATCCTTGCAACAAAAAGCACCTAGATGGCATGTTACGATGCTCTCCTCTTCTTTCACAAACTTCCTAGATTTTCTTTCCTTCTCTATTCTATTTCTTTTTACTCATGAACTATGTGACAGGCAAAACAGACAAACTGGTCATTAGGATTTCAATCATTCCCTTCCTTTCTCCTCCTCATTCTATTTACCCTTACCATTATTCACCCTCACCTCGCTCTTCCACATTTCTCCTGTCTCGTCCCTTCCAGGTTCTCGCTGTAGTGGACTCAAACCATGTGAAAAAATCATATCCAAAATTCTGTTTCAGTACACAGTACTCATGCAGATTACTGACCCCAAGAGGTTGTAAGAATTGGGCATACTCCTAGCTCTCACTGCCTCTGTTGGCCTCTTAGACTCCCACTGCAATTGAGATGACATCTGCAACCGCTTCCTGGTATATCTCTCACAGATGGATCTGTTTTGAGCTCCTAACCATCCTGGGAGATAGTTTGATCAGATGTCAGATTATAGATTAGACAATGCAAGCAAAAGAAAAGAACTTGCCTGAAGTCCATTTGACATACAGAAACTGGGATAAATTTACAACCTCACTACTTTCACAGGTAAGCGCTTTTCTTATTATTTTTTTTAAAGAAGTCCTTTCCAAATATTCACAGTTGGATGGTTCAGTGCATGCTGCCCTTGTGTGAAAAACATTTCAATTTCCAATATTTTGTCCCTCTCTCCTCTGTGTATCTCACACTGACAAAGCCTGTTCTCCCTTGTAAGAACAAGAATCAGACTAATTGGCTCCGTAGGGTTGATTTGGTTTAGGAATACACATGATTCATGAATATGAATCACCCAGTATGCACATGGAGAGGAATAAATGGTGTGACTTTGGGCAAGTGTCTTTGACTCTCAAGTTTAGTTTTATCAACAATCAAATGAGAAAGTCAGATATTTGACCATCTCTAAGATCCCTTATATTAGAAAATTTTGTCATTTTGTAATTTTAACAACAGCACAAATTATATTAAGCAAAATATTTCAATCTCCTTTCTTGATAATGATATTAAAAAGGAAAAAAGCATGAGGATATTTATAAGTCTGTGTTAATAATACTGAGTAACAAATATCACTTGTTCTCACTCATATCTGGGAGATAAAAAAAAATTGATTTCATAAAGGAAATGAGTAGAATGCAGGTTACCAGAGACTGGGAAGGGTGGAAGAGAGGGGGGAACAAAGAGAAATTGGTTAATGGTTACAAAAATACAGTTAGATAGAAGGAATAAGTTCTAGTGTTCAATCGCATAGTAGAATGATTATAGTTAACAAAAATTTATTATATATTTTCAAAATAGCTTGAAGATTTGAAATGTTCCCAACATAGAGAAATAATATGAGGTAATGGATATCCCAATTATCCCAATTTAATCATCACAGATTGCATGTATATATCAAAATATCATCTGCAGCTCATAAATATGTACAACTATTATGTATCAATAAAATATAATAATAGTCGGTAATCTCTAATGTATGTTTACTCTGTGCCAGAATGTGTTAAGCAATTGTCATGGATGGTCTAATTAAATCCTCATAAGAACCCCATGAGTTACCTACTACTATTATACCCTTCTTTACAGAGGAAGAAACACAGGCACAAAGTTAACTTAACTAACTTGCTCAAGGTCCCTAGCAAGTAACTGAGCCCAGATTCAAACTCAGACCAGGAGAATCCTCAGGCAGCCTTTTTAGCCACTACACTTGAATACCTTTGCTTTCCTAATGCTTTTCAATGACTAACAAATAGATAAACAGGGGCTATTAATTTCCCAGTGTTATACAGTATTAATCCTCTAATTTAGGTAACCTGCAACTTTGCCTTTAATGGGTTATCAATAAGCATATTGAGAGCTCTTTCTTGCAATTAGTTGTTGCATAAGAATTTCAAAATAACATCAAGAATAACAAATAGTTTTTACTTACAAAGAGACTTGCAAATGGAATTTCCTTCATCTGTAAAACCTCTCCACATAAAATTAGTCATTCTATTTTATACTTTATTTTTAGGCTGCTTTATGTTCTCTTAACATTTGTGTCATTGAATATCAAAAATTGCAGCAATTCTATCTATATGTGGAGACTTTACTCACTTCCCAGAGGTTCCTGTTCAAAAATTAAAGTCCATGCTAATTTTAGGAATTAGTGTATTTTTAAATAACATGCACCTTACCCAGCTTTTAAGAGATATGTTATGAATAAGGAGTAATCATCATGCATATGTGTCATGCTGAGTGTACATGTGAATTTATCAGTGAATATACTTCACATGATTTTTTTCTGCCATTTACTTTATGCTTTGATGAAGTACCAAAACTAAAATAATAGTCCAGACCTGTACAATGTGAAAACACAGAAACTGCTACTCAGTTACTGACAACTTACATTTTTATATAAAGATATAACATTTAATATTACTCTAATTATTGAATTATTACTCAGTTCACATGACAAATGTGATATAAATAACAATAATGAAAGTAGAAGTTATTTAAACGCATTCTTCCAAAAGACGTGCTACTCAAGAGTGAACTATAAAAATGACAATTTGAACATGATTGCTTAGTTTCAGTGAAAGACAAATTGGGTGACTCAAACAAGGTTCTAAATACACATTGTGATCTTCATGCATTGATGCTGTATTTCACAACTCTTGAGATGCTAGCATTATACCTAGGAGTACTGTCTGAGGGGCTGTATAGGAAACTTAATTTAAAACCATGGGTCTCCTTGATGCACACAATGTGACATAATCTAAGAACATACACTCTGTCTTCACACCACTAAAGCTGTCACATACATTACTTTCAAACCAGGATTGGGAATTTTATAACAAAATATATTTCTATAGTTGAATCTCAAGACATCATATAACTGCAGCTCATGTAGCTTGGGCATTGATACCCTAACATATTACAATACATCCAAAATAGTAAGCATGCTGGTTATCCTGTCTGTATTAGTTTTCCATTGCTGCTATAAAAGATTGCACAACCTTAGTGGCTTAAAGTAGCACAAATGTAATATCTTACAGTTCTGGAGGTAAGAAGACATTGATCTCAATGTGTCTCATTAGAAACAAAATCAAGGTGTCAGCAGAGCTATGATCCTTTCTGAAAGCTCTTGGAGAGATTGCTTCTGTCTTTTCAAACTCCAAGAGGTCACCCTATTCTTTGGCTCATGGCCCCTTCAAAGCCAGCGATGGCAGTAGGGTCCTCACCTGGTATCAGTCTGACTCAGCATCTTCTGTCTCCCTTTTCCACTTTGCAGGACCTTTGGGATTACAAAGGGCCCGCTCACATGCTCCAGGATAATTCCCCTGTTTGAATGTCAGCTGATTAACAACCTTAATTCCCCTTTGCCATGTAACATAAAGATACAGGTTCTGGGAATTAGAACATAGACATCTTTATAAAACCATCAATCTGCCTACCACATCTTTCAAATGATTAAAAGAAAACCCTGGTAAAATGCTTGCCAGCTCACATGAGAAGTTTTCTTAAGATGTCAGAGAGGAGCTACGTTCTAGCCACGCGGTTTTCCAGTCATGCTCACCATCAGATCCGCCAGATGTTTTCATCTTCTCTGACATTTCTATAATCAAAAGCCATCTTCAACCCCAGGCCTGCTCTTTTTTCCAACACCAATTAATAAAAGACATAGGAGAATATTTGTAGCTGGCCTACCGAAATCCATCACTAGCCAGGATCGATATTTTGCAATTTCTCATTTTTCTTGATGCCCCACATCAGTCGCTTTTAATTCCATTCAGCCAGCAATTATCTAGTGCCAACAAAATGCCCGGCACTGCATTTGGTGCTGAGGCACAAAGAGGAAAACTCAAGCCATACTCCTGAAGAGCTTGCTATGTGTACGCGTATTGCATGCATGCCTGTGTGTGCAAGTGTGAGATACATGGGTCCATGTGTATGTGCATGCATGTGCATGTGTGTGCCAGAGCATTGTTGAGAGTGGGGCATCCAGGACAGGTAGGTAGAAATGTTATTTCAGTGTAGTATTCACACACACACACACACACACACACACACACACACACACAGTGATTCCTTTCTATCTCTACTCCCCTTTCTCATTCTGTTTCCAAGTCTCTGGTTCAGGCCATTATCACACCTTGCTTCAGCGAACACAAGTCTCCCACCTGCACCCCATCCCTTCAGTCTCCCACCTGTGAAAAGTCCCACTCTCAAATATAAAAACAGCTGTAGTTGCGTCACTCCCCAGCTCAAAAGTAGCACCATCTTCATTGCCTTTAGAATAACATATCCATTTCTCCACACGGTGTCTGAGGCCCTCTGGGTTCCACCTACCTTTCAACTCTTATCTCCTTTTAATGTCGTGTGTTCCATGACTCAATGCAATCATAGCCGTCCCTGAAATCCCTGCTGTGCTTTCCCAGCTCCATGTCTCTAACACTGACAGTCACTCCACTCTTTTCCCCTTATCCAAATGATGTCCATTCTTCAGAAACCAGACCAACAATCACTCCTTCCATGGAACATTCTTCTGTCCCTCCCCTACTGAAAAGAATCTTTCTCTACTCACGGGGCCCCCACAGCACTTCATTTTAGATCCTTTAGTAGGAACTCTCCATTTCTGCCTTAGATCTTTTCTTTTGCTAAATATCAAGGCCCCTCTCCCAGATTATAAACTCCTTGAGAGCAGTCATTGGTTTTATTCCTCTTGAAACCTTTATAATCACTTGCACAGCATCTTGCCCATGACAAGGACATTGTGGTCAAGTTTGTCAGATTCAACTGAATGGATCAGTAGTGTCAACTTAAGAAGGTTGTCACAAGCACTGTTTCTACAGCTAGTTCTCTTTGGAGATGATGGTGGTGAGATACATTTTTTTCTCTATTTTATTCACAAACATAGTGAGACACAGACAGCAATCGACAGACATCTACAGTGAAGGAACCAATTTCTTCTTCTGAAAATGACTGAAAGTCACTGATCAACCCATAAAATTAAAGGACAAAATAAGCGTATGTTACACAAAAACAAAAGTAAGATAACACAAAAAAGTCCTTAATAAAATCAGTCCAGAAACATCATCTGAATTATATACAACTGCTATAGAAAATAAAGAACCTATAGATTAGTAGGAATTCCTAACTTTGTGAATGTTGTGTATATTTTTTTATCAACTGTTCATTAATGAATATGTATGGAAAAGACAAGCTATGAAAGCATAAAAGTGTTTTTGGTGTGTCACTGTCATCAGTTCTACTAAATAATTATCATTACACATCCAAAAATATCTTGAATGGATAATACTGAATAATCTAGATTGCCAAATTGCATTAGAAGGGTATTAGCTGACTCAGGAGACTAATTATAATGAGGTATTGAACTGCTTATCTCTCATCTCAATCTTAAAACCATAAACCACACCGTATGGGCAGTGGCTGCCAATCAGGGTCAGTGTGGGGTAGTGAAAATTGCCTTGAACAAGGGGTCAGGAGTCTCAGCTCTGTCATTAACTCTGTAACCTTGGGAGTGCTTCATAAAGATCATCCTATATGAGAAAAGCAGAGCCCTTCTTTAGAGAAATACAGCTGTACTAGTGGCTGAGGCTGCTTATTCACAAAAAAAAAAAAAAAAAAAAAAAAAAAAACTCTTAAAGTGCACAAAAAGACTGCACACACACCACACACACACACACACACACACACACACACACAGACTCACCTCTCCCAGACGAATACCTTGTTGCTTAATGGGTCAGTTTAGTGCTACTATTAACCAGATGATTATAATTTGAGCAAGTGTTATCCATCCATGTCCTAAAAACTGTAGCTGACATAAAAGTTATCAAACTGCTTTTCTCACCCATAGAATTTCTCAGCCAGAGTGTTAAGGCTGAAATTATTATATTTGTTTCTGAATCTACTTTTGAATAACAATAATATCTTTATATGGTGTTTTTAAATTTCCAAACACCTACCAACTATTTCATTTATTCCTGATAGCCCAGTAGAATCAATGGAACACATTTTCAGAAGTGTGCTGGGACTGGTGTTGGTGCTGAGTGCTTCCCATTCAGCTAAATTTGGGGATACAAAAGTTATTAAGACAAAGTTTCTGACTTCAGGTTGCTTTTGATTACTGGTGGAAACAACATATTGTGTTCTAATTATTTATTTACACATCCCAGATGTCCTAAGGGAGCACAAAGGAGGAAATTGTCATTTCCACTGGAAAAAGAAGTGTGTGTGTGCATGGCAGGGCCGAGGGAGGGAGGGCAGAGGGAGATGTCAAAGACAGTTTCACTGAGAAGGTGACTTTGTCCCTGGATTAAAGTCCCTGTTCTATCCCTTCCTAGGAGAAGCTCTGAGTGTTACTGAATCTCTGTGAGCTTGAGATTCTTCATCAATTAAATATGGATAATAATGCTGAATTCATAGGGTTGCCGGAAGGAGGGAATGAGATAGCATATGGGAGAGCAATTTGCAAGTAGCAAAGCACTCAATAAAAAGGGTATTATTCCTTCCACTTTGCACACTCACTAACTTGGTTCACTCCAAAGGAGAATGGCTTATCCAAGAGGGCCCACACCCCCAACAAGGAGCCAGAGTCCCTCCTCAGACTCCGGTGGTCTTTCCCCCGACTCTGCCCACTGAGACTCTTGAGGAAATATAGAAAGCACTCATCCTGATAACATTTTATGGGCTCTAAAATCATGTTAACATATTCATATAAATACATATTCCAACATCTAAAGACATTTCTGTGAAATGTTGCTTCTAACCCCTAAGTGGATTCTCTCTATAAAAGGAAGAACTAACAGAGCATTGTAAGGGAGGAATCATGATTGGGAAAATCATCAGTATTTAATATGAGAATGAAACAGTCATATACTTTTTTAACATAAAAGGTTTTAAACTACCCAAAGTTTCAGAGAATAAAATATGGCAGATCCTCAATGTTTAAAAGTGATTTAACTGTGGATTTGAACAGAAAACATTTGAATAGACATGTGCCTTGCATTTAGTGGGTACTCAACAACTGTTGAATTCAAAGATTTAACCTGATCATTCTTATCTCTACAATTATAATACTCAAATTTCTCCCTTTATATAGTATCTATAAATTTTGCTTTAATCTAATATACTATAGTCCATTTTCAGTACTTGAAGGATAAACTTTTATTTAAATCTGATAGTCTCACCCATGTTTAAAAAAACAGGAAAAATAAAATTGTTCCTACCTTATTAATAATAGGCCTGGAAAATCTTAAGTAAAAAAATTACACACTGTGTGTATTGTGAGATGGAGACAATTGATATCCATGGGAAATTCACAAATAGTGTTTATTGAAAGTACCCATTTGTATTAGTTGAAGTTCTCCAAAGAAACAGAACCAACTAAAGGTAGGAAGGTAGGTAGGTAGGTAGATTTAGTATAATAATGAATTGACTAATGAAATTAGGGAGGCTGGCAAATCCATAATCTGCAGAGATAATGTCTGAGTTTGAAGGCCATTGGGCCAGAAAATTCTTTCCATCAGGCCAGAAAATTTTACCATTGTAGAAGATAAAAGCAGCCATTTCTCATCCCAAAGGCTTTTCATAAGACCTATGAAAATATGCAAATATCTAGTCCTGAAAACTAAATACAAGCTCTGTGCAAAGAAACAGCACTTTATAATGTGCTGATTTCTTTCAGTAAATGGAATATAATTTTGGTAAAAAAAAGTTTTCACACACATGTTTTGTAGAAGGTGAAAGAAGACATTTCTCACCCCAAGGCTTCTCATAAGAACCTATAAAAACATGAGAAAAGCCAGCTCTTATTTGAGGGAAGATCAACCTTTTGTTCTATTTAGGCCTTCAACTGATTGGATGAGGCCCACCTACATTACGGAAGGCAATCTGCCTCATCCAGTCTGCCAGTTTAAATGATAATCTTATCCAAAAAACACACTCACAGAAACTTCCAGGATAATGTCCCACCAAATATCTGAGTACCCTATGGCTCAGTCAAGTCGACCCATAAAATTAACCATCACACTATCCAAAAAAAAAAAAAGACTCATGATTTTTTCTAAATTTTGGGTAAGGAATTGATCACCAAAAACAAGTCACTTCAACAAAACATCAAGAAACTGATTTTCTTTTTGGACAAAAAGGCAATGTAAGCTGCTAGAGACCTGAAGGCCCTGGACCACTAATCAGACTTCTTTGCGTCAAAGTTGATCTCCCCACTTATGAGCTATATGACCCGGGCACACTACAGTTGATCCTTGAACAACAAAAGTTTGAACTCTATGAGTCCACTCAGACATGGATTTTCTCCCATCTGTCATCCCTGACAGGGCAAGACCAAGCCTCCCTCTTCCTCCTCCTCTGCCTACTCAACATGAAGACAACAAGGACGAAGACCTTTATGATGATCCACTTCCACTTAATGAATAGTAAATACATTTCATTTTCCTTATTATTTCCTTAATATCATTTTCTTTCCTCCAGACTATTGTAAGAATACAGCATATAAAAGGTATAGCATATAAAATATGTGTTAGTCGACTGCTTATGTTATCCATAAAGTTTCCAGACAACAGTAGGCAATTAGTAGTTAAGTTTTGGGGAGTCAAAATTTATATGTGGGTTTTTGACTACATGAGTGTCAGTGCTCCTGACCCCCATGTTGTTTAAGGGTCAGCTGCCCTTACTTTTTTGAGCCACACCTGCATCATCTATTAAAATAGAGAAATACTAGTCTAGACTGAATAGAGTTGTTGGAAAAATGAAATGAAATGAAATGAAATAACATGTGTAACACATGTCTGCCACATAACAAGTTCTCCATAAACATTAGCTATTCTGCTATTAATAATCACTGTTATAACTATGAGTTCTAATTCTAGGCCTGCTGAAACCTATTAAAATATGGCATGACTGCCTTAACTGGGATACTATTTCTATTGTCACACACTTGGGAATCTTATTGGATATTTATATACATCATTTTATCAGTTCTTTATACACATTGATCACATTGATCATTTGGCCACAGAGCAGTTGTACAAACAGATTATTTAGTAACCTATCAATTCAATCAAAATAACTTTCTGTATTACAATCAGTGATGGGGGAGGAAATCCTCCAAGCACCTCACTTGAAGAGAAATATAGAAACCACATCCGGCGAAGAGTCCCCCTCTAGCCACTGCAACACCCAAGTTGTCATCAATAACTTGACATTCTAGGGTAGGAATCAGGACAGGAGAGAGGTGATCTCTCCTTTTGACCTTGTGTACTCTGACCTCAGAAACAAGAGCTTGAGCTACAGAACTGGAATTGCCTTCTGGAATGGCCTGTCACAGTATTGTGTGATTTGGGGGACCCTCTTCATCTGGGGGAGAAGGGTGGTCTCAGCTTCCACCTCAGAAATTTCTGACCCTTAATATACCTTCACCCCACCTCTACTTAAAGGCTTAAAGCTCTAAGATTTTCCTATGAGGACAAAAAGAAAAGGAAATCTGAGCATTTGAAGAAATTCTTAAAAGTCGATGAGTGAGGTTTCCCTCACATATGCCATCTTCCCCTACCTCTCCTCTTGAAAACAATTAGTATTTTGCACCCTCAAGGTCAAGGTTAAACCCGGGTTGGTAGTCATTTCCTTTCTGATCTTATTTGCCTTTTCCTGTTCTACTAATCAACTGCGTCTTCCAGAATCTCTGCAAAATAATTACCTCAACTTCAGGGGAAAGTTCCGATGTAAATACCCCCGCCCCCCTTCCCACGTCCACACATCGCCTTTCTTCTCTCTCCCTCTTAACATTTCCTTACGCTGTCAGCCAATAGAGGAGTTTAAACATTTAAATGCGGTATCTCAACTGCATTTAAAGAATTAACCCATTTTGCCCCTCACTGGTCTAAACCACAGGGTGCCAACCGGACGTTAATTGCTTTCATCTGGTGGGGTTCCAGACAGCTCCTCAGAAGGAAGGAGCGCACATTCCTGGCACCAATTGGCTAATTCAATTTACTTCAACGGCATTAGCCTCTGTCAGAATATTCATGAGCAGGGGAATGAGGACCCACGGCACAGGCAGGCAGCAGCCACTCCGGCTAGGGAAGGCGCGAGGGAGGGGAAGCGGACCGCGCACAGCGCTTGGGGGACGGTGACCGCGACCAGGGGGCTCTTCTCACTGGACTGACCGCGGCGGCCGCGGGAGGGCAGGACAGGGCATCGTCGGGGTTGGCGCACTTGGCAGTGCCCCCCAACTCCTGGCGATCGCACGGACACTTTGCGAAACATCCGAAGGCAGAAAAGCTGTGACACTTCTGACAGTGGGGGTAGGGGGGTGGGGGGCGGGGACAGCGCCGCGAGCAGGGGCGAAGAGAC
Organism: Theropithecus gelada; assembly: GCF_003255815.1. Classification (NCBI taxonomy): domain Eukaryota; kingdom Metazoa; phylum Chordata; class Mammalia; order Primates; family Cercopithecidae; genus Theropithecus; species Theropithecus gelada. The sequence goes on from NC_037686.1 coordinate 54,135,730, forward strand.
CCAGCGGGGCACCAGCCTCTCAGTGTGGGAGGCAGCGATGTGAGCAGGACGCCCGCCCTGGAGCAGTCAGGACCGAAGGGCTCCGGAGAGTCGCCGGCCTTGCCAGGTAACGCAGAGGGCTCGGGTCGGGCCCCGCTTCTGGGGCCCGGGACTCCGGGCGCGCAGAGCCAGCCCTCTGGGGCGAGAGCCCCCGGCGCTGCGCGCAGTCCCGCTCCGCGCTGCGCTCTCCCAGCAACTCCCTGCCGCCTTGGCGAGCCTACCGGCCACTCTGAGTTCGACTTCCTCGGACTTAGTGGGAAAAGGGGATGGAAAGGGGCTGCCGGGACTCGGGGAGCTGCTCTCTGGAAGCAGGGAAGCTGGGGCGCACCGGGGCAGGTGGAGGACGTGGCGCGCTGGGAGCTGGGACTGCGCACGCCTGGGGATGGTGACTGGGGATCCAGGACGCGGCTTGCGGGGGCGCTTGGCACCGGCTTCACCCTCACTGGTCCCGCGGGCAGCGGCGCCTCCCTCTGCCTGCAGAGGAGACAGGGTGGCCGCGTCCCTCGCACAGAGATGTGCGCCGGGAAGGAGACCAGAGAGCGAGGATCCGGGGAGGCGCAGGCACCTACGGGGCCGATCCCTGGTCCGCGCCTAGTGCCGCGCCCCTGCCTGAGCTCGGCAGTGGGAGGAGAATGTGGTAGGGACTCGCGTCCCCGCCACCTGCCGGACTTCGCCAACTCCCCGGATTTCCTGTCCTTGGGCCCTGACACTCCCAAGGAAAGCTCTGAATTGCGCGCGCTGTTTGGTTTTTGCTTGTTGTAGTTACCCTGGGGAAAGAGCCGGGGGCAAGGGGGTCAAATCGGGTGAAAGTTTCAGATATGCAAAGAAACGTTACCTAGGAGTCCCAACGTGTCCTTAGCAATAGGAGAGACTGCAGCGGCCTTTGCCTGGCTATCCGCCTCTGGGGCGGCAGTGGGGGCTGAAATCTGGAGGGCAGCCCGGAGGCAGCGCCAGAACCTTGTTTTGTTTCTGCTGAGACCAGGCTGGAAGTGAGAGGGGCTAGCACCAGAGAATCGGGGAGTTGGTGCCCTGGTAGATTCGGAGTTTACTATGTTGTTGCTATTATTATTAATGCTCTTGTTATTGGCACGAGCACCAGGAACAATTTTGTTTTTTTCTGATTGTTATAAATCGCCTGGAAACTGAACCTGCGGCCCTCTCCCCTCAAATGAAATGTCCCCGGACCTCCTCTAGTCTCTGATATGTGTCTTTCCACCAAAGGAAATTACCCAGTCAGAGTTGTGGTGCTGTCAGGGACTCAGCTAAGGAATTGGATCTACCCAAGAACAACAAAAAGTTGAAACTAGGATGTGTTTGAACCCATGCTATAGATGAGTATTATGTTCCTATCTGCTCAACTTCCTCAGCCGCCTCTGACTGGGGAACCCTGAAGGCACAGCCATCTTGAGCCCCATAGTTGACCCAGTGTTTCCCTTTCATTTATTTATACAACCTGGGAAAATCTTTTCCCTTTAGTGTTACCCCTGCAGTCTCGCTGGACATACTGAAAGGATTCAGGTCCTGACACTGGAGGAATCCACAAGGGCACCTGTGGTTGCCAACTCTTGGCTTGACTCTGTTCAGATGTTGTCCAGGGTGCGGGCTTGGGCAGCTGATGAAGCAGAAAGCTGGGCGAGGGTGTGGGAGAATAGTATGGCAGAGTTAAGCTGAGTGCAGGAGATGAGGTCAAACATCCACGCTGGCCACATCCCTTCCTGCCAGAGAAAAAAGACGAATGAAGATCAGGGAGGGAAGTATTATAAATTGGAACCAAGCTCTTAGAGTCTACTTAGGCTGTGAACCAAGCTCTCAGCGTCTACTGAGGCTTTGGCCATTGACTTTGGCGTGACCTTTCTTTTCAGTGCTTCTGATTTTCGCTCTCTGCAGATACTCAAGTAACTGTGCCTTTCTAACAGGACAGTTGTCGTGAGATGATCTAATTTTGTATCCAAAAAAATGCTTTGAGCATCCTGGGAAAGGACAGTCTATAAAATATGCCATTTTAATGTTTTGTGAAAAGTTTGCTACACTGCAGGTTAAGGAGATACATTTTTAGCATGTGTGCCATGTGGCAGTGTAAAATTAAAATGGAAAAGGAAAGTACAAACATAAAAATGACTTAGCATTCTTGACATTCTTGTGCATACTTGTAGAAAAATTATCTTTCGTTTGGGGAGAGTTGCCGGGAAATTTAATCAGTGTTTATACTACTGAAACGCCCCCTTCTACCTTTCCGCCCTGTAAAATTTTATGACCCAGTTCTCACTGGAAAAGCGATGTGACTGTAGTAAGTGCTGAGGGCTGAGAGGAGAGACTGAGGTTGTTAGGGGAACTGTTACACAGGGTTTGGAGACTGGAATTGGAAGGAAGATGTCACTATCCTCAAAGAGCAGAGCAATGTTCGTCAGAAGAAAGCAGCTGAGCAGCACAGGATAACAGATCTAACACTGCTTGTCCTCTGCTCTCAGATTCAGGAAGAGGACTCCATGAGACGGCCCAGAGGGCTAACCAAGGCATTTTTCCCTCCCCCGTTGGGTAAAAGCGCTGCCTCCTTCTAGACTGCATTGGTATTAACTTCTCTCTTCCTGTCTGTCATAGTGCAGTAGTCTTCTCTTACCATCTCCAAGAGACTCAGATGTACCCTATACCCTCTCAGACCCTTATACATTTGTAAATATCCCCCAAGTTCTGAAGCTTCTCAAAGACCTGCAGCTGTTGGTGGATTTAAGTAAATAGTTGGAAGTCGTCAAGAGAGCCACTGAAAAGTGGGTATGTTTTTCCCTGGTGGAGAAGTTATTGAATGCCTTTTGAGGCAGAAAATTAGCAGTTCAGAAAAGCAGGAGGGAGTTCCTTGACTTCCCTCTATCCATAAACCAGTAGTTGTATTTTTCTTTCCCTCATAGTAGTGAGCACTGTTTGGCCAAGCATTTTTTACAATTTTGGACTTAAAATGGGGTTTTGCTGATGGTGTTCTATGGAGAAAGGAAAAACGTAAAGAGATACGGAAGGAAGAGCTGCAGTGGCGAGAACATAAATCAGCCAGAATATATGGGGGGTTGATGAGAATAGGTCTTTTCACCCTAAAAAAAAAAATGTCCACTTTGGAAGAAAAAGAAGTCTGATTATTGGCATCCAGGGCTGAAACCAAGGCAGCTGATGCCGAGAGGAGCCAAAGGGCAGTTCTTCTTAGTTTAGAAACAGCAAGACAGCCTCTGCCAAAGATTGCTGTAAACACGGAATAAAGATTTCATTGTGGGCTGGTGTGACTAGAATAATTAGACAGTTAATTGTTGATTCTGATCTGGTGGTGCTGCAATCAGTAGTGCAGAGTGGCGAAAAGAAGAGCAAGAGAGAAATAGAAAAGTAACATTTATCACTTTTAGATTCATTTGTTGTACTTTGATGGTACTTTGGGAAATCCTCGTTATTTCCCCTTACCCCCAAAGGCATATCCCCAGAATACCAGAGAGCTAAGACTCAGGGCTGCCATTTTTATTCCCTCTATATTCCACTTTGGATATGGAGAAATTTTCTTGTCCTCTAAAAACAGCATATGAAGCTATAATAAAAATAAATGCATTACCTAATTCTAGTATTAAATATATTTTATTTATATGTAAACTCCATGTTAACTCAATCAACATATATGCAAATAGCACCAGATTTTTATGCTTCTCCAATACTTTTTTCTTGGACATATAAGACTAAAAAAGTAAATATTTCATTTTTGACATTTAATTATTGTCTATTGTGAAACAAATTGTTACAGTGATTAATCTTTCACATTTAATTGAAGAAACAACCTCCTCCATATTTTCATACTAATTTAGAGACCAAGAAAACATATTTTATGTAATAAAGGTGGTTTTAAGTAACTGAGCATCTACAGGTTTTATACTCAGTAGACTGTGACTTATTGTTATTTACTACAAGAAGGCACTGTCATCAATTCCTTCTGAAATAACTACTGCAAATGAAGACATAAGTAAGGGACTATACACAGTATTAAGCACACGGTGTCTGGGGAGGGGTAAATGAAGAACCATGTGTTCATTAGGTTCAGCCCTCCCTGAATCCTGATATTGACATGGAATATAGAGCAAAGTTGTCATTAGTTGAATATAAAAAAGGAACATCTTTAAGTGTCAATGTTAAGTATAATTGTTCTGGAAATAAAAGCATTGTTATCATAAAAGCATTATACATTAGCATAAACATAATATGACTGTATAACATAAGGTCATACAATCTCATAAAGAGAAATACTTAGTTTCTCCAAAATATTCTTGTCTGTTTGCTTAAGAGGTGCAACACTATCTTTACTAGCCTTTAGTTTATTTTATCCATCACAAATCAAAAGGGATTGCAAAAGCAGAATATTTACTGAAGTGTTTTGTTTTGCTTTGTTTTGTTTTTGAGACGGAGTCTCGTTCTGTCGCCCAGGCTGGAGTGCAGTGGCGCTCATCCAAGCTCCGCCTCCTGGGTTCACGCCATTCTCCTGCCTCAGCCTCCCCAGTAGCTGGGCCTACAGGCGCCCGCCACCATGCCTGGCTAACTTTTTTGTGTTTTTAATAGAGACGGGGTTTCAGTGTTAGCCAGGATGGTCTCGATCTCCTGACCTCGTGATCCACCCGCCTCAACCCCTCAAAGTGCTGGGATTACAGGAGTGAGCCACCGCGCCCGGCCTTACTTAAGTGTTAAATAGCATAAGTAGTACAAAATTATGAAACTAGCTCTCAGAAGACAAAATTTTGCTTTAAAAAATGCACTGTCTACAGCAATTAAAAATAGAAAATCATATTACCACATTAAGTTATTGCAACAACCTATTTTAAAGAGAATTTTATTCTTTTTTTATTTAATTGCTATCCATGGTTTGCTAACTAGTGATTCAGAATAATCTGCCAATCTCTTGCTAACCAGGACTCTCTAGTTAAGAATGTTCCTAATTACATATGGATTAACTTAATTTTAGAACCCTGAGAACATTCAATGCAAAACATTACTCAAGTGCAATGCAAAATAGAAATGATCCAATTCACCTCAAGGTATATGTAATTTTTTTTTAGATTAAGATATCATAAAAGAGAGGACATCTGGCCTACAAATATATCATTGAATAACCACTATAAAAGAGTAAAGGAAGCTATAAACTATTACATCCTTAAAACATAAAGTTTTAACAATATCACTCATCTCTTCTTCCTAAGCAGTAAGGGCTAGCATGTAAAGTACCATGCAAAAGTGCAAATGTCAGAAACATGCATAGCATTGCCTGATATGGAGGTATCCTTGCTATTTATAAGAATGTTTAACAATCTAATCACAAGTTTAGAGTGTATTCTGACTAATGCCATTACCTCCAAAGAGTAAAGAGGTATCTTGCATAGGAGCCCTCTCTTCTTTTTTATAGTTCTACATCTCCTAACTAGAATCTTGCTCACAATAGATGCTTTAAAAATATGTGTTGATTTGCTTTTTAATAAGGAATATAAAATGGAATCAATTGAATTTTCAAGTTAAATAAATTTGTAATATTTAATTAAATATTTAGTCAAATATCTGAATGGTCCTTGTTACTTTGAATTATTTCTTTAAATTGACAAGAATTGCCTGTGACCATTAGTAATAATTATTGGCAATATTCTGGTGTGGACATTAGGGAGGTGAGAAAGTAGGAAATCTTTAAGTTGAAGGGTTTTTTTTTCTAAGTTTTACCTAACTCTTAAATGTGTGTATGCATATATAAGCTGTTAAAATGTACAATATCTCTTTATAAAAAAAGTGGTACTACCACTGAATTTATTATTTACAAGTAGTAACATAAACAGATTCTACTCTTTAAGTACCGAGTCTTTTTTATTTTACATTCAAGGGGTACATGTGCAAGTTTATTACACACACACATATATATGTGTGTGTGTGTATATATATATATAGTGTGTGTGTGTGTATATATCTATATCATAAGGAGAGATTGGACTTCTAGTGTACTCATCACCCAAATAATGACCATTGTACCCCATAGATAATAATTTTTCAACCGTCGACTTCCTTCCAGCCTTCCCACTTTTGAAGGCCCCAGCGTCTATTCTTTCCATCCTTACATTCATGTATTAAGTGCTGAGTCTTAGACCAAACATGACTAAATAACTGCATGTTCTCTGTTATATCAACTAATTAAAGGGTAACTAATAAGGTGATAATTTGATTCCATGTAATGGATACATTTGATGGTCACAGAAATTTCTTTGACATGTAGCCCCAACACCCCAACACTCCAACCATACAACCGCAACTCTGTGTTCAACATCTGGCAGGAGAACAAAAACTTAACTCTTAAAATACTTCACATTGAAATTATTTGTGACTAATACACTCCTACTTATCTGTTCCTGCACCTGGTTTATAACTAAAATAAGCTATGTTAACCTTCCACCCAAAATGAAAAACAGATGCGTGTTAGGAACTGAACTGTCTTTAGCTAAATCTTCAGCCTTTTTTTTTTTAAGGTCTGACCTTAGCTGAATGAACAAGGTAATCTAAGCATTTTCCCAGAGAATAGTACATAGTGTAATATGTTGGCATAATTGGGAGCTAGTAGTCAAAAGAAAACCAGGATATAATTAGCATGAAGATTCAATTACCACTTGTTCCCACAGAGGGTTGTTTACTAGGATTAGAGTTAAGGTTGTGGGCAAAATAGCATGGAAAGAGATACAGGATAGTTTTTTTTGTTGCTGTTCTTTAGCTGGTACCTTTGGACAGAACCAAATTTTGATTTCAACTTTCTCCCAATAATTTAAAAATACAGCTTACTAAATAGCAGCTTACATCAATTGTTGGGTAGAAATTTTAAGTGTACTCATAAATATTATAGATATATTTATACAAATATTTGGTCAAAACTATTAATACAAAATATTTTCTGAAGGAATACGTACATCTTTTATTATACTCACGATTGTTTCACTTGGTAAACTCAACGTCTTTGAACCCCTTACTAAGTCCTAATAAGGGATTAAATTGTACTGATTATAAATAATTAATTAACTTATCATAATTTGTTTTTAAGCCAACAGATATAATTTCCTTTAGCAATTTAATTAAAAATTGGCTAAAGAAATTTCACTTAGAAGTAATCTTATCTATATTTGAAAGGGCCACCAAATATGTTTCTTTTTAATTTGAAAGATGTTGAGCACTAAAATAAGAGTAACAAAATAGACAGAAATGAACATTTAATGTTTGCATCAAAGGATATCTTTTTCCATGCAAATGGCTTGAACAGACATGTAAAGTAGGCAGTATCACCCACCTACCACTGCTGAAGGTCAGACAAGGACTGGGAGAAACTAACTGGAAGATACAGCCATCTCCGTGCCCACCTCCCACACCGGTGCCAATGTTCTCTTATGTTTTACTCTGTCCAGGCTGTTATGACAAAATGCCATAGACTTGGTGACTAACAACAGAAATTTATCTTTCACAGTTCTGGAGGCTGAAGTCCAAGATCAAGGTGCCAGCATGGTCCATTTCTGGTGAGGGCCCTCTTCTGAGTTGCAGACTGCTATCTTCTCATTGTATTCTCACACGACAGAAAGAGGGGAAGAGAGCTCCCTGGGGTTTCCCCTTTTTTTTAAGGGCAAGAATTTCATTCATAAGGGCTCTACCCTGATTACACAATGACTGCCTCGAGGCCCCCCTCCTAATGCCATTCCATTATGGGTTAGGATTTCAATGTGTGAACTTGGGGGAGACACAAACATTCACAGGTCATTGCATCTCATCTTCATTTTCTAATGCAAGAAACAATACAATTTCCAATATTTCTTTTTGAAATCCCTTGATTCCCTGCATCAAATACTTCATATCAATTTGCAGAGGCACCGACCATCATTACATCATTGAAAGCAAGCACCACACTTGAGAGCATGTGTCTTGTAGGCTTTTTTGGAATATTAAGTAAGAATCTAAATCTATGCCTATACTTTGCACAAACTGGCAAGATCTCCCAAGGATGTTCATCTTATAAATAAAGATTAAATAACACTTTTGTGCTACCATTAATATCAAATTGCATTTAAAGCAAATAGTAGCTAGCAACCAAAGTACATCTTCATTAACATCATAGTTTTGAAGTGTTACAGTTGTGTCTGCCTTTATGCTTAGCTGATACCCTCATCTCCATAATACTGGGAACATTTCAGTCTAAAAATATGAGGCATACTCATATTTGAAAATAAAATCTTTAAGCAGTCATTAAAATATTAATCCATTTGGCAGTTAGCATCTCGGTGGAATACTTCAGGCAGCTCAGCACAGAGGATGTTATTTGACTCATGGAGCTGGTTACCATTTGAAGATCAAATTGTTGAGGGTTGTTTCTTTAAACACAGGAAAACAACAGATTTCTTCATGAAATACCAAGTGCTATACATTTCTTTGGCTACATCTATTTATTTCACTCATGTCAAAACATGTACCATTCAGAGGAAAAACTGACAAAGCAAAATAAATAAATAAATAAATAAATAACCACCACTTATTTCGTCATACCCCTCTGCCAGACACTGTGAGTGCTTCATGTACATTACCTCTCTAATCCTCTCTTTGAATTCAGTATTGTTACCATCTTCACTTTGCAGATGCAGAAACTGATGAAGTGGTCACCACAAGAGGTTTCAAACACAGGACTCTCTGGCTCCCACACCTGTGGTCTTCACCACTCAGTTCTACTGCTTCCTCTTCCCAAGCAGCGTTTCTCACCCTGGCTATGACTACTGACATTTTGCCTGGCAAATTCTTTGTCTGGGACAGGAAGTCCCCTACACATTGTAGGATATTTAATAGCACCCCTGTCTTCTACTCACTAGATACCGATAACATCTTCCCACTTCGGACAACAGTCTCCAGACCTTGCCAAATGTCAAATCCAGAAGTAAAAGTACCCCTAGTTGAGGACCACTGCCTTAGTAAAGTTCAATTTTCATTCATTCCTTATTATAGTATACATTTTCAATTTAAGAGTAGGGCATCCATTTTCCAGATCATAATGTAGATAGTTCCCATGGTTGTATCAGCCACATTATATATGATTTGTTATATATATCAGACAAAACTTTAGGAGAAAAAATCATTAAGTCAGTATGCCTTCATTAAGATCAAGTCTTTCCCTACTAAACTTGTCTCCTTTGGGACCCAGACTGGATGATCAGGGGATTGCCCTGATTATATCTTTGTACCAACAAAAGCTGGAACAATGGTTGAAAGGGCATTGTCCACAGTGCCCCCAAAAGTCCATTAATAGATGGTTTGTTAGACTCCAAGCTCCTTGAGGATAAAGATGGGAACTCTCTTGTTCATCTTTATATGACCTGAAACCAATATCTTACCTGGCACATAATCAGGGCACAGCAAGTACTTCTTTAATAAACCAATGAAGCCCTGGTTACCCTAATGCAGGTTCTGAATGCTCTGTTCTGGGCTTCTAGCTGGATTTGCCATGTATTACATTTTGGTTTAATTTGTGGCATGGACATGCACACTATGGTATGCCAGTCATACCAATTTAATGAAACCTGAATGAATAGTTTATATTCGATGAAGAAATGGGGTCAAAAAGGCTGATATGATCCACTATATATGACCAGATAAAATTTAACACAAACATGTGCCAGTGAGAAAAGCACATGTGGAGGTTGAGTGCCACACCCAAGACCACTCTGCCAGAGAAAGGCAGACCCAGGATGCAAATTCAGGCCTTTAGATATCCACTGTATCCACTGTTTCCAGGGATGAGTCCATCCTGCTTTACTTTCTCTTGGTCAGGGTGCACTGAGATGTCCTGTTCTGTTCTACTTATCACACTGTACCTGAGCTGTGTAGAAAGTAGCCACTGGTCGAGAAAGGGCTCAACAACATGCCTTCCACATGAGAAATGGTTGAAGGTGTTCAAAATAGCCGACCTGACACAGAAAAGACTTAGAGGAAGCACAATAATCCTCTTCAAGTATCTGAAATATCTTTATGTGAAACAGAAAATATATTTATTCTGCATTGCTATGGAGGCCTGGACCAGGGTCAATGAATGGGAAGCATATTTTATTCCAGCAAAATGATGAGCTTCCTAATGATGAATTACCTTATGTTGAAGTGGGCTTTCCTGGAGAGCAGTGAGTTCCCAGCAGCCAGAGGAGAACTTGCAGATGACTGGCCTATGCAAGTCTGAGCACAGACATCAGATCGGGGAAGGTACCAGAGGTCCTCCAAGGTGCTTTCTAGCCTGTGGTGCCTGTGAACTCTTTTTTAGAGGCTATTGGTTGACATTGTAAACTACTCTGTGTAATTTTGTTAAGAAAAGCAAGACGTACTATTTCCTCTAACCCACATAGTCACTCATAGGGGTAAATTAGAATACACAGGAAAGAGGATCCTACCATATGCCATATAAAATAAGAATCACTTGCCATGGGCCAAGCCCTGTCAAAAGCACTTCATCAGTATTATCCTATCTATTCCTGATAATGCCATGAGGTACAAATATCATCACCATTTAGTAGCTGAAGAAATGAAGTCACAGAGAAGATAAGTAAGTCGCCCAAGAGCACAGAGCTGGTTATTCTAGCCTTACTGCTTGAACCTGAGTCTGTACAAAATTATGAAGTCTGTTTTGTAACTATAATACTACGGTATACCACCTCATCCTTTCAGCAGGGATGCACTATTTAATTTGAAATGTTGCCAGTTTCTAGAGTTTGAGACATATGGCTATTTAAATGCAGATACCTAAAATATCTTCCGAAGAATAAAATACGTAATTTTAGAAATTATTTGCTGTTTTCTGCTAACCATGATATCACTTCCTTCAAATAGTGCAAATTACCAAGAGTTGACTTTAAGTAAATGAGCAGGCCGGGCGCGGTGACTCACGCCTGTAATCCCAGCACTTTGGGAGGCCGAGGCGGGCGGATCACAAGGACAGGAGATTGAGACCACCCTGGCTAACACCGTGAAACCCCGTCTCTATAAAAATACAAAAAATTAGCCAGGCGGCGTGGTGGCGGGCACCTGTAGTCCCAGCTACTCGGGAGGATGAGGCAGGAGAACAATGTGAACCCGGGAGGTGGAGCTTGCAGTGAGCCGAGATTGTGCCACTGCACTACAGCCTGGGTGAAGAGTGAGACTCTATCTCAAAAAAAAAAAAAAGTAAATGAGCAAAATAGGATTTTTAGGGCTTTAAAAAAAACTGTCTATAGAAGAAAGATTGGTAACGGCATTTCAGATGCTGTTCTATAAATTAGGGAATTAGAACCCAGGTCTCCAGACTGCAAGGTACTAGTGCAAAACAAGACCATGACTTTCATTTCCACAAGTTCAGAAAATTCTAATGGTCAAGGGTTTAAGATAATTTTATTATTAGAGATCATGCTGTCTTCTAATTATGATTATCTCCTTTTGTTATATTCTGTCTTATGATTATTTTGGTGAACATTTCATAAATCCAAACTGACTTTAAAAACTACTTTCTCTGCCTTTATCATTTCAATGCCAGAAAGACACTGAAAACCTCTATATCATTCTGCCAGTGAACTCTGATTTACTTGAGGTTAACATTAACTTTGCAAATTAAATCGGTGACTTCCTGTTCTTAGGAAGGACTGCTTCATGCCCACCATTCCGGACAATACTCAGCAAAAGACTTAAAACACTGTTCAGCATTTGCTTTCTAAAGTTATTGCTGCCCTGGCGCTCACATGCACTTCAACGTTTATGGAAGTCCGTAAGTCTATGTTTACCATTCTTGCAAAGTATCAAGATGGTTGTAGGAAGGAGCCCAAGCACTTATCACAGGACTTAAAACAGCATCTTATGCAGCCCTTGGTGGGATGGTGATTTTGCCAAGAGGCAGGAGGCTTTGCTGTGCCCTGTGGCTTGCAGAGCTGAGGAAAGGCCCGTTTCTTCACCTGTCACTGACGAGGGTCATCTGCTGTTAATGAAACAGTTTTAGGCGGAATGTTCACAACCCACCCAGGCACATGTGTAAAATAACTGGCTCGATGAACCTCTTACCATAACATTTGCTCATTAGGGTACCATTCCTTCATGTCAAATTGTGGCTTGAAGAACATTTATATGAATCGGTGAAGTGGAATGGAGATTAGTACATCGATGTTTTTCCCCCTGGGTTTTTACATTATTTCTCAGGGGAAAACCTATATAGAAGAATGCTCTCAGGATACTTCATGATGGGAAATGTTCTGAATCAAAAACCCAGATGTCTTAATGAATCATGGGAAACATCTCTAAGAAGTATGTAGGATGGAGTGTGAACCTAGGAGAGCAGCCCTTCCATCCTCCACGAGCCACCCAGAACGTAAGACCTGAGAGGTTGTTTGGGAATTTGGACAAAAGAGACTAGAATTGACATGGAAAGGAGACAGAGGTGCAACCCTTTCTGGATTGACCAAACTTAAGACCAGACAGATCCTAGCACTGAAGAATATACCAGGCAAGTGCTGCCAGTACCTTGGCCCTGGTCTTTCCAAGTTCCTCAAGCCAATGTGTGACAGAAGTCATTACGGCATCCATCTCTACCTTTATGTCTAATTCTGCAAAGTGTAGCTGACCTCAGATGGTGGCGCTTTTAGAAGTCATCGGCTAGGTATTTGAATAACTAGGACAGGAGTAAGTGAGAAATGGAAAAGAAAAAGAATGACCACTAAGTCATGGTCTTGTTTATCAGAAGGGAAGAGAGGAATTGCACCATTGTTATGAGTTATTTCTATTACAATATGCAGTTGTTAAGTTAGAGGGATCTGCTAACTTCCTTCCCCACCTTGACCCCACCATTATTAATTTCCCATAGAAGATAACAAAAATAACTTGCATCCTTGAGATGAAAGGAAACCTTTTATGCATTTGATTCTGGGTAAAAGAAATATTTATACCAAATTGAAGGCATGAAAAATAAATAACTGCATTGAAAAGTCACAGCCATATTGAACAATAAACAATTTATGGAAGGAGCTTAGAAAAAAATATTTTTTAAAAAATCAAAAAGCATAGCTTCTGACAAGTACTCTTTATTTATGACAGTAAGTAGAATTTTCAAGGAACACGAAAATATTAAAATAAAATGTAAGTTTGACACACGTTTCTCTTTGAGGTTTTGCAAAAAAAAGAGAAATCTAGGTAGATGTGAGGTTAATTACATAGTTTAGTTCAATTATCATTATCTACACTAATTGAGAGAACAGAAGAGGTCAGGATTATGTGAAATTGTAAGTGATCTGAAATAATTTACAGTTGAGTAGGTGAGTGATTTTTTATATTTGAGTTAAACACAGGTAAGCCCTGGATCTAGCAATTTAATTTTTCAAAAGAAAAGTCAAATAAGGGAAGTCCAGGTGCCCACGCTTGGAAATTGCTCTTGTTCCCCTTCCTATCTCATTTCAGCTCCTCCCAACATGTCCATCTGGGGTGCTGGCGTGCTGCACCCACCTGGCCAGTGCTGGGCTTATCTTCTGCTGAGTATACCAGATAACCCAATGGTCCATGAGGTCTATTTTTGCTCTTGCTTTCTGTTCCTTTATAGTTGCTGTGATTTTATAAATTTGGTAGTCTGAGAGCAAGGAATGGGAGAATATGTGGAAAGGGTTAACCGAGGAAGTTGTTGCCAACAAACGTTAATGTCACAACCCCAGGTCTAACAGTCCCCAGAGTGGTTACTACTATCAAAAACACAAAAACAGGCCAGGCTCAGTGATTCATGCCTGTAATCCCAGCACTTAGGAAGGGCAGGGTGGGTAGATCACTTGAGGCCAGGAGTTTGAGACCAGCCTGGCCAACGTGGTGAAAACTTGTCTCTGCTAAAAATAATAATAAAAAAATAAAATTAAATTAAATAAAAAAAATTAGCCGGGTGTGGTGGCACACACCTGTAATCCCAGCTACTCAGGAGACTGAGGCATGAGAATCACTTGAACCTGGGAGGCGGAGGTTGCAGTGAGCCAAGATCATGCCACCATACTTCAGCCGGGGTGATTGAGTGACACCCTGCCTCAGAAACACACACACACACACACACACACACACACACACACACACACACGCTTTGTTAAACATTTCTCTGGTTCCAAGGCAAATTGGAATATGCATTGTTTCAAATTCTATGCACACAAAGTGAATGAATAGCTGTCAACAAAGATGTAATTAAGGAGATGTTGTCAATAAATTTGAAATGATAATTTACCTTGGAACAGCCACATTATATCTTACCTCTCCTCTAGCCTCTCCTCACAGGGCCTCCTCTAGGATAATCTAGAGTTTCCTCAATAAAATTAGGAGGGGAAATGCCATATGTAAGTTTTTAGAGACTTTGAGAAATTCATAAACAATACGTTTTTTTTCAGATGGACATGTGGCTAACATTTTCCTAAAACTCATGATGTATTTTTGGCCAAATATCATCAACTGACACCCCCACAAATAAAGAACTCAAACATAGTTTTATTAGTTGATAATTATAGCAATAAAGATACTTCCTGAGCCTATAGAATCTTACCTTTGCAAAGTTTGGCTTCCTGTGTATTATTTCATGTTTTCAGAGCTACCTACCATCAACCCTTCTCCTGGTTATAACTGATTTCATTTTTCTGGGGGTGGGGGGTGATCCACTGGAACATTTTAGGTCTCAATGTTTTTAAGTGAAAGTGTGTTTGTGCCAAATGAGTTACTTTCCTTACTCTTAGGAACTGTTTCTGCCACAGGCTTGCTCATATCATTCCCACACCTTGAGGAATCTATATTTCTTTTGAACTATCTCTGATCCTCTTCCCGAAAGATGGTTCAAAATTACTCTGTCTAAATGAGACCTTAATTAGCCATAGATTACTCTGCCCCACCCCCAAGACTCTGATGTTCTCCCCTATATTAAATTACACTTGTGCACCATGTTTGATGGTATCCTCACCGTTGTTATCTCGGGCGTTTAATGTCTCTTCCCCTAGCTGAGTCATAACCTTCTTCAAAGCAGACTGGGGTTCTGCTTTCTGCTGGCCGAGTTCCCCATTATGAATGGTGGGGCACATGGATACCAACGGCCCAGGGCTTTACAACACCCCTGAAACATACCACTGTGTCAGTTCAGTGCTGTCAGTCAGCCCATTATCCGATCCACACAGCCATAAAAACATGAGAAATCTAGATTGTCACCCTGTCTAAAGAAAGGAGGGGTTGCAAAGGTGGAAAGTGTGGGTAAGAAAGCACAACTAGCGTGGAGAGAAGAAAAGGAACAATCAGAGGGGAACTGAGAGGGAGCAGTAAGGCAAGATTGTATGAAAAAGGAACAAACTTCAGCTTGGTAAAACTATGAATAACTACATTTTATTTTTATTATTTGGAATCTAGGTGTAGCTTTGTGGGGCAGTAAAGCAGGATTGTGTGGAAAGGGGGAAAGTTTTCAGCCTTTAAAAAATATGAATAGCTACATTTTGTTTTTACTTAGAATCTAGGCGTTGCTTTGTAATGTGCTGGAGGAAGTAAATTTATTTTTAAACTGCATGTAGGCTGTGCTTTTAAGACTGTGGGGGTTGAAATGTGTATTCTTTTTAAATGATCACTTTAGGAGTGGCTGTTAGAAACATTGGAATTACCAGAACAACTAACCATGGTCTCCATCTCTGAATTCTAGACAATAAATGGCATTTTGGCAAATCTGTTCTGTGTGCCCTACCAGCTAAAAAATCTCCTGTTTGATGTTCACCATCTGCTTCTTCCTGGCAGATCCAATCCAAATCCAAAAATGAACAGGTGAATTTAAGCCCTAGAGATTGGCGCTTTCCCAGGGAAAACAGGAGACATTCATGAACTGTTAGCAGTTTGAAATTCTAATTTACAGGCTGAACCTAGAGGACTCCTTCTCTGAATACGTCTTCCCAGGTTGAGATGTATGAATATGAGACATCCAGGAAATAGGCTAATTTAGAAGGAATTTAAGTTCTTAATGAATGTTTCCTACAGATTCTATAATGACTCCATTCTGTTTTTACCATGCAAAGAAGTATGCCCTTTTCACTGTTGTTGGCATGAACTTTTTAAAGACTCCCTCCTACACAGCACAGTGACAATTATTTTTCTGTGGATATCTACAGATTCAGCACCTAGGAGTTCTGCAATGAGTATCAGAACTTCTTCATTCAAGCCATATCTCTCCTAAGACTAAAAATCCAAATGCAGCAACATTCTAAATTATGCCAGAGAGTATATAAACTTCTAAATTGCCACATGCAAGTGATAGATGAAAAAAAAAAAAAGAAGAAAAAACAGTATCAAATTTGTTGTTTTAATCTATCTCACATTGCAGGTTGTCATGGGTAATTTGGCTTATATTTCTACAAACTACATGAGCTGAAGATTCAAATGGAGGACTAAAAAATCAAGGCAAAGGTGCTATTTCCACCAATAAAGCTTATTAGCTAATGTATTTGTTACATCTACATTGACTCAAGCACTAAGAAATCACTGCATGTTGCTTGGAATCCACTGAGTTTAAGTGACTTTCCTAGCGGTCACACAGTAGTTGACTAATCTGAGACTAGATTCCAGGACCTCCAAGCCATTGCTCCTGCTTGTACAATCTATTATCCTCCCACTAGGTCCCCTCTCTCCCTGCTCAACTGCCTGTATTACTACTTTGGTGGACACGGCATTTCACATTGCTTAGCAGTGTTTATTGCTGTTTTCTTCAGAAATACCCAAAGAATCTATGTTATTCTCTCTATTCTACCACTTTATGTTCTGGCCCTCGTCATTTTTATTTACATTTCTATAAAAATTACTGCTGATCTCCAAGCCTTCATACTCTTCCTTTTTGCAAGACATTTAACTTCCTAATGGGACTGCACCCCCTTTAATAATCACCTTGGATGTAGGACAGGACTTCCAGCAGTCTTGAGTTAATATATCATGGTAATTATGTAGATGCAGGGTGATTCCATGCAAGATTCCATCCTTAATCCAAAGGAACCATAATTGAATGACTGGAGCTTATTCTTCTCTTCTTGGGAAGAGGAAAGGGTGCTATCTGAGGGTTCAAAGCCATTACTGCAAACAGGGTTGAAGTGTGAACTGCCAGCTAAATAGGGTAATATATGCTAGTTACTCTAAGAAAAACACCAAGTCTCAGTGGCTTCACACCATACTCGTCTATTTCTTACTCACATCATAGTTCAGCTTTATGTCAGGTGATCCTTCTGAGTGCTTTTCCTCTAAGCAATGACTCGGAAATTTGGGCTGCCTCCATCTGGTGGCTCTACCTCCTCTAGGTAGAAGGCAGAAATCTTTCCTCAAAGTCACCAAGGGAACAAAGACAGAAAGTACAGAGGATCTTTCAGAATGTTTTACGGTTAGTAATAAAGTTGCCTTTCATTGGCCAGAACATTGCCTCAACCTAACAGCAAGGGAGGCAGGCAAATGTTCTCTTCCTGTGTGCCCAGGAAGAGGAGATGGGACTCAGTAGCATCTTCCAGTCTCTGATACAGCTCATTACCTTTTCTTCATTAGCAAGCAGGATCTTGGTGCCTATGTGAATTCTTGTAGTTTGATGGCACTGATGGTGGCTGAAGGAAGTACACCAAACAATTGTCAATAAGTCCACATTAGCTGTAACGTGAAATGCAAACTCCCTAACAAATCGTGGAAGACACAATGTAGCAGTACTGTGTAATGGTTAAGTGCATTGTCTACCGAATAAGATCATCTGAGGACAGATGCTGCTGGTCTCAGGGTTACTTGTTGAGAGCCACTGCCATAAGCCTTCCCCTTTCACTCCCCCATCCTCTGGTAAGCTCCTACAGCCTCAGGTGGGGATTCAGCTAATAGATGTTGCAGTCTGGTTGACTTTAAATCATGCTCCTGCCTCTCCCTGAGTAAGTTACTTATATTTCCAGACAAGTTACTTAATCTCTTTGATCAGGTTCACTCAATTGAAAAGTGGGAGTAATAATGCTGATCTCAAAGGAATTACATTTGATTATCAATATAAAACATTTTGTACCTTGCCTAACACATGGGAAACACACAATAAATGGTAACTGCAAATATTATCAGGAGAAAAGAACTTGTTCAGTTTGCCCCTATGTTACTTTTGGACAACAAAAATAACTGCAAAATCTAATGTAAAAAAAAATTTTTCAGGTGATATGGAGGTTTATTTTAAAAAGCAGCACCTTTGGGATGCCTAAATCTGTGTACGAGCTCTGTGATATTAGCCAGGTAACTTGATGTCTTTCTTTAAAAGATATTCCTACTACCTGTGTCATGAGATTGATGTCATGAATACCTGCGTCCTAAGAAAACTTGTAGACACATCTAGTATGTTCCTGTCACATGGTAGATTCTCAATATATGTTGAGTTACAATTATCAACCTCTTCTCAAAATGCTTCTACAATGAAAAGTGATTTTCAAACTACGAGAGCAAGATAAAACCATGTATAAAGACATTTTGAGAAAATGATTATCGTTTAAAAAAGATGCTTATTAAGATATTTTTGATCTTTGACCTTCATCACTGCCCACTCCCTCCTTGGAGAACAGCTTCTCGATGCCTCTATTTAAATGATAATCACTGTGCAAAACTCAAAGTCTCTTCATTCAAGAACTTACAGTACACATCTTAATAAACCATAATGAACTGGAGACATGAAGAATAACTGGATAAACAGGCCTCTCTCTCCAGCTGTCATGTCTGTTTGTGACAGCAACTGGTATTTCATTGTAAAAGATGCTAATTTCAATCTGAGCTGTGGCAGCATTGAGAGGAGCATAAAAGGAATTCTTGATTATCTGTATCAGTAACTGTGGTCCCTGGGGATGCACTCAGAAACTTCAGATCACATATGGCAAGAGTGCTGTGATAAAATATGCATCAATGGAGCTTTGTGATTTATGATAATAAAGAAATGGAAAGTTTTGCCCTCTATGATAACTATTTGTGGCTGGTATTTCTCTTTTTACTATTTCTGGAGTTGTAAATGATATTTGTTGTACTAATTATTACAGCATTCAGTATCTGGATCACCGTATCATTTCTATAACTTCTGTCAAGTTCCTGAGGGCTTACCATGATACTGTTTTAATGATGATGATTCTCCCAATCTAAATTTAATAAATAATAATTACCTTAGTTGCTGGACCACACTGGCAAGTAAGACCACAATATTCTTACTTGACAAAATTAAATGTTAGTAACTCTGACTCCTCCCTTTCACTGTTTTGACCAATTCTTGAAATTTCAAAATCTAGAAGCTACTTGGACTCTTTCCTGTAACTGCCCAACACAAAACCCTTGGGTGGCCAAGGGCTTACTCGCTATTTCACAAGGTATCTGTTTCATTCATAGAAGTTCTTATCATTAGGAATTTACTTATTAATTGAAATCTGCCTGCATAAAAACGCTATCTTGGCCCCTTATAGTGCTGCATAGAATAATTCTCATTCCTTTTGATATAATAGCTCTTCAAACATACACACACAGCCAACATGGTCTCCCAGTCAGCCTCTTCTCTAGCAACCTTCATATGCTGTCCATGGCTTCTACTTTATGGCTACCCTGGTCACCTCCCCTGCAATCACCTCCATGATGTGTGCCCCAACAAAAGCACGGGTCTGATACATCAGTTTCTAACTTAGAAACATTCATTTAATTGCCTACATAACAAAGCACAAAAGTTTTTAGTGTGGCATTAGTTTCTTTACCATCTACATCCGGTAACTCTCTTCCACGATACACACCAATACACATTCTTTCCTTTGTTCTTATACTGCTCTGGCCCTGGGCTTTTCTCATCTACATGCTGTTCTCAATCCACATCTGACTACTCATCAAGGCTCACCTCTCCACAAAGCCTTCTCAATTTTATGGGTCAATAGGTACTTCCTCTTCCCCTAGATTCTCATAAAATGGACTTTGTATTGCAATACCAGCACTAATCATTTGTCTACTTGTGGTCCTCTTGTTTTTTCTAGAAGATGATCTGTAATTGTATAGACACAGCTGTATTTACTTTTGAATATCCAATAGTATGTATCACAGTGCTTTGTACATATTTTAGTGTTTGTTAAGATTTTGTTCAGTTAAATTTAATGGGCCCTCAAATTTAATGGACTACCTCCTATCAAATGCCCTTCGACCACCATTCTCCAGTTTGCCAACTCCAAACCCACTGAGATCACTCTTGATCTTGGCCTGCACTAGCCAATACAATAGCTACTATCTACACGAGGACATTCAGCTTTAAACTTACGTTAATAAAAGTTTAAAAAAAACTTTCAGTTCCAGCTGGTCATGGTGGCTCACACCTGTAATCCCAGCATTTTAGGAGGCTGGGGCGGTTGGATTGCCTGAACTCAGGACTTCATGACCAGCCTGGGCAACAGAGCAAAACTCCATCTCTACCAAAAATACAAAAAATTAGCCGGGCATGGTGGCATGCACCTGTGGTCCCAGCTCTCGAGAGGTTGCAAGTGAGCCAAGATTGTGCCATGTACTCAGCCTGGGTGACAGAGGGAGACCCTGTCACAAAAAAAAAAGAAAAGAAAAGAAAAGAAAAACCTTTCAGTTTCTCCATCTCACGAGTCACATTTCCAGGGCACAGCCGCCATTCAGGGCTGGTAACTCCTACACTGGATGACACTGATCTGGAACATTTCCACCTCTGCAGATGGTTCTCTTGGCGAGTGCTGGTCTCAACACCATTCTACTTTTCCAACAGTGAAAACACTGCCTTCTTTCCTGTGGAATTACACACTCTTGGCAAAAGTCATGCAAGCCTCTGGCAAATGAAAACCCCTAGGTCTCCTGGTGCGGTGGCTCACGACTGTGGTTCCAGAACTTTGGGAGGCCAAGGAGGGCAGATCACTTGGGGTCAAAAATTTGAGACCAGCCTGGCCAACATGGTGAAACCCCATCTCTACAAGAAATACAAAAAATTAGCCAGGCATGGTAGTAGGCACCTGTAATCCCAACTACTTGGGAGGTTGAGGCAGGAGAATTGCTTGAACCCACGAGGTGGAGGTTGCAGTGAGCCAAGATAGCACCACTGCACTCCAGACTGGGCGACAGAGTGAAACTTCATCTCTAAATAAATAAATAAATAAATAAATCCCCTAGTTTTTTTTTTTTTTTTTTTTTTCAAATGAGTAGCTAAACTTCCCTCATGCTGTACTTAGACAATTACTTTTGGGGATCTAAAAGTAACCCCCTCTGCATTAAACCCTAACATACATTAATATTATTTTCTCTATTTTTATTTCATCTGCTCAGCTTATCCAGATCTTTATTTTTAATTCCATCATATTTTGAGCTATTCTATTCTAGGTTTGAGCTACCTACACATCTGTAACTACTTCTGACGTCATATCAGTTGTTAATAAACATGTTGTCCATAAATAGGGTGACCATATAATTTGTAATTCAAACGGGTACACTTCTCAGAGTGAAAGGCAATGCTGTAAAAAACTGTGCTTAGGCACTGGCCTTAACTGGTACTGTCCGAGGCTGACCAGGAGGGATTGCACTCCACCCTTAGAAGGTCACATCTAGAACCACTGCCGCATCACTGGAGCGCTTCTTCCAGATTAGGACTAATGTAGTATTCAATAATCTGTTAATATGTTGACTAAATTTTACCTTATTTCAGATCATATTGTTCTTTTTATTTATATGCTTATCATGAAAAATAAAATATTTTGCTTAAGTTCAAATTATTCTACTGTTTTCAGCATTCCACAGAAGAACCAATGCAGCTTGTTTTTCAGAAAATGAAAACACAGTAGGAAATAAAATTATTTATACATTACGACCATTTGAGCAGAATAAATGAATTTGTAAAGTTTTGATATAGTATCATTCTTATTGTGACTGAAGGACTCCAAAGGGTTGCAGAATATCTGCCTGTACATGAGAGGCTAACAATGACCCGTAGCCATATCTTAGGATTTACACACAAGGAAAGAACACATGTAGCCAAGTGTACTTGAGAAAGTTATTCAACATGTATCACTTTATTTGTGAAAGTGTCTACATGGAGGCAAACCGCAGCTGATAGTGGTCATTAAGTATTACTTGCCATTCATCTACGGCTACCGGACCAAAAAAGTCCTTGCAAAACTCTAAACCATAAAACACAGGCTCTGATTAAAATAAACAAGTAAATATAAATAAAAACAAGTACAGATGCTGAAAGAATGAAGAAAATAGAGTAACACTGTCAAGCCCCCAATAAAATAAAATTAAAAGATTTATGCGGACTTCTGTTTTCATGGATTTTATGCACAGACATATTAATAAATTTGGGCAAAAATTGGGCAAAAAAATCCATAAACTAATGTAGTGAAAACTCAGATAAAGGTCTTAGCATAAGATTGAAGGAAAGAGATAAAAGTATACTATTAAACTGAAACCAGAGGAGAGGGACCAACTTTGGGCTCCACTTCTAATTAGCTCTGTAAATTTAGTCAGGACCCTCTTAATCTCTGCACTTGATTCTTCATCATTTAAGAAAAAATTCTTGGCCCTCAGGGTGGGCTGGGGAAGAGTCAAGAGTGATTCCACCCCTCAAAATCTACACTCACGGACTGAACCCAGGCGTTCTCCAGCTTTAAAATTCTGTAATGCTAGACATGAGTTAAGAAGGAAATACTTAAGGCTTCTCATATCCATTGAAAATATAGTTCTAAATTATAATTGCAATAAACTATTTTCATAGTTGTGATTTATTTCATGGATCTTTGCAATGTGCACCAACTGTATGCATTCTACCTTTTATACTTTTAAGACATTTTTAAAGCACTATACAGTATTACTCCACTTATTTCTTCTGCTTTTTAAAATATATTTTTCTCACATAGTATTTTTCTTAATTTTTAAATCAGGCATTTGTAATTAAGTACTTATAAATGAAATACTATTTCAACAAAATCTTACACCTTTAATAATACTAAAATGAAGATTACATTATCTCTTAAGAAAATGCTTATTTTCCTCTACAGCGTAGATATACAAAGGAAAACAATTTACTAACCCATAATTTGTGGGATGAGTATATGTTATTATTTTACTTTGGTTCTTATTTTAATTCCCAAGCTAATAGCAATTCACAGGCAGTTAAGTAACTCAATTTGGTCAATTTTCTAACTTCTTTGTTTTTCATTAGGATGATCCTTAAGGCAGGTGGCTTTCAATTAGTTTGGCTGACAGCTCTGGCTAATGTTTTAATGATCCCTAGCAAAGGAAACAAAAAAGAGGGGAAAAAATAAGGTAGAGGGAGATTTACAATGACGAGGATAATCTAGATCAGGCAGGGAGACAGAGTACATAAACCACTAATTAACTTTCGTCATCGTCATTTAAACATCTGCAAGCTAAAAGGAGATACCCAAGTATCCCTATACTGCTGACAAACTTCTTAAAGTATTTACTTCAAAGAGTGTCTCCTAATTCCACATTCCCAGACATGTAGAAGCGAGTTCAACATCCTGCCTGATAGTACCATTACAACATCTAATTCTTGAAGGCTTAACTATACCAAGATACTTTCAGTAAAACAAATGGAAGGGACAAAAATCGTCTCTTGCAACAGCCTTCTAATTGTTCTCTCTGCTTCCATCTTGTCTCCCTGGTGTCTAATTTACACAAAGTAGCCAGAATACTCTCCAAGAAAAAACTAGATTATACCAGTCTTTTGCTTAAACCCCTCTAAAGGCTTCCTGTTGCAATTAAAGTGCAAAAATCTTTACCACGGCAAATATAAACCCTACAGAATCTGGCCCTAACCATTTGTACTTTTAGCTGCATGAATCAGAAACCCATCTATAATGGCTTAAATATTCTAACCCCTAAACAAGCAAGAGATTTAAACTCATCACCATTAAACAACTAAGAGGGTTTTTCCCCCCTATCACAAGCCTAGAGGTTGACAGTGCAGGGTAGATACAGCTGCTCAACAGTCATTAAGGAGCCAAATTCTATCAGGGTTTCTGCTCTGCTCTACTTAGCATGTGGTTTTTGTCTCGTGGTTGCAAAATGGCTGCTTTGTCTCCAGGACTTCCAAGCAGCAAGACAGAAACAGCAAAAGGTGAAAGTATTGCATGCCAGCCAAGTGTGTCTTTTAATCAGGAAAACAACTGTTTTCCTAGAATAATCAATAGTCTTCATCTCATTAGCCAGAAAAATGCTGCCAGGTTGTTGAAACACAACAAAATCAAGTGTTTTTTTTTAAGCTAGGTACATGACCCCCAAACACAAACTTCGGGTTTGTAAGGAGAGGAGACTGAAGAGGGTAAGCAACTGGCACAGCTGCCGCCCAATCTTTCTGACTTCATCTCCTGATCTCTTCACTCCCTTTTCAGCTGTAGCCTCTCTGGCCCTCAGATACCCCTTCTTCATTCCTGCCTCTTGATTCTAGCAGTTACTGTTCCCTCTGCCTGGACTTCTCTTCCCCGAATTGCTGCATGGTTCATGTCTATGCACCATTCAGATTTCTGCACAAATCGTCAATTCCTACAGGAGGCCTTATCCAATCTCTTCAGCGAACATAGTCTCATCCCACCTCCAGTCACTTTCCTTTATTTTGCTTCTGTTATTGTTCTTTTCTTTCTTTTTTTTTTTTCTTTTTGAGAGGGAGTCTTGCTCTGTTGCCCAGGCTGGAGTGCAGTGGCGCGATCTCGGCTCACTGCAAGCTCGGCCTCCTGGGTTCACGCCATTCTCCTGCCTCAGCCTCCCAAGTAGCTGGGACAACAGGCGCCCACCACCATATCTGGCTAATTTTTGTATTTTTTTTTTTTAGTAGAGACAGGGTTTCACCATGTTAGCCAGGACGGTCTCGATCTGCCGACCTCGTGATCCTCCCCACTTGGCCTCCCAAAATGCTGGGATTACAGGCTTGAGCCACCACACCCGGCCTGTTCCTTTATTTTCTTCATAGCATTTCTTGATATTTGAAATATTTTATTGTTTTTCTTTATGTGCTTCTCGTCTACCCCTTGTATTTATATACATAATGGTGTGGGCTCCCTGTATTTTGTCTGTTACATACAGTGCCTGGAAGAGATTCAAGCATAGGGTAGGTGCCGAGTTAATAGTTTGAGTCTGATTTAATGAATGGATCAGTGGTTCTCCTGACCTGTCCTGAACTGTTGACCCTTCTCTTCACTATACTCTTACCCATTTTTGACTCTGAAATGAATAATAGCATAAAGATGCTTAATTCTATTTGAATTTTTAATTATATTTTGTGTTTTCTTGAATTTCCATATTGCTTAGTTGGCTTATGTAAGCATGATTTTTTGGTCATAAAATATATTTGAGGAAATGATTTCAAGTTGTTTGATATATCCATTGGACTTCTTTTTTCCCTATAATTTATAAGCCTCTGGTTTTAATTGTTCTATAATAAATATTGGTGCAATGGACATTTGTTTTTCTGAGTGACTATATTCTGGGGTTTATTATTCACAATTGGTCTCACAACCTTCCTTTTTTAAAATCTAAGCGCACACATTAAGTAGTTGCTCACAAACATCTCTAGAAACCTTTCTGAAATAAACAATTAACACATTCAATTTTCACATTCTACTATCAGACAAATCTCTAAATCTTTGAATACAATTACTTTTAGCTATCTGAGTTTTGTTTCTGATTCCAACTTGGTAGATATAATAAGTGACCATAATGTGACGTTCCTTATTCCATCTACATTTTGCATTCCCTATAATACATTTTATAGAGCATTTTATAGGGACTCAATTTTCCTTATCCCAAAGATTTAACATTTATTATGCTTAAATCTTCTAAAGATTTTTTTGGCATAGACTTTTCCTTTATATTCATTTGTTCTGCTGCAGGGACAAAAAGCTAGGTGAGCAGCAGAAAAAAAAAAAATAAAAAAGAAAGAAAAAAAAAAAGAAAGAAACCCACAAAGCTTAGAAATCTTTTCCCTTTCCCTCACGGGTATAAATGAGAACCTTTTCATGGCCAATCTTCTAAGAATTCACTTTTCTTTTCACTCGAACTTCACTGAATAAGGGTGGGGAGCATGGATTATGTGGGTAAAGTAGAAGTAAAAATAGTGCTAAACTAAGATATGTCCTTCTTGAGAAGCTTGAGGCATGGTTTATTTTAAAAAAGAAACTTATCAAATTGTCTCCATCCCTGGGGATAATTTCTAAAGAGTCAAGAGCATTTGGATATACTGAGGAGAGTTTAACATGTATGGAAACAATAGATGTTCCTTATAGGTGACCCAAAATTGATCTTTCTGTCCTTAGGTTCTAGTCACTGGTGATCATGAGTCATCCATAATTAAGCTATTTCTTCTGCAGCCCATACTCTGTGGTAGGTGCTGGGCTGGCATTCCGATTCCCAAACTCCATCCATGTGTACCAAGTGGCAAGAGATACAGGCAGTCATCGCTTGAGCAAGGTCAACTCTTCCTGCCAATTACAGAAAATCATTAGCAACATCCCAAAGGAAGAGTCGTCGTTAAATTTAAGTGTGTATGAGAATCACTGGAGAGCTTCTCAAAAATGCACCCATTTCCCTTCTCACTTTAATTTCAGTGAATAAGAGTGGGGAGCATGGAATATCTGAGCAAACTGGCAGTAAAAATAGTGCTGAACTAAGATCTGATATTCAAAGGGTTGATGTGGAGCCTGGGAACCCACATTTAACAAGCTCTTCAGACAATTTTGCTGCTAGATGATCTGTAGGTTACCCTTTGAGAAAAGGTTCCCAAAACTACTTAAGAGGGCATAAGGGAAAAGCATGGCTCATACCTTGACAAGTCAGCTTGTTTTCAAAGGTTGGCAATAGTAGATACTAGATTGATGAAGGGATGGGGGAAAAATGCATGCATGAATGAATGAATGGTTTTATTCAGTAGCACTTAATGGAGGGAATACAAAATAAAAGACCCAATTCCTGCCCTCGAAGTGCTCAGGGTCTCTTGAATGAGGCACATGCAACCACCACACCCCATGTTAAGTGTGTAAAAGAGGAGCCCAGGCAGGAGGCGAGGGTACAGCTGAGATTTATGGAGCAGTTAGACTGTGCAAAGCACTGGGAAGGCAGATACCATGGAGGCTCTGCCTGGTGGCACTGAGTCAGACCTCACAGGGGAGACGACATTTGACGAATGGACAATAATTTACCTGGTAACTAAGGTAAGAATATTCTAGGGAGAAGGAACAGTGAATACCAAAGCCCAGCCAGGCCAAAGGGACCCAGCACATTTCTAACCCACTTGCCCCAGGGCTGCATGCGGACAAAGAAATGGGGAACAGCATTTGCTAAAGTGGCCATAAAAACCAGAAATGTCTTCCCACATTCAATACTTCCTCTTTCTGTTTTAGTTTAATTTTGCAGACATCATATTATATTTCTCACACTGATGTTAGCAATAAGGAAATGACTGTGATTTATGCCTCAGTATTTTGAAGCAAGTGTGCATGTTAAATCTCGGTCGGGGTTCTTGGTACTATATCATTAAGGTGGACAATTAATCTGATTATCATTCAGACAGATTAATTCTCTGAATGTATGTAACAAACCCTGTATGGTGACTACGAGTATTTCAATTAGTTTGCAAAAGCAAATACCACTCCCTTCTCCCCTTTGCTTTGTGGGTACCATCGTCTTCTGCTGTAGGTTCGCTGCATGGTGGTAACAGAGCTAGGGGGAAGGAGGTAAACAGATGAACTCAAGGACATCCATCATACCCACACTTAACAGATACCTTTGCTGTATGTGCTGTACACCTGAATGAAACTTTAACATGAGGTGACAAATTACAAGGTACAAAAACACTGTACCTTGTTTTTCAATTATTAGCTATTCAATTTGCTTGATTTTTGTTTATGAATTTTATCATCTAAGTCAATCAGCCTTTTGAAATACATGTACAAGGGAAAATTACAACTGTTGAGCTAACAACATATTAGTATTTTTTTAAAAATGCATCTCTTTGCTCAGTCACTCAATTGGATACAGTAATAGGACCAGAAGAATCATAAGAGGTCACCTCAGTGCCAACCAGTGCCTGTTCATGACCAGTTATGTATAGAAATTGAGAGTAAGCTTAGCAATTTGACAGAAATACTTTGTTAAGTCTAAAAATAAATTTAAAATTGTAGCTCATTAAAAAACTTTTTTTCATTTTGTTTTGCTAGCAAGTCATTTTATTGTATTTCATAAAAGCATGAGGACATAATAGATTAGAAAATAAAACCTGCCTTTCCATAAGCACCAATGATACAAGATGCCCTCATCTAAGATGATCTCTGGCATTCTACAGACCTGTAATGATTATAATTACAGTATTAGTTACAGTTGTACAGTGCTTTATGTTTTTCAAGCATTCTCTTGGTCTTGTAGCAGCCCTGTTAGTTATTAATCTCCATTTTACAGGAGAAGAAATTCATCTCCAGGGAAGGTGAGTGAATCACCCAGGGTCACACAGCAAGTCTGAGGCAGATGGAGGAGCAGAGCCCATAAATCCACTTACTCCAAGAAACTATTTTCTTATCTTCCCATAACCCAAAACCATCACTTAAAAAGCGAAATTACAGAAATTTTAAGAAAATCTAACAACACAGGAGCACACATTTTTATATATTTTTAGGGCAGGGTTCAATGTAGTGTTTAAAAATTAGTTTTTGTTTATATGTCAGTAACTCACATACCCCCTTTCCTGCATTATACATATGGAAACAGAGACCTAAAAATAGAAATGCTATTTAGCAGCAGAGTCAGTGCGGTACAGATGCTAAGTCTCCTGGCCCAATGTCCTTTCCACTTGTCAGCACTTTCATGAATTTATTCAACACATATTTACTGAGGATCCATGATGCACCAAGGGCTCTCCTCAGAGTTGAGGATACAAACAAACAAAAATCCCAGCCCTCCTGCAGCTTGCATTGTAGTAGAGACAGACAGATAATAAATATAAAAAATAAGTAAATTGGACATTATGTTAGATAGTAATAAGTACTACGGAAATAAACGTATGAGGAAGGGGAGCATGAGAGCAAGAAAGCAACAATTCGAAGTAATCATCATAGATCTTATAAAGTAGGTCTTTGCTTGACTATACATATTTATATTACATATATGCATGTTTAATTTACTTATCCAAAATTTCTCAAAAATGTCATCACTTCCGGCCAATGAGGAAATGCATTAGGAACAAAATCATAGTTAACTAACCTCCACAGAAGATAAAGCCTCTGAGTCAAGAGACTGAACATTTAGATGTCCTGGAGAAGTTGTCTTCTTGCCATCATCGTGACGTAAGGGGCAGAAATTAAGGAGAGCAGATGCACCTTTTATGATTAATTGATGAGTGTTTATCTTGGGCCCTTAATATGCCCAGATCTGTGCTTGATTTGTGAGGAAAACAAAAAGAAGGTATTTGATCTTGTCTTTGGAAAGTTTACAATCTAACTTGGATGATAAAAAATTACATACTTAAAGCATCCCAGGAGCCACTTGGGATTAAGGTAAGCAGTGTACTGGCAGCAATACACAGCTTGGTATATTGTGCAGGTTGTTTACAGAAGCCCTTGGTGCAGATCTCTTTATTGAGCTGTGTACTTTTTATGGCACCCAAGAATTTTCCTACTTAGGAATTCTACTCTCCATCAAGTAATAATGTAACATGGTGTAATATCATCCTTTCCATTATAGCTAATTTATGGTGGGGGAAAAGTATCTCTCATGGATAAGAACGAAATCTAAACATAGATGAATAAGAGATATCAAGAAAATTAAAATATAGCATTCCTTTAATGTATCTGGTATTATTTTAATTAACACATAAAAAGGTGTGTTATTAGTAAATTTGAAGCATTTTTTGTTCTTTTGGCTGAGAGAGTGTCAACCTTGAATATTCGTGGGGTTTAAAGTGATGCTTGTTTTCTGGACTTGTGCTACGTGCCAAAAGAGAATAGTGACTTATTGCGGATTTATGAAGAAGGTCTATAAAATTTTATTTTGTCTTACTTAAAACAAGAGTCAGGGAATTCATCCCACCGGATGGTAGTAACAGCCTTTTATTACATCAAAGTTGGTGGTAGCTTACAGAGGAAAAATTGGCCTTCCATGGTGTGTAACTTTATGACCTAAATGAAATGAGATAGATGATCCTCCCCCGGGTGAATTTTTATATTGTTTTACAAAAGAATAGAGAGAATGAAAAGAAGAAAGAAAGGCAAGCACTAGTCAAGCTCATCTGACTGCACAGCTGCATCTGTGCTGCTGAGTGAGGTGGTACCTTGAGTCCAGCTCACAAAATGGCCATCTCTATCATGATGTTAAATTTATTATAACTCCTTGGATGATATGTGTAAAAAGTTGACTGCTGGTGGGGGGAACATGATAAAGCTACGGTCCTATAGTTTGGATGTCTGTTCCCTCCAAACCTCACATTTAAGTTTGGTTCTCAGTGTTAGGGGTGGGGCTAATGGGGAGATGTTTGGATCACAAGGGTGGATACTCCCTGAATAGATTAGTGTCTTCCATAGGTGGAGAAGTGAATGCAGTGTTTTGTTTGTTCATTTGTTTTAGACCGAGTTTCACTCTTGCTGCCCAGGCTGGAGTGCAGTGGCATGATCTCGGCTCACCACAACCTCCACCTCCTGGGTTCAAGCGATTCTCCTGCCTCAGCCTCCCTAGTAGTTGGAATTACAGGCATGTGCCACCACGCCTGGCTAATTTTGTATTTTTAGTAGAGACGTGGTTTCTCCATGTTGGTCACACTGGTCTCGAACTCCCAACCTTAGGTGATCTGCCCACCTCGGCCTCCCAAAGTGCTGGGATTACAGGCATGAGCCACTGCGCCCAGCCATGAGTTCTTACTCTAATTATTTCCTGAGAGAGTTAGTTATTACAAAGTGCCTGGCACCCCTCCCCACCAGCTGCTCTACTGCCATGTGATCTCTGCACATGTCAGCTCTCCTTCCCCTTCCACAATGAATGGAAGCAGCCTGAGGCTTGCTCCAGATATGAGTCTTCCAGCCAGCAGTACTGGAAGTCAAATAACCCTTTTTTCTTTCAAAGTTACCCAGTCTCGGGTGTTCCTTCAGAGCAACACCAGTGGACTAAGACACGGCTTCAGCTAATGTTTGAGAAGTGAGTCATTCTAAATAGCTACACTAAAATTGAGGTATAAAAACGTCAATTTTAAGCATCTAAAACTATTTTATTATTTTAATGTTGACAGAAATCGCATTTCCTTAATCAGGGAAAGCCTGTGCTTCCCTACTATTATGTCTCTAATTCCAAGGCATTTAACTCACTATCTAGAAATTGCTTATTTTCACATCTGTCTGCCACCCCAGTAGATGTTACATACACTGTCTAGGAGCAGAAACTGTACTTCATTCCACTTTGCTTCACACAGAGGAGGTGATCAATACCCTTCATAGAATAAATCAACAGTAGCTTTGCCATTACTCCTGCAGCATCTTGGAAAGGATTCCCTCCATGAGGAATGAAAGACATCATTATGAACATTCATTCTTGGGTTAGACTACAACACAGTAATTCCAACTCCTGTCAGGTCCCACTGAGGATTCTGAAAACCGTCTGCCTCTATATTAAATGGTCCCAGATGCTATGGGTTTCTAAATTCCTATTCTAAGTTTTGGAGTTTTAGCTATTTCTAATCTGCTGGGTAATGTAGATAATCACACTTTTTTTTCCAGATCCCTTGGCATAGAAATGGGTTTCCAGTGAGAGGACCAGGAATAAAAAAGTTCCACTGAGTAAAAATAGGAGTTTCAATCAAATGTTTTTGTAAACTCACTTCTGGGAACTCAAAACAACCTCCTTCCTCTTTTTTTTTTTTTTTTAAACTTATATTTTAGTTGTCAGTTATGTATCAGAGAGATAAGGTTGTTGACTGTATACCTGAAATGTTGTATTTTCCAATCCTAAAAACTCCTGTAGTTCTAGTAGGTTTACAGGTTCCTGGTAATTGAATCCCTAAGCAGGTAAATGTTTTCTGGAATTCATGGATTCTACAAACTTGTATGCTACTGAAGTAGTAAAAGTTCCTTTGCAGTGTGATACAACATTTGGCCATACCCTAGCTATCACAAGTCTTAAGTCTCTTCACAAAATAAAAATTGACCTTTGAGGGTGTAGGTGTTTAATATTTCTAAAGTATTTAAAACTCCTTAGGTAAAATTTTTTTGGTAGAAATATTGGGGGGTTTTGTTACATTTATCACTTTAAAAAAGAATATGACTTTCAACATTGCATGTTTTAAGCCTCTTATAGTTTTCATATGCATTATCTAATTTGATATTCATAATAATTCATAAATATAGGCCTTTGTGAGATCTTTATCAATTAATCTGTAATACTGAACTCTCAAATTTCATTTGGTTCTAAAACTGACCTCCTAAATTCTCTTATCCTACATATTATTCATTTCTTGTGTAAATATCAGGGGCCAGAGAAAAATAAACTCACATTCTGCCGCTTAGTATAAAGTAAGGGATCTAAACCAACATCATTAGTGTAGACAGTATTTGTGGTAAGCACTGCAAATACTGAGAATGTTTTTTAAAGTTAGAAGGAAAGGGCTTTTGCTTCCCTTATGGCCTTCCTTTGACCATTTTAAATTTCCTTAGACTTTATTAAAGTACATCAGTTACACAGTTAAGAAAATTTAAATTAATGTTTATAATATGAAAGTGGTATTATATCTCCAAGATATACATTAAAGAACTGGACATTACATAAATCCTTATTCTTTTTTATAACAAGTATTTGATTTTTTAAAAGATTAGCAGGTGGTATGAGTTACAAATAGGATTTGTATTTCTTAATTTTTGATGTGAAATTAATCTGAGTAGCTAGCATCTCTGATTTTAGATATGATTTAATTGTAATTTAAAATAACTTGTTACACAAATTAGTCCAGAAAAATTTGAATGCTACTTGAAGATTTGTAATGTTGCCCCATCCCCCTTCCCTTACACACATCAACTTTTTATAATCCCCTTTTCCATTTCATTTCCAACAGTGAAACGAAGCAGAGATGGTGTTAAAAAAAATATCTTCCTGCATGGTTATATTTTAACCTAAAGATTATCTATTAATTGTTCTTTTATACAATGCTAAATTACCTTGAAAAACTGTGGAATTATAGATGAGGCTTATAAGAATATAAGATGAATATATTAGGACTCAAACAAGTAAAATCAATTCCTAATTCTTATGGCCATCTGTGGTATGACTCAGAGGTGCATCTGGGATTATAAAATAATTTCAGACAGGAAGAGAGAAATAAGAAATGAGTCTATTGTGTGCTTTAGTATAAAGAGCTTCTCTAGCCTTTTTACAAAAGGTGCACAGTTTTAAAACATTTCCTCTCATGTAAAGCAAGGGAACATCCTAAAAGAGTTTGCCAATTCTTAAGAAAGTAAGAAGAGAAGAAGCACGACAAGTTCCTTTAAAAATGTTTTACATGTTCTCTACAATAGCAGACACGGGAAAATGAGTGAGAGCCCAAATGCTTTGAACCCAAAAGAAATGAAACCAGCACAAAAGAAGTCAAATAAGATCCTAAGGAAGTCAGATTTCATACTAAGAGAAATTAAACTCACTCACTGTATAAGTTTTCTATGGCGGCTGTAATAAATTATCACTTGGTGGCTTGAGACAACACAGATTTACTATCTCACAGATCTGTACTTCACAAGTCTAAAATGGGTCTCACTGGTCTAAAATCAAGGAGTAGCAGAGCCTCATTTCTTTCTGGAGGTTCTGTGGGAGATTCTGTTCCCTTGACTTTCCCAATCTGTAGACACTGCCGGCATTCCTTGGCTCATGGTCCCTTCTGCTTTCAAAGTCTACAATGGCCAGTCCAGTCTTTCTCACCTCGAACCATTCTACGACTCTTCTGCCCTCCTCTTCTACATTTAAGGAACCTGCATTAGTTTCCTGGGGCTGCCTAACAAAGTACTACAAACTAGGTGGCTTAAACAAGAGAAACATATTGTCTCACAGTTCTGGAGGTTAGAAGTCCAACCTCCAGACTTCTAGGTGTCGGCAGAGCTGGTTCTTCCTGAGGGCTGTGACAGGAGGATCTGTTCCAGGTCTCTCTCCTTGGCTTATAGATGGCTGTCTTCTCTGTGTTTTTGTATCATTTTCCCTCTTGTCTTCTACTTATCTGTGTCCAAATGTCCTCTTCTTACAAGGACACCAGTCATATTCGATTAGGACTTGTCTGATGACCTCATTTTAACCTGATTACTAGTGCCGAGACCCTATCTTCAAATAAAGTCACATTCTGAAGTACCGGGGGTTGGGACTTCAACACATAAATTTTTGGGGAGACACAATTTAACCCAACAGGGCCCCTGTGATTACACTGGGCCTGCTTGGATAATCCAGGATAATCTTAAGGTCAGCCAATTAACAACCTTGACTCCGTCTGCTGCCTTAATCGCCCCTTTGCCATATGACATAACATATTCCCAAGTTCTGGGAATAAGGATGTGGATGCCTGGGGGGAGGGGGAATTATTTTACTGATCATACTCACTGTCTCCTTTTCTTTCCTTCTTTTTACTTAATTTCAAGTGTTTATTAGGAAATCTACAGTCTGATGGTGCCTATGATATTTTAGATAACTGATAAAAGGAGACTGTTGGAAGGACTGCTGGGTAGGGGGTGGGGCAACAACTGCTAAATGTAAAGGACTGACAACATATGTTTGGGGTAAAGAGATATTTTTACAAATCATAAAAACAGATGTAATACACATAATATTTTAAGAGATTAGAAAGTACACATTTTTGGACACTAGAAGACTATGTTTTACACTGATACTATTATGTCTAAATATCAGATAATGTTGATATTTAAACTGTATGGTGCTAACATTACATACCCTATCTCCCATTAAACACAATTAGTAACCAATTGCATCAAAGTAAAAGTACACTATTTAATAAACATTATTTTCAAAGACACGCTTGTGAAGAAAAAGACATTTTCTCAAATGTCAAAAACAAAACAAAATTTGTAAGCTGTAGAGGTCATATAAGGTCAGGCTGGAATAAAGTAAAATAGAAACTAGTTCTTTTTCAGAAAAAAAAAAAAGGTTCCAAATAAGTTGGCAGTTCTATAAATCATGCTTTCCCATTCTACT
Source organism: Theropithecus gelada (assembly GCF_003255815.1). Lineage (NCBI taxonomy): Eukaryota > Metazoa > Chordata > Mammalia > Primates > Cercopithecidae > Theropithecus > Theropithecus gelada. The sequence goes on from NC_037686.1 coordinate 54,170,992, forward strand.
AGTCACATGGAAAAGCTGTGCCTTGCATGTAGTAATTTAAAAACCTAGTTTCTGATAAATAATATTTTACTGAAAATAAGTTATAAGATACAGATAACTCATAGGACCCGGAAATGTTCTATGGAAACTGGGATTTGGAATTTGGGTTCAAGCAAACCAGCAAGAGCAAAAAGAGAAGCAGCACCACTTATTATGTAGGTCTACTCTGCATCCCATGGCTATGTATATTTCAAATAAGGCTACAAAGTAGAGAAGGAGAACTTACAAATGTGAAACTGAGGTTCAGAAAACTTGCATGATTTATCCGAGGTCAAATACTTGTAGGGGCGGAATTGGAATATGAACTCAGGTTTGTCTGACTGCAAAGCCCATATTCACTCCCATGCAGCTTCCTTGGATCAGAACAAAATATCCAGGATGGGATTTTAATCTCTTTAATTGTATGACAGACTTTTAATGGGAGTCTATAACTCAAAGCATAACATATATTCAAACTAAATAATCTAAAAATACCCAGCCTGAATGTTGATAACTATATATTAAGTATCATAGTTTTAAGCAATGTATTTTAAAAGAGGTGTATATTCCATGTTTACATTTTCATTTCCTACCATTTGACCCAGGAGTCCCGTTACTGGGTATATATCCAAAGGAATATAAATCATTCTGTGGTAAAGACACATGCACACATACGCTCATCGCAGCACTATTCACAATAGGAAACACATGGAATCCACCTAAATGTTCATCAATCACAGACTGGATATAGAAGATGTGGAACATATACACCATGAAATACTATGCCATAAAAAAGAATGAGATCATGTCCTTCGTAGGAACATGGATGGAGCTGGAGGCCATTATCCTTAGCAAACTAATGCAGGAACACAAAACCAAATACCACATATCCTCATTTATAAGTGGGAGCTAATTGATGAGAACACACGGACACATAGACGGGAACAACACACACTGGGGCCTAACAGAGGGTGGAAGGTGGGAGGAGAGAGAGGATCAGGAAAAATAACTAATGGGTACTAGGCTTAATACTTGGATGATGAAACAATCTGTACAACAAAGCCCCATGACACAAGTTTACCTATGCAGCAAACTTGCACGTGTGCCTCTGAACTGAAAAATAAACGTTAGATAAAAATAAAGTCAAATAAATTTCCAAGAGTTGTCCCTTAATTGTGACTAAAAATTTCTGCTCTCATTAAGACAGTTAAAACTTCATGGGGTGCTTTTTCTGTTGTTTTGTCCATGTGATTTTCTTAGTAAGCTCTTTGTACCAAGGAAATGAAGCAGCAGCAAGTCTCCCATCTTGGGGCGTACGGTATGGTGTTTACAAAGACGCTTTTAAGTTCATAGGATGCTTGCTGCCTGACATGTCCTTTCCAAAAGGCATTTCAGGTGTAATTTAATAACTGAGATAGCTTAAAAGTGAATATATCTATGCTTTAGGTCCAGGTAAGTCTAATAGCTACTGGATCTAGAATAGTTTTCATAATTGATATTTTAAACAATCACCATATTACTTCTCCTATATTAACATTTTTTTCTTTTCAACAAATAAAAATTGTATATATTTAAGGGGTACAACGTGATGTTTGGTAAACATATACATTATGAAATAATCACCACAATCAAACTGATTAAAACAACTCATCACCTCACAAAGTTATTATTTTCATATTTTTTTCTTTTGTTTTGTGATGAAAGCAATTAAAATGTGCCCTCAGCAAATTTCAAGTATACAATACAGGATTATTAACTATAGTCTGACTGCTGTAAATTGGATCTCCAGAATTTATTCATTTTGCATAACTGAGACTTTCTTGGTGAAAGAATACAAAGTCTCAGTATTAATATTTTCTTTGCAATATTGGCTCTTTCAATAATAGATCAACATCAAAAGTATTTTTTTTGAAAAATATGATCATTCAGTGACAAATCAATTTTTAAGTCGAACACCATAATCAGGACATTCTTTTTAAAGAGTGATGGTATTTTCTCCAACTATAAAAAAGTTAGACTAGGCATATAGCCCCTGAAATAGTTATTGATGGCAATGAAATCTATATTACTGAACAACCAAGGAACATTTTTAACGCAGCTCTTTGTTGATGGGGCTATGATCTCAGATCAGAGCTTCTGGATTAAGAATGAATTTTAGGCCGGGCACGGTGGCTCACTCCTGTAATCCTAGCACTTTGGGAGGCCGAGGTGGATGGATCACCAGGTCAGGAGATAGAGACCAACCTGGCTAACATGATGAAACCCCGTCTCTACTAAAAAATACAAAAAATTAGCCGGGCGTGGTGGCGGGCTCTGTAGTCCCAGCTTCTTGGGAGGCTGAGGCAGGAGAAAGGTGTGAACCCTGGAACCAGAGCTTGCAGTGAGCCGAGATTGCGCCACAGCACTCCAGCCTGGGCGACAGAGCAAGACTTCGTCTCAAAAAAAAACAAAAAACAAAACACAAGAATGCATTTTAACAACAAGAAATATTCTTTTAAAAGAAAGATAATCTTCCCTTGCATTTGTGTTTTCTAGGTTTTAAAAGGGGCAGAGAGGATTAGTAACCTGTAATTAACCTGCTGTATTTTCAAACTTCTCATTAATCAGAGCACTTTCCCTTGTACCTGATGAGATGGAGCAGCAGGATAGTATTTCTTCATTAGTGCTGGTTGACTTGTTTTTGGTTTTTGTTTCCTACCGAACACAAAATTAACTGGTGATAATGAAATGGTATCTGTCTTGAATTGCCCCTTGCTATAGGTGCTGTATAGTGAATCACTACAATCTTCTTTGAGGTTGTTATCCATATACTGAAACATGATATTGACTGAATTAAAGAGGCCAGACTCAAGAAAATGAGGTCACACAAATTTTGGAATCCATTTATATACATGGATATAAAATGTGCATTGCCTTACATACAAAGAAAAAAATCGTTTAAGTAAAACTAAAGAGAAAAATGAGGTATTTTCTTTCCAAAAATATCCATGCCCTCTGTGCCACTACACAATCATGACTGACAGCTGCCCAGAGGGTTTGGTCTCAAGAAAGGCTAATAAATGGCCAAAAGAAAAGTAGCTCATTAGGAGTTAGCAATGATTTTTCATAACCTACAGCTAAATTTGTAATAAATACTATTATTGGCCTTATATTTTCCAAATGGTCTTCCTTCTTTCATTACGGTAGAGGAATACAAGCCCCACTGCAAGTCAGCATCTCTTATAGATGACTCCAGTAGAGGACTGTAGGCAGCAGGTAAATACCTTGGTTACTCAGAAATATACTAACTTCTAGAACAATATTTTAAATGCAGCAGTCATTTCTCCCTCATACTATAAGGTTATGTTCTTAAATATCCCTATGGGAGTAAAATTGCAAGTTGAAGAAACTATTACTGTAGTAAAAACATGAGATTGGAGTTTATAAGTCAGGAAAGAACCTACAGGAGCCCTTCTACTTTTCACTCACACAATATGTGTGTATGTAAATAGTGCACACTAAATAAAAGTTATTTTTAAAGTTTTATGCATTTTCAAATTTGAAATAATGGGTATTATACTATTAATTTATATCTGTCTTTCATGGCTCTCTAGAAGTTTTTCAGGATTTCTTCTCCCCACAGTTTTACTAAATTCATTTCATTTTGTACTAAATTTCATTTTGTTCTGTTGCACAGAATATCCATGCTAAAACATCTTCTGTGTCTATTGGTCCTTTCAAATGCTCAAGTTTGATAATGCCTTATCAATAAAAGAAAAATATTTATTATAAAATAACAGGTATTTCAGCACGTAAATGCTCAGGAAATACTTTATCAGAAGATAAAAAATATCCCCACTAATTATTTAAATGCTCCCTAGGGGGCGATATCTACCCCAATAAGAACCTCTAATTCTGACCACTAGTTTCTTTGCTAGAACCCACAAGCTTAAGAATGGATTTTCGTCTTTAAATGGTGGGGAAAAAATCAAAAGAAGAGTACTCTGTGACATTAAAAATTCTATAAAATTCAATTTCAGTTTCCGTAAATAAAGCTTTATTGGAATACAGCTACGCTCGTTCATTTGTGGACTGTCTATGTCTGCTTTTGTTCTGTAACTGCAGAGTTGAGTAGGTGTGACAGAGACTGAATGGTGCACAAAGTATTTCCTATCTGACCCCTTACAGAAAATGTTTGTAGACCCCAAATTTAGACTAAAACATCCCCCAATACATCATCAAGTTGTATATTCTCTGTCCATGATAATACTATGACAAAGTCTATGCCATGAACAACCTCTCACTGATAGAATGTAATTCTAAGGCAAGATTTTACTTTGTCTTCTTTTATCTTCTCCCCCGCCCGCCCATCTCAATGTATCTAGCTTTTCTACTTTGGGGTTTTGTTTTGTTGTCTTGTTTTAATTCTCTTCAATAAGAGTGACTTTTATTGTACATAAAACCCATAGATTGCTGACCCTATACAATAACAGATTATATGTATTTTATATCCCCTAATGACTATTACCTGAGATTACTTCACCTAACTGGCAGAAATGCATCTCCAGTAGATTTCAAACTATCGTTCAGGCTACTGCCCTCCGTCTTCCCTCACGGCACTGCCCCAACACCCACTCCGATTTTGAGCCGCTGACTGTTCTTCTCCAGGGCGCCTTACAAAGCATGGGACATACCTTAATTCCCCACAATACGTGTGTATGAGACCAAGTCTTTAATGAAGGCTGAGGGATGACAGAAGAAAATATAACACAAAACATAACTAACAACTGCTACTAGAATGGCTACTTTTAAATCTGCAGGGCCCAAAACCACCCATTTCCAGGAAATCACCACCTGCCTCCTCCTTGCCTTGGCATCTGGGACCAACTGAGATGTGGAGGAAGTTGCCCTCTCCAACGTAGCACCCACTTCACATTTTATGTCATGTCTGGGAAGATCAACTTTCTCCCCAGATATTTATCTTCTCAAGGGAAACCAGTTCCTCAAAGACAAGGGACTGAGTTGGCACCATGGCTCAGATAACAAAAGCCCAATACAGTTTTCCCAAAGTCTGAATTGTCTTTGATGCTTTGTCAGTCTTTTCTGTAAGACTGAATGACAAGGAAATCAGGTATGCTCTTCTCCCTGAATCTCTCATGATCATATCAAAATCAATTCTTAATTTTCAGGCATATAACAGTCTGTATTCAAATTTACAGTGTGTACATATTGCGGGAGGAAGGGAAGGGGAAAGATTTTTCGCCCTTGGTGGCCATATACCCAGTCTCCATCATTAAACGTAACTCTTAACACCTCAGTGTGAAACGCCTTTATTCAGCTGTCTTGTTGTCAACACTTTCTGAGACTAGTGAGTAGGGGCATAACTACACCTACCCTCATAGGGGCTTCTCCAAAAATAAAAAAACAAACAAAACAAACAAACAAACAAAAAAAAACATAGTCTTCCCCAAATGAGTGGAAATTCCTGTAACTCTTTAAAAGGTCATTTTTCCATCTAAAATCAAAAAACAAAGTAAGACTCCAGGTCCAGTCCTCTGAATGGAAACTGTAACAAAAATTATTACCATTTACAAAAGGGTATATGGGAACAAATTTGTGTACATTACTTTCCCTAAAAATGAAAATTATTCTCTTGTTATAGAGTAACATTTTTATATTCTGACCGTGTTTGTTTTTCAAAACATTAGGATGACATCGACTAGCATTTTACACAGAATTATCTACTCACCTTTTTCAAAACTTATACAAAATTTTCTGCCTAAACCATTTTTAAACACTTTCAGAGTTTTTAGATTCTTATGGACTTGAATACCTTGGCTTCCAGTTGTGTGTTAAAGAGCTAATTTTGTCCTTGCAGTTTCAGACGCAGGTCACTAGATACACCTGTCTACACAAACCAAGCGCAACCAAAAGACACAAGTCTTAGTGCATTTTGTAAAGGGTGTTTCTTTCCTGGCTATCCACCCTGGGCACAACCTCTTATTTTATCATTTGTCAGTTTCTCCACCCAATTTACATGTCTTTAGCAGTTTCTAAACAGGTTATTTTATTGTTGGCGTTTATAAAGACAGCAAAAAGATTAGATTAGTTGAAAGTTACTGAACTCGTGGTGCAGGATAAATCTTACAGAATTTACTAAAAAGTATTGAGAAATGTACATAAATCAAGTAATATATAATGTGAATCTGTCTTTAATCCCCATCCCTATTCATCAGAGGCTAAGGGACATGTCTCACTGTGTGCCGCTCTTCATCTCAGGTCCCGTCCAGACCAGTCCACATTGGACTAGTCACTTCCTAGCATTAGAACTGATATAGCAGTAGCAAATAATCTTCAGGATTTGTCTATGGTTACTGAGAGTTCATAATTGAAGTATGCATAGAAGGTGTTTAAAAGCTCTTTGTTCTTACAACTACTAAAGCATTTCATGCAGCGCTGAATTCTGCAGAGGTTCATCCTTCCACAGACCCTATAAATTCCTGCTGTAGTTGGAAATGCCTGGGAGTGGCTTCTTTCTCTCTCTTGGCTTATACAGACTGCCTTAGATTTTAGTGAAAAGAAAGTTGCCATGCTGAATGCGGTGAGAAAACAATCCCTTATGCTACTTCCACCCTCCCTTCTTCCATCACACAGACTTCCTACAGGTCACTAAGCAAGGAAGCTGTTTCATTCTTCAGTATTTTGTATGTGCTATTCTCCACCTGGAATGCTTCCTTATCTTCTCCTTCCATCCATCTAGTCAACTCCTTCTTCATCCTTTAAAGACCAACTCAAGTGTCACCCATTACCCCCACTCCCTAGGAGGTACTATTCATTCATTTAATAACAAACTTTAATTAACAGGATACCATATGCCAGACACTGCCCTTAAATTTTTTTTCTTACTTTTAATAATATCAGGAACCAGAACAACCATTTCATTACTACTGTCTTTAATTGCTCACATTGTCCAGGGCTCATCTTGTTTAAAAGAAAAAAGTTAAGTATTCTTTTTTAGAAATGCATTCTCCTTCCATCTTTCTTTGAATAGACTTAATTATTTAAGTTTTATTTCATTAAGATCATGGAATTCAATGATTAAAATTTAATTATTAACATTTAAAATAACACCTAATAGTAACCTAACAGTACACTGACTACTTAAAATATATGAATTATTGCATTTATGAATACAATAACTTTGTCTATAATTCTTAGAAAAGGTTATTTATTCATTCCTGCAGAGAATATTATAGAATTTGAGACCCCTAGTAGTCTAGTGACTAGGATTTTCATATCGAATATATGAAAGATACAAAGCAGCACTACTAAAATCACTTAAGGCAGCATTTCTACAAACCAACAAATTCCTTTATTTGAAACAAGGAATTAGGGCTATATATTTTTGCTGAATTTTTACATGTACATTTTTTAGGAATTTTGGTTAACATTTTGATACAAAATTCACCTATCTGCTATTTTTTAGAGAGTTACTTTTCTCCAAACTACTAGTAGTAGTGTTCACATTATCTAAGAGAGATTTCTAGCATTAAATGTGGAACACAAATGGAGAGCTTCTTAGATGCTGATTCTTTTGAAAACTGAAGTTTTCCAATTTGATATTTCAAAAAAGTTGCCTTTTGTTGGACTTCTCATTAGTTACTCTAAATTATTATTAAAAACACATATAATGTATATGTGAGACACACAGAGAGAAAATAAAAAGAGAAAATAAACATATAAAAGCCTTAAGCACTAAACCTGATGGAATTATTGATGAGAAAAGGTACTCTGAAGACAGTTTCTTTATGAGTAAAATAAGTTTAGCATGTGTGTGTATTTGGTGAATAACTTTAAAGTTATTCACAAGATTCTTCTTATAACTTCTGAGCTATCTGAGGGCATAACAGCTTTCAAAAGGTCAGGAATCAGGGAGATAAAGGTTAGGAATAGGTGTGTATGCAGGCAGAGTTGGTTATGTGTGGAGGGGAGGTATCAGAGGAGACAATGAGGTAAACTGAGGGATTCTTCTGCTGTTTCATTAGGAAGGATAAGTAGCTGTATTAGCTAGGCTCAATAAAGGCTTAGCTGATATGACCAGAAAAGTAGAGAATAATTTATTCTTCTTTCATGACAGAAAGCGAGGCAGCTCTGCTCCATGAGGTCATTCAGGGACATGAGTCCCTCCCAGCTTGGAGCCCTTAGAATCTACACAGTCAAAGCTGATTCACCCCCAGTGCCTTTTCCTCACCAGAAAGGTGAGAAAAGGAAGTCTGAACCAGGTAATTTCCGTCTGGGCAATTTATTGTAGAAGTTGTACTTAGTACACCTATTCACATTTTACTGGAGAAATAGAATTTCAGGACCATATTTAGCCACAAAGGAGTCTGGGGATGTGGCCTCTAGCTGGGCAGTCAAGCCCCCAGATAAACCCTATTACAACGTAACAGGGGAGAAAAACAGGGAGAAAACCAGGAGGCAGCCTCAGTAGAACTGAAACATTAGACTTGGCCACATAAGTTTCCATTACTTGTATATTGGTCAGGTTTCATGAGACATGCAAAGCCTCGTAAGTGGCCAGCCTCTTAGCCCTCCCTTCCACCGACAGCCCAATCCACTTTGAGTTTTTATTTGGCCGCATTGTTAAATCGTTGGTGACCACTTCAGAAATATATTTTATTTCTTAAATTAAAATGAACTAAAATTAATATTTTTAAATATTTTCCAACAAGTGCACACATCCCTTTTTTTAGTAAATGGAGTTTATTTGGCTGCCACCAAATCAAGATGAGGGATTCCTACCTCAACGGCTCATTTGTGCACTCCATCATGGGTTTCCAAATATTACGATATATCTGTTTTTTTTACACTGTGGGCCTACATCTTGAAGGAAGATATTATGTATTGGATCCATGTTACGGTTCACTCCACAGATCTGCACATATTGGGCCACTTACTAACTCTTATACCAATTAGACTGAGTTCACATTCTGACAAATAATGACTTATTTATTTCACATTTTTGAAATGTCAGGACTTTGAGGAAGGGTCCACCCAAGCAGGAGAAATCTATACCTTTCTTTTTTTTTTTTTTTTTTTTTTTTTTTTGAGACGGAGTCTCGCGCTGTCGCCCAGGCTGGAGTGCAGTGGCGCGATCTCGGCTCACTGCAAGCTCCGCCTCCCGGGTTCACGCCATTCTCCTGCCTCAGCCTCCTGAGTAGCTGGGACTACAGGCGCCCACCACCGCGCCCGGCTAATTTTTTGTATTTTTAGTAGAGACGGGGTTTCACTGTGGTCTCGATCTCCTGACCTTGTGATCCGCCCGCCTCGGCCTCCCAAAGTGCTGGGATTACAGGCGTGAGCCACCGCGCCCGGCCTATACCTTTCTTAAACTGAGAAAGTCTGTGGGGGACCCAGGAGTTCCTTTGATGTCCCCGTTTTCCTAGTAGATTCCCAAGGGGGTCAACAGGGCTCTGTTCACATCAGAAATGGCTAAAACACTAAAGAACAGATTGCCCACTATTGGCTCATTCTACCCCAGGAGCAGATTAAATACTTTTATGGGCATTCTAAATTAAATTTTAATATATTAGTTGTATGAAACACCTTTTCAAAATTCTGTGGACTTTGGTTAGCTGATGTATTTGCCATGGTACTCTAGTGAAACAGAGCCAACGGTAGATGTGTATGTGAGCCTGAGAAGTCTCAAGATCTGCAGGTAGCAAACTAGAGACCCAGAAGACTGATGGTGAAAGTTCCAGTCCAAGTCCAGGGCCAAAGGTGGGAGAAGACTGATGTCCCAGCTCAAAGACAGGCAGAACAGGCAAATTTTCCCCTTACACAGCCTTTCCATTCTATTCAGGCATCCAGTGGATTAGATGATGCCTGCTCACGTTGGAGAGGGAAAGCTGCTTTCCTCAGTCTACTGGCTCAGATTTTAATCTCATCCAGAAACATCCTCATGAAGACATCCAAAATGATGTTTGCTCAAATGTTTGGCACGCCACAGCCCAGTCAAACTGACATAAAATTCACCATTACAACTGGTAACTGTTCTTTTTGTCTTAGTAAAAGCTCTGATTTAGATCAAATGTGACAAAACTTTCAGGTAGGTAACAGGGGAAATAGTTCTGCTTTTTAAAAATTTAAATTCTAAAGAACTGGCATTTGGTGCTTCAGCCTAGGTGTGACTTGGGGTGTATTTTAAGGAAACAACTACACTCTAAGCACAATTAATATGAGACACTCAGGGTTGTTTGCCAGGAATAGAATACATACTGCAAATAGTCTGAGAGGCAACATGTAGTGATTTAAGAAAATGTTATAATAAATTAAATTGTGGCCTTCTTCTCTCCTCTCAGTAGTTTTCCTATAGTATTAAAGACTTCCTGAGATTACTTCGATAAATGTGATATAAAATTAAAATTAAAGAAGAAAATCTACAATTAGGTTTTTCCCCTTATTATATAAGTTTCAGGCTTTTAGGCTGTATCTCTTGAAGTGATGTATAAAAATGATAATGACTCAGATATGGTTAACACAGATAATCAGTTTAGATAATTACTGCAGAAGAGTGGCTCTCTTTTATTTCAACTGGCTATTTTAATAGATCAGATAAGCCTAATAATAATCAAGATATTTCTCCTTAATTTGTGCTAGGCACATAAAATTTCAACAGCTTTGAAGCATTATTATGCTCCCTTCAAATTCTTCTTAGGGCTCTTTGGGAAACTTGTAACGTTCAAATATTAATCACTGTATTGAGGATGCCAAACCTGAGAACATTAATAGAAAAGTCCCTTCCCAGGACTGCATTGACTTCTCTGGCTTTAAGATACAGAATATACAAACTTAGTGTCTTTTCTCTTTCTGGGCTCACAATATAAAGCTCACTAGAGAAAAGGAAAGTCTACGGAATATTCTTTAGGACCACAAAGACAGAGTATCTATTATTAACTGATAATTTTTGGTATTGTGATATAGTTCCCATTATGAATCCCAAAGATAAAGTTTTAGTGGGCATTAAGTAGCTAAGAAAACATCAGAAAGGAGGTTCGCCTGTAAAACTATGGGCTTGATATTTACATTTATTTCCTCATCTAGTGTCTTTGTATACAAAATAGTACTGTTGGGATTGTCCTGATGTAATTTGCTGACTGATTCCAAGAGTTTCACATACATGAGATAACTATTGCAATTGAGAAACCTGTCAAGAGGAGGAAAGGGGGGGGGGGAGGGGTCTTTGATGGTTTCATTTGGATTTTAACATCCTAAACCATTCAAAATTAGACTTCAGGCCTTACAGCTACTCTCCCTCAGCCACTGAACCAAGGCAATAAGCAAAGTGCTTCTAAGGACTGTCGGCTTGTAGTTGATACAGGCAAAGCATCCTTGTCAGGATTCTTAATGCAGGCAGACACGCGGATGTTTATTTTAGATCATTTGCTCTGACAAGACTGTCAATTTGGAGTTGCTGCAACTGTGGGTTAGGGAAGTACTGAAAGTGGCTGCAGGCAGATAAAACCCCTTGAAGGGGGCTTCAGGGGAGGAAGGCCAATATCCTGATGAAAAGTCTTCTTGCATTTATCCACAGTAAGCTTTGAACTTGCAAAAACTAAAGTGAAATCAGTGTATTCTCAGGAGTTAATGCAATAAAGAAATAACCATGGCAATTTCCTGCATTTCATGACACCGAAGAAAGAAAAGGGGAGGAAGTGAATTCAAATCACACATATATATTATAAATACCATCGTAAAATTAAGTAAGAAAAGAAACACTGGAAAGAGTGAAGTACATGAAAAACAGAGGACAAAGTATGGGTTGCTTTTTCGTTGTTGTTCACACAAGTAGAAACTAAAGCCAGTCCATATTTCCATGTTTTAATTTCTGCAACTTTTGTTGTAAAAATCATCAAGACAACCAGTTGCAGTGGCTCACGCCAGTAATCCCAGTACTTTAGGAGGCCGAGGCGGGTGGATCACCTGAGGTCGGGAGTTGGAGACCAGCCTGACCAACATGTTGAAACCCTGTCTCTACTAAAACTACAAAATTAGCCCATGGTGGCGCATGCCTGTAATCCCAGCTACTTTGGGAGGCTGAGGCAGGAGAATCGCTTGCACACAGGAGGCAGAGGCTGCAGTGAGCTAAGATCGTGCCACTGCACTCCAGCCTGGAAAACAAGGGCGAAACTCCATCTCAAAAAAAAAAAAAGATTAAAGATTTAGAAAAAAGTCAGCAGAGGAATACTCTTGGTCAGTTGGTAGCATATATTGCTGAAGTAAGATAAATGGCTTCTGATTTTGAAAAGCAATTATTCTGCAGAAAGCATATACTCATCCTTTTAGTGTGATGAACAATGTGTTTACTATAAAATGCTAATTAGCCCTTCAAATTATTAATGTAATTATTGTTCATCTAAGGACATAAATCTGACAGTCCCTAAGGACAGGGGTGTTTCTCATTTTAAAGAAGCATGCTAAAGCACTTTTGTGCTTACCTATGTGCTTATTTTAAACTAAATCACACTTAAAAGAAAGGAGAAATTTAAATTTCACCAAGTTGCCAGTCATTTGAAGTGGACAAAGATGCTCGGAACTAAGAAAAGAGATTCTGAAACACACTGAAACTTGTAATCATAAGTAAGGCATTATTTTTAGGCCTAACAAGCAGATTTAAAGGTATGTACTGTGAATTTCTCATTTAATCTCTGATCAGGCATTTTACTTGGGTCTCTCTGAAAGAATCATTTGGGCAAGGAATAAAACAAAAAGTAGTGTTATTCTGTTCCCTAACTATAGAAAATTTTGGAGTGGGTCTATTTATTTGTAGTTCTTATAAAACTCCAAAGTTATGTGTCCTCGGGGTTATCCTGCTCTCCTATCCTCCCTGCCTTCTTTGAAAGAGAGGTACCCTCTAGTTGTCTGCAATAAATAAAATTATCATGCTGCACAGATGAAAAGTGCATTAGAAATTCACCAATCATGTTCTAGGGGAAATTCAGTAATTTCAAGAAAGACAGAAGGGAGATGGATGTTAGAGAGGTAATCCAAAAATGTCTGATATACAAGACAATCCACCTTCATCAAAAACACCACTCAGGTTGCTCATTAAGAACCTGTAGAATCTCTAAGAGCTGCAAATACTGTCAGAAGACAGACCCTCATTTTCAGATGTCTGAGATTTCTTCTTGAACATCCCACAAGTTTAGCACATTCAAATGTTTAAAATAAAACTGACCTTCCCTCTCAAAAGTTGTTCCATCTTTTACATTCTGCATCTCAACACATGAGATCTCTTTTACCAATTCAAATAAACTGGAAATTTCAAAGCTGTCCTTGACCCTTCTTTCATTACTACCTCCCCCAGTATGGTCACAACTTCTGCTAATTCCATATCCAAAACGTCTCTTGGCTCTGTCTCTTGCTCATCAATCCTATTTTCTTCCCCTAATCCATGCTGTATGCTCTACTGAAACGATGCCTTGCTGACTTCTAGACTTCAGACACATCTAACTCCAATCCATCGTTTCACTGCTATTAAAATTACAAACATCGTGGACTGTTTAAAATCACCCTTCAAAAAGTTTATTATACTATTATTGATATAAAGCCTCAGATCACTTTGTGCTTTAAGTCTACACTTCAAAACATTCTTCTAAATGCATCATAGTAATTAGGCTAACAATAAGAAAGATTACTTAAATTGAAAAGTGTTTGCTAAAGAAACTAGAGTAAAACCTAATGGCCAAAAAGTAGAATGAGAAAAGGGCTTTGGAGTCAAGAAGTCCTGAACTGTTTCAGCTTACTAGCTGAGGGTAGATTCATCAAATCCCTTTACCTCCCAGTGGCAGTTTCCCACTCTTAACATGGGGAATATAGGCCTGACTTTGGGAGCTATCCAGGGCTTTAAATGTGGTAACAGGGTTAAGTATCTAATGTAGAATGTCAGAACTCAACACATAATTGCAATTATTATTCTTTGTAATACTTCTGGTTTTTCTTCCTTATCCAAAATTCTGGTTTTTCTTCCTTATCCAAAACTAAACCTATTGCAGAATTCATACTTGGTGATGGTACACAATTCTAGTAAGTTTTATTCTGATTTTCCAGCCCAAATCCTGTGAATAGCAGCAAATTGAAAAGCAGAAAGAGTGAAAATGGTGAGAAATAGTAGATGACAGCAGGAAAGCTTAAGGAGACATGTTAATGTACAGATGTAAGAACTCAAAATGAACAATAATAGGGCAAACAGCCCTTGCTAGCCCAGAGGCATCCACCGTGTAAGGCACGAGGAAAGAACATAATATGGTGGTAAAGGCACAGATTTTGAACTCTGGCGGCAAAGGTTTGAATCTCCGCTTCTCTGCTGACTAGATTACGGTCTTGGACAAGTTTCTCAACCTCTCTAGGCCTCAGTTTCATCCCTATAAAATGAAGGCAATCATGGTACCTATGACATAGAGTTTTATTTAAGTAAACATAGAAGTAAATAACTTATTTGCCGAAAGGCACTTAGAACAGTGCTGGGCCCATAATGAACGACCACAAAAGCACTCACTTACATCATTATAGCACAGTATCATCAATAATGCTTATCTGAAAGACTGAACCATCAAAAACTGCAATTATGTTCTGTGTCCTCTATTTTTAAAGAGAAGTGGCAATACCATTGAGAATTAGTTCAATCAAAAATGTTACATTCTGGCCAGGCGTGGTGGCTCATGCCTGTAATCTCAGCACTTTGGGAGGCCGAGGCAGGTGGATCACCTGAGGTCAGGAGTTCAAGACCAGCCTGGCCAACATGGTAAAAACCCATCTTTACTAAAAATACAAAAAATTAGCCAGGCATGGTGGCGTTTGTAATCCCAGCTACTTGGTAGATAGAGGCAGAAGAATCACTTGAACCCAGGAGGCGGAGGTTGCAGTGAACCTAGATCGCGCCACTGCACTCCAGCCTGGGAGACAGAGCTAGACTCTGTCCTAAAAAAAAAAAAAGAAGAAAGAAAAGAAAAAGAAAGAAAAAAAGAAAGAAAGAAAAAAGAAAAAATTCTAATGAAGGTCTGGTGCTTAAGATAGAAAATTTCAGTTATAAATACTTACATATCTGAAATTCTACTGAGAGTTAACAGAAAAATGAGATACTTTTAGAATCTGAATTTTTAAGTTGATGCTATTTTTAGCACATTAAAAAGAGTCATTTTGTTTTTCCATGCCTCCAGAATTGAAAGGAGAGACAGACTCTTTTGAAAAGAGTTCCTGAGCATGGCCATGGTGAGGCTCCGCCTCAGTGGAAATTTCTCGGATGGGGAGAGGGAGAAGCTGAAGTAGTAGGGGAAGAATGGGACGTGACACAAATATTCCTAAGTGACCTAAAGATCCCATATATGAGATTGCCAGATCTCATAAGAAGCCTCTCCTACCATGCACACAAGTGTGTCACAGACGCCTTTCTTCTCTTTTATGAAAAGAAACCGCAAAACAAATCGACTTATTCCTGTTCCCTTAATTGAGAGAAACAGGAGATGGTGGTTCTCAAATTTTTACAGATGGGTGAAAATGGCTTACAAAACGCTTGTGAATAGACTGTCTCAGGCAACCAGGTATCTTCACATTAGAGACCTTTAAAAATAGTAAATCATTCCAAAAATGCTGTACTGAATGTTCAATCCAAAAGAAGATTAAAATCATTTATCATCATGATTCATAACTTTTTCACTGTATCTCATCAGGGGAACGAAAACAAGAATTGTATTGATAAATGGCCCCAGTTCAGGCTAATTTTGACAATAAGTTAACATAGGCTTCAATATTTCAGTCTCAATTTTTGGAATAAATTTTCTGAAGGTAGAAAGAAATGCCTTCCCTATGCCAAGAAAACTTAAAACCACTGTGCCATCTTACAGTGTAGCATCTTTTCTCAAGTAATCCTTCCCAATAATCTTACAAAACCTAAACAAAAAGGTTGCTAGGCCTTTGTAGTCAAAAAGATTGGCTGACATTGTCTTTCCACTATAGTTGTGAGTGCTAAATAAATATCTGATAGGTAATTCAAGAAGATACTGATTTTATTTCCTAACAAAATCTACAGGATTCTCTTAGTATTCATGGCTTAGCCCCAAATAATAACCGATTTCTTCATGGATAACATCCAGCTTAAGGATTACTAAAAGCCTGACATTAATATTTACCTTTAAAAAAACTAAAAAGCAAATTTGAGAGCATATAAAAATAAAAATCTACTGAAGCCAAGTACTTTATCCCATCAATACACGAATATCTATTAGTATTAAGCGTGATATGATTAGCTCAATGAATACAAGGAATTTCACAAAATTCCCACCTTTTTCTAAGAATAGCAAAAATAATGGCTGACATTTATTAAACACCTCCTAGTTTCCAGGCCCTATGGTAAGGGGTTTAGATGTGTTACCTCCTTTTACCATCTCATTAACCCTATCAAGAAGATAGCATCACAGACTCCATTTAATAATTAACATTTAGAAACCCTAAAGAACATGCCCAACATCTTACCTCCAAACCTGCCTTTAATTCATCATAATATACAAATTTTATTTGTAGTAGAAAAAGGAATATAAGTCAACAACTTTAACATAATAAACTATATTTACCTTAAGCTGACAGCCAATATCTACCAATGGCAAACAAAAAAATCTATGCTTACTATCACCATGATTATGTGAGACTGTCAGTAAGCTCTTGTTAATGCAATAAGACAGAACAAAAAATAAAACAGATTTAAACATAGAAAAGAAACAAGAATATAGATTGAAATACAAATAAATATCCATACTTAGGAAGATACTTTCTTTTATTGAAGGAGATAAATTTTCTAAGCATAAATATATGAAAGGAAATATATACCAGTGATATAGTTCCCTACACTCAAAACATCAAAATCAAAAGGCAAAAACAGACAGTAAAAATATATAATATCAATGAATATAATGGACCATACCTCAAGAAAAAAAAAATGAAATGAAAAGGCAAAAAAAAAAAAAAAAAAATTGGGGGGATAAAAAAACCTTATGGTAGTTATGAAGAACACAAAGACCCCTTATAAAAGATATTAACAGTTTACAGCTGGGCGTGGTGGCTCATGCCTATAATTCTAGTACTTTTGGAGGTCAAGGCAGGCAGATCACAAGGTCAGGAGTTTGAGACCAACTGGCCAACATGGTGAAACTCCGTCTCTACTGAAAATACAAAAATTAGATGGGTGTGGTGGCACGTGCTTGTAGTCCCAGCTACTCAGGAGGTTGAGGCAGGAGAATCGCTTGAACCTGGGAGGCGGAGTTTGCACCATTGCACTCCAGCCTGGGCAACAGAGTGAGACTCTGTCTCAAAAAAAAAAAAAAAAAAAAAAAAAAGATATTAACAGTTTACATAGAAAATGCAAGTGGATTAATATGTAAAAAAAATTAACTTCTCTACTAATTGAGTGTAATCTTAAAAAAATAAGGTATGCTTTATACCTACCAAAATAGCAAACATTTCAAATATTTTTTGAGGACATACTGCAACAATTACTTATAGAAGGGTAAATGTCTCTAACTTCTCTGGTCAGAAATTTATCAACAAATACAGACTCTTAGACACTTCCTATCCTTTGCTATGGTCTGAATGTTTGTGTTTCCTCAAAATTCGTATGTGAAAAGCTAATCACCAAGGTGAAGATATTTGCAGGTGGGGCCTTTGGCAGTTGACTTGGCAATTGATTAGGCCCTTTTATAAGGTCACGCAGGGATTACTGCCCTTTTTAAAAAAGGCCTGAGAGAGACACTCTCCCCCCTCCTTTCATTTGAGGTCTCATGGAGAAGGCACTGTCTATGAACAAGAAACTGAGTATGCCTATGATGTGACTTTGGATTTTCCAGCCTCCAGAACTATGAGAAATAAATTTCTGTTGTTGATGAGCCACCCATTTGGGATATTTTGTTGTAGAAGCCCAAACAAATTAAGACACCCTTTGGTGTAATAATTCCTGTGATACATATTTACCATAAGGAAATAATTAAAATTAGGACAATAATTTACATAGAAATATATTCTTTGAAATTTTATATCTAGCACTGAAAAGAATGAAACCAGCCTAGCTATTGAACAATAGAAGAATGGTTAATTTTATTTCATTCTTTTGACAGAACGTTAAGCTTTTAAAATGTTTCAATATTTACTTAAAGTGATCTATCTCAAAATGTAAATATCAAAAGCTAAATGAAAAAAGGATAGAATATTTATATACAATATGATCTCATGTATCTGTATATTAAGAGAAATAGATTGAAAGTAAACTATATGAAAATGTTGAGTCAATATTTCTGTGTGGCAGGTATATAGTTGATTTTGATTTGCGTTTTTATCTATTTCTACATTTTACAAAGTTTCTACAAGGAACTGTTATAACTCTTATACTTTAAAAAAAAAAGTTATAAATATGAAAGTGCCTAAATTAATAGTATCCTGTGGGTGAGTAATTTGGTACTATCTCAATTTTTGTCAGCCAGGAACTCCGGTATTAGTGATCTATTTTCATCCATACATCTATTCAACCTTCACAAATAGAACAGCTTCCATGCCATTGTTCATGTTCATTAGAGTGAACTGATGCCAATGACCAACAGTGTGGTCCTGACGGCAAGCACACCTCTCAGACTGCAGTTCTGGAGCCCAGCTTTCTTACCACAGCACAGACTGTCAGTCCTACCAAAAGAAGTAGAGAATGGAAGAAGAGTGAGAAGCCAGAGGCAGACAATTGCCAGGGTCTGAACTCAAAGTTGAAGCAACATGTTCTTCAGTGCAATGATGGATCTGTCAAGGCAACATGGTACTCGTTCCTGATTACCCTCAGACCATTAACTGTGAGGACCTACAGGAGCATGTTTTCACCATTTGGGATATGTGTCAGTTTGCTCAATTCAATAAATAACCACTTCTCACTTGACAAAACAGCTGGAATTCATTAAAGTCTGCTAAATTTTGCGATAAGGACGCATGTGATTTCCAGAGTGAAGGGCCTTCATGAAATACTTTCCAAACAAGCTTGACCATACTTTAAGCAAACCCCTTCTTTATTCTAAATATCTACAGAATTATATGTGTATACACAGACATCATTATATGTCTGCCAGCCAACTACACTGTACATCAAGAGTCATACAGAGACAGAGAGATTTACAGTCTTCTAGTGCTTCGAAATCAACAATGTCTACCCAATTAAACTCAATGCTTGTCCATGGTGGAGGAAACATTAGATGAATTATTTCAAATTCTAAGCACTGATTGTATATGGGCAATGGATAAGTGAAATGACTCTTTTTCATTTTAAATTCTGTTGCATTTTCCCCAATTTTGTCTCACTGAGTGTATGTTACTTTTATAGTGGGGGAAAAACCCCTTACAATATTTAATGTTCTCTGCCCTTGCAGAAATTAAAACCTGGCAAGGAGGACAGATTTTACAGCTAGCTATATGGCAGTGTAAAGAGTGCTATACCTACAGTGCAAAGTTCTAGGGGAGTTCACAGGGGAAGGAGATTAATTCTGTCCAGGAAGGAGGAGGCGCCATGAGGATGAGTGAGCTAAACAGAGAAAGCAGTTTATGAAATGAGCCTTGATGAATGAGTAATATTTTTATCTGGCCAAGAAGAGTATTCCAAGAGAAAGATCAGCATGTAGAAACTCAAACATGAGAGTAGAGCACATACTAGGGGAACGACAGTTAATCTGGAGTGACGGCCCTTATCTGATGAGGCAACCCCAATTGTCAATTCCTCCCAACTCAATGTTTAGTCTTAACTTTTAATTTCTCAATATGCATTTGGGTTAAAACTGATTTCTTATTTTACCACGGTTCACAATAAGTAGGACTGCATGCCTCATCTGTCTCAATCTGAAGATTGTTTCAAAAATGAAACTAATTTCAAAATTAAACGGATTTAAGTATTCAGCCAATTCATTTGATTTGCATTTTAGAGATTTCTGTTGAGAAATTATAATGATTCCTCACAGCTCATTATTTTTCACAATTTGATTAAAGGTTCTGTAACTTAGCTAATTCAGGTGTGGAAAAACATTTAGGCAAACAGTTTTAAGTGATTTTATGACATGCGTGTGGATGTGAACAGTAATACAAGTTAGAAATTCTTTCGGGTATTTTAGTCAGAGTCTTCACTGAATCAACAGAAAGCCAGATGAGGGAAATCATTTGATGGCAACAAAAGGACTGGGGCTCTCATCTCTGCTCCTCCATCTACTAGGCAAGAAATTTCAGCCCATGATAAACTCTGAACCTTGTTTTCCCATCTGTGAAACAGACATAATAGTACCATGCACTCTTTAGTTCACAGGATGATTAAAATCACATCAGGTAGAACACGCCATAGTTTATGCAATTCTTAAAGCCCTCAGAGCTCATCTTATGAGTTCTGTAAATTCTGCTCTGAGAAGCTCCATTCAGCAAAATGAAGGCAGGGTTGAGACAGGCTCAAGGACACTGCTGCAGGATGGGTGGGGCTCCCCTTCTCACATCTCTACTTAAGTCTGAGGAGTCCTCGATTACCTGCTTTACATAGTAGGCTCCAGAAAACCTTTCATGCAAAGAAAATATCCAACAGTTTAAAAGGATTGAAAAACACTGATTTATCCCAATTGGCTCATTTTACGATGAGAAAAGTAAAACCCAGAGAAGCTAAGTAACTTCCCCAGCTTTAAGTAACTACAAACTGGCAAGGCAGATGATTGAATCCAAGCCTTCTGTCTCCAAGTTCAATGCCTTTTCTACTATAGCATATGGTGAAGTTACACAAATATTACATACTGACATGGAAGTACTAAGAATCAGGACAGTTCTGTACAGGAGATATGATATCACCTAGACAGTATGAAAATTCCATTCAGCAATATAAGATGAATTTGTGTACTTATTCAATAAATATTAAGTGTCATATGTGTCCCAGACATTGTTTTAAGCACTGCTTTCAGCCCTACAAAATTCAGTTTCCAACAAAGAAGTTATGACGTCTAAGCTTAACACTGGAATAAAACATCCCCATTTTTGCTGAAATGGATGAATAATTGGTATAGTAGTATAAATGTGGTTATTGCCCATGCAAAGACACCTCTTTACTTTCTGTAGTGATATAAACACTAATCTGCTTGTATCTGGGCCCACTCTTTCT
Organism: Theropithecus gelada; assembly: GCF_003255815.1. Classification (NCBI taxonomy): domain Eukaryota; kingdom Metazoa; phylum Chordata; class Mammalia; order Primates; family Cercopithecidae; genus Theropithecus; species Theropithecus gelada. Next base: position 54,192,185 of record NC_037686.1, read on the forward strand.
GAAATTTCTATTATTAATTTGCTCCTTCTATCAAAAGCAAAAGCATTACTGGGTATATACCCAAAGGATTATAAATTATGCTGCTATAAAGACACATGCACACGTATGTTTATTGCAGCACTATTCACCATAGCAAAGACTTGGAATCAACCCAAATGTCCATCAGTGACAGATTGGATTAAGAAAATGTGGCATATATACACCATGGAATACTATGCAGCCATAAAAAAGGATGAGTTTGTGTCCTTTGTAGGGACATGGATGCAGCTGGAATCCATCATTCTTAGCAAACTATCACAAGAACAGAAAACCAAACACCGCATGGTCTCACTCATAGGTGGGAACTGAACAATGAGATCACTTGGACTCGGGAAGGGGAACATCACACACCGGGGCCTATCATGGGGAGGGGGGCGGGGGGAGGGATTGCATTGGGAGTTATACCTGATGTAAATGACGAGTTGATGGGTGCAGCACACCAACAAGGCACAAGTATACATATGTAACAAACCTGCACGTTATGCACATGTACCCTACAACTTACAGTATAATAATAATAAATTTAAAAAAAAAAAAAAAAAAAAAAAAGCTAACATGCCACTTGTGGAGTACATTCCACCTACTTTCACCTTCAAGGAGCTGGATCCTGCAAGCATCTCCTTTCTCTTCCGTATATTTATTTTCTCTCTTTCTGGTGATCATTTTGCAGCACATAAATATGCTCCAGTGACTGTCACTTTAAAAACAAAACAAAAACCTTCCTTGCCCCCATGACCAACTGCCACTCAATTTCCTTTCTTCTTTTCCAAGCAAGTATTTTTGGAAAGACTTGTCGGCAGTCACTGTGGCCTTCCCACCCTTACCCCCACCCCATCTGTTGTCAAAGGCAAGCTCCACTGCTTCTCCCCTCTGGAATATGAGAACAGGGATCCTGCCCATTCACCATGTATCCCAGTACTCAAAACAGCACCCAGCATATGCTTAGCTCAGTAAATATTTGTGGAATGAATAAATCATCTAGAACCATACAGTGATTTAGTGAATTACATAACATACAGCTTGTCAGTTTCTCATATATTTCAGAAAGATAGGTCACAATATATGCCAAATTTTACTTGATTGCAAATTAAATTACTTCAGTCACTATTTGAAAAAACTTGTAATGACCCAGAATGCTAGAGTAAAGCAAACGTATAAATGTAATTTAAGTCCTACCAAACTTGTGACAGGATATTTTTGTGTAAGTTGGGAAAATAATTCTAAAATCCATTTTGAAGAATAAATATTTAAAAATAACCAGGAAGACTTGACAAAGAAGAATAATGTGGATAAAACTGCACTGCCAGATATAAAAACTGTGTTACAAAATAACAGTAATTAAAACAGCGTGAATCTGGCACAGGATGAGAGATCAAAAACAGAATACAGAGTTCAGAATTGAGCTCAAATGTATTTGGGGATTTGGTAAATAAAAAAGATGGCATTTCTAATAGAGAAGGAAATAATGGTTATTCAAGAAAAGGTATTAGGACAATTGACTAGGTGCTTGCTAAATAAATAAGTATCCCTCCCTTACTCCTCACACTGAATTCCAAGTAAATTCATAATAGAAAATAAAGCACTGGAAAACCTTTTTCTAGCCTTGCAGTGAGGAAGGCCTTTTGAATATGTCAACAAAACTAGAACCATAAAGAAAACCACTGACAGATGACAGACGCTACTTAGAAGTGAAAAGAAATATATATATGGTAAAAGCAGAACAAAGTAGAATAGGAAACCCTGTCAAGAAGATTAAAAGGCGAACAAAAATCTAGCAAACACTTTTGCTACGTACATATGACAAAGGGTTACAAAAAAGTTATGTTTCATCAACATGGAAAAGAATATCCTGAGACATAAATAGGCAAAAGAAATAGACAATCTACAAAATAACAAATATAAATGATCAGTAAACACATGAAAAGATGGCCAGTCTCATGAGTAATCAGAAGAATGCAAGTTAAAATATTGAATTGTGTTTACCTATTTGCCAGCTAAAATTAAAATGACTGACAATACACTGGGGTTCAAAAGGGGATAGACAATGGAAGTCTTATGCGCTATTAGTGAGAGAATAAACTAGTATGTTTCTGAGAGTTGGTCTGGCAACCAATATAAAATATCCATTAAGGGAACAATCAGACAATTAATACATGATACAATTTGCAGAGTCATTTGCAATTGAAAAAAAAGTCCATCAGGAGATTACTGAATATGTAATAGTTAATCCATACAAGGAACTATCATAGAGACCTGATTATGGAGATCAACATTTTTCAAATGTAGAGAGAGACCCACAGTGCTCGCTTCAGCAGCACATATATACTAAAATTGGAATGATACAGAGAAGATTAGCATGGCCCCTGTGCAAAGGTGACACGCAAATTCGTGAAGCATTCCATATTTTTACAAACCTGCATATCCCATACATGGATCCTGGAACTTAAAATGAAATAAAAAAATACAAATGAAAAAGAAAACGTAACAATCCAATAAAAAATGAAAACAGGCAAAAATTTAAAAATAAATAAAAAGAGATCCGCAATATGTCAGGTGGAAAAAGCAGATTCTAAAACTATTCTACCTTCTCAATATTTCTTGACCCAGTGCCCTTCCTCCATCTTCATCATTACTCTGCAACATCCTCTCTCTCCTGGTCCTCCAGTCTCCTCTCATGCCTTCCTCCTGTTGATCTTCCACACTGCAGCTGTGGGGAGAGTCCTACAATGCTAGCATCTGAATCTTTTGCTCCTCACTTAAAAATTGTAATAGCTTGCCACTGCTCAGAAAGGTGACTGCTCTTGCCTGATATGCTCGCACCTCCAGCCCCCTCTCTTGCCTCTCTCTCCCACTTGCTCTAGTCACCTTATTTCAGTTCTTCTGTTCCCGCCCTACCCCACCCCTGACTCCAGCCTTGCTCCTTTGCACTTGTTCTCTGTTCGGAACCTTCTTTGCTCACACTCCACCTCCCATCTCCACACTGTGCCTATTAATACCTCTACACCTTTATGCACTCAGCACAGATGTCGTGTCCTCAGGGAAGCCTTCCCTGTTTACCCACTCTAAATCAGCTCCCCTTTTGTATACAGTTGGTATCTGCAGATGCAGAAGCTGTGGATACAGGCTGGCTGTAAATGACTTGAGGGGTTGAAGTATCCACAGGGAGTCCTGGAACCAATCCCCATGGATACAGAGGACAGGTTGTACTCTCACAGTTCTCTTCATTCTTCCTCAGTCACCTTGTTACAGCTTGGAATTATGTATTTCTAGATTATATCGATTATATCATGACTATCCATCTCCATCTCTACGCTGAGGACAAGGACTATGTCTCCCTTCCTCATCATTATATCTCTGCTACATATTAAACACATTTTAGACACTGACATGATCGCACACTGAAGCATCTTGAGTGAAGGAAGGAAAGGCTAGAATAAGGATTTGCTACTCTATTACTTGATAATTGATAAGAAATAGATGAAGAGCTTTAAGAACTTTTTAATTATTATGGTAAAAATGTGCATAATTCATCACAAATTTTGAACCAGGAAAGAAGCAAGGTATTTTTTTTCCTACTATATTTGTCCTTCCCAAATCAGAGACTCGGTGGTGCACTGTCTGGCTGTTGCACCTCACTTCCAGGAACAAGAGGGCAGTCTTATGCCCAGTGGCGACTGCCCAGGTCAAATTTACAGCAAACTCTGGAATTCTGATGCTGAGAACCAGACCCTCTTGAACCCGGTGGCCTTATTTCCTAAATGTTGTCCATACTGAAGCCAGTTTTATTTTCCATTTGTATACTGTAAATCAGAAATTCAATGTTGAATTGATTCCAGATTTCTTCTTCTTACTCTCTGTTGCCATGTTTCTAAGCCAGTTTCACTTTCTTGGGAAAATCTCACTATAAACCAAAAAAGGGGAAGATCAACTGCCCCTTACCTTCTTTCTCTTTTCCTAGGCTTTCCACACCACACTTCACAGTGCCCACCAAATCCAGCCATACCCACCTAGGAAACTCAGGATAGACATTTTGTTTCCCACAGTTGTCAAGTGGCTCCCACTTCGACCTTGTAGTTTTACAATTTGGAATTGTCAAAGTTTATTTGTCAATGCAGTGAAGAATCCAGGGCTTTGCATAGAGCCCAGCCATTTCTCCCAGGCAGGCTACTCTGACCTCACTTAAGAAGGTGAAGGACATTTGGAGGAGAAGACTGCAGTAGTTCAAGGTGGCTGATGGTTTTATTTTTTAAGGATGCAAGAAACTAACAGTGCATTTTGGCATCAAATACAAATTATAAAAATTGTGTATAGCTGTAGGCAGATTGGCACCTGTGGATAGTGGGTGAAGATTTATAGTCAATATTTAGTCAACAGTTCAGTCACTGTCATAGATAGAAATGTCTCTGACTTCTTTTAAACATTATTTGCTACTTCATGTTCGTAAGTTTAGGTAATCATTTTCCTGACCAGTCATATAAAAATAATTTTTAAAAAATACATCTCAAAGACGTTTGACATAATAGAAAATGGGGCTGGGTGTGTGTTTATATACATGGTGTAACTGAAAGAGCAGATTTCCAGTTGGCAGACCTGCAGCAGGCCATTTAACATTTCTAGAACTAAGATTCCTTACCTGTAAAATTTAAAAATAAACCAAATTAGGTCCGAAGCCCTACTCTCCTTCTCATTTTTTAATTTATGTAATAATCTGATGGTATCTCACTTACAGCATTAATCAGATCTGACTTGTGTTTTAGGCATCTGAGTTTGTCATACTTTAGCCATTCCCTTTACCTCCCCCAAGTTCAGGCCCTGGAAGCCAGGGATTTTGTTTCATTCATTTGTATGTTCCCTGCTACACCCAGAAATTGTCTTGAATGCTCAGGTGCTCAGAACAGATTCCCAATCGAATGTGAGTGGCCAGGAGTGAGCAGTACCCCTAATACCACAGTTATATAGTCTGGATTGTCTCCCCAAAATTCCAGTGTTGAGGTTCTACCCCGCAGAACCTCAGAACACAACCTTATTTGGAAACAAGGTTCTCACAGATGTAATTAGTTGTTAAGATGAGGTCATTAGGGTGGGCCCTAATCCAGTATGACTGGGGTTCATATAAAAATGGGAAACTTGTGCACAGACACACACACACACTCAGGAAGAATGTCATGCGAGGATGAAGGCATGATTGGGGTGAGGCTTCTACACCCCAAGGAATGCCAGTGATCACCAGTAAACATCCAGAAGCCAAAGGAAAGGCTTGGAACATCCCTCAGAAGGAGCCAATCCTGCAAACACCTTGATCTTGGAATTCCAACCTCAGAACTGTAAGACAACAGATTACTGCTGTGTAAGCCACTCAGCTTGTGGTACTTTGTCACTGCAGCTCTAGGAAGAAATACGCTCACTGCTTCACCACTTGCTGCCTCAATAGAGGTAGAGCAATGAACTCCTCAGGGCCTCCATGGTGTTTACCAATGTCGCTGCCAGAGGGCACCAGTAATCTCTGCATCTGACTACCTCCCTCACCCTGTCTCTCCATCCACCCTCCTGCATGGCCTTGGGGTATTTCAATATTCTCCACCTTTTCTTAGAAGGGTCCTTCCACCTCCTTGCCCTAAGAAGAACCTGTGTTCCCCTGGAGGAAACCGCTGTCTAGAATCTGCAGCTACCTTCAGTGGAGACTATTAGTCATTCACACTCCTCATGCCTCAAGGCCAAGACTGAGTTGTTCAAGACTACTTCTTCCTCTTCCCCTTGCAAAACCTCCCACTTCTTTAAGGTTCACACTGTACCCTATGCCCTCTGTCCCCTTGCAATAGTTACATCACTCAGAGATACTAAGAGAAAAGTGGTAAAGAATGCAGGCTCTGGGGCCAGGCTGTCTGGGTCTGAGAACTAACAGACTTGACACTCACTAGCAGTGGTGCTTGGGAAAGTTTACCAACCTCTGTAACCCTCATTGTTCTCATCTATAAAATGAATGTAAGAATGATATATACAATTCATAGTGCAGTGCCTGGTACTTGATAAGCACTGAATAAACATTAGCTATTATTATGTGAGTTTTTAGGACTGAGTCATCTTCATCTGCACCTTAATGACTTCTTCTTCAATGCCTTCCATACATGCATGGATGACCCCTCCCACCCCTGGATTGTTGGTTCTTTGATCTCCTTACCTCCAATGACCTTCTCCTTCACATCACCTGAACCACTGATGCCCCCGGTCACATTCCAGCCTTATCAGCTCCAAAATCTGTATTACCTCCAACTTCTGAAATTAACAAGATCTCATACTCTGATCACAGATGTTAATGTTTTGTCACATGTGCTTTGTATTTTTTTGAAATAAATTTGTCTACTCGTAAAAAAAAAAAAAAAAAAAATGTTCAAATGCTCTCACTAAAAAAATTCTATGACCCTGGCCAGACGTGGAGGCTCATGCCTATAATCCCAGCACTTTGGGAGGCTGAGGTGGGCAGATCACGAGGTCAGGAGATCGAGACCATCCTGGCCAACATGGTGAAACCCCATCTCTATTGAAGATACAAAAATTAGCTGGGCCTGGTGGCACATGCCTGTAATCCAAGCTACTTTTTCGATAGTGTTAGAAACCATCTGCCTCTGAGACTGTGCACTGGCCTTGCAGTGAAGTGAAGATTGTTCCTCAGTCTCTCTCCAGGCATAGTATCTCTCCTGTGTGCTCACACACTGTGTGTGTGTGTGTGTGTTCATGCACGCACACCATGTGGAGAGGTACATCTTGGTAAATTAGGAACAAGCACCATTGAGGGGATTCATTTCACTATAACCTTAATAGCTATTTCTTAGAGAGACTACAGAAGAGTACTCTCTCTCTAGTGGCTGCTGCTATTAATAGTATTGCCCTTTCCTCTCCAGAAAGAGTATTAGTTCATTCAGAAAAATCACCATCCAAAGTTAAAAGCCATAAAAATCATTTTCCGAACTCTTTCTTTCTAGGTATTATTCTGGAAATCAATAACTTAATTTACTAAAAATTAACAATTTTTTAAAACCTCTATGGGTACCTTCACCTGTTCACTCTTTTTTTTTAACACCAGTTTTTACCTGCTCAGAGGGCTTAACACATTCTCTTATACTTTTTCAAACTCAGCCTCATCACAGCCCACTGATAGTTCCAGAATCAACAGTGACTTCTAGGAATCGAGCTCCCTTCTGTTAGACAGCTCTCCCACAGGCTTACACATGTTGCCTCCAGATGACTTGGCTTTCATCCTAGAGTTTGTAATCAACCCAGGGTGTGGATACGTGCTGCAGGAGAATTTTTAGCAAACCTGGAAGATATCTCCACATGAAGCAGGTAGGAACTTCAATCCATAAATGCACATGTGCAAGAGACCAACTTTATTTTTCCATTATTCCCTTTCCATTCTGAGCCTCTATCCTGCAGAGGTAGCAGGCAATTAATCCCCAGTAAACAGCAACAACTCTGCTTTTCCTGGGGTTAACCTAACTTCCTGGGGCCAGGGGAAGCCTTCATAGTAGCAAGACATTGCTAAGGGCATTTGCAATTTGTCCACACGCAGCCTCCTCTGAGACATCCCTTACTGCTGTCTGTTTGTCCCTTCAAGCCTGGCTGTTCTTGCCACTATGTATGTTCCCGGGGACCATGAACTGTTTGGTTTCTATGCAGTACTGAGGCACCAGAGTCTCTGTGAAACTATCCAAAACCCCATATATAATGTGCTGCCAGTTACTCTAGTGGGAGAGGTAGGTATTGCTTCCATGGGCATCTAACCTAGGATACAAGAAACAGATTGCCCCAATCTCAGTATCTTCTGGATTCTTGGAGGTTGACTACTTCCCTAAGACTTTCTCTGGAACCCACCTACATCTCTGCCCTTCTTACTCCCCTTCCATCTATTTCCCATCCTTACCCAACCTCCCCATACTGAAGGAATATTTTATCTCATCCAGGAGAATAATTTTCTCTGCCTCATGAAGTTTCTTCCAGGCATTTTGCCCAGAGTCCTCCTGGCCTGGTCCACCCGCTCCTGAGGCAACAAAGCACATTATTGCCTGCTGTAGCCCTGCAGCTCTGTGGAGTTTCTTGAGCATTCAAGGCCTTCCCAGGGCCTGGATACTCTCAGGGCTCCCTGACTGGCTCCTTCTAACCAATCCTGCCTCCATGTAGATGTCACTTCCCCAACCACCCTATGCAGCCACCCATCATCTTGCACTACCTTGCTTGTTACAGCTCATCGTTTTTATAGCCTTATCATAGCTCATCATTTTTTGTCTCTTTCTTGCTCATCTGTTTATTGCCTGTACTCCCTCTGGACTGTAAATTCCACGAGGACAGAGACTACGTCTGTCTTGTGGTTAAGAACATGAACTTTGGAGCCAGCCTGCCTGGGTTCTAATCTCAGCTCTGCCAGTTACTAGCTGTGTAATCTTAGGAAAGTTACTCAACCTCTGTGACTTAGTTTCCTCATCTGTAAAATGAGGGAAACACACCTCATAGCATAATTATGAGAATTAAATGAGCCAATGCCTGGCACATAGTAAGTACCATAAAGTGTTTATTAAAAGAAGTATGTAGCATTTAGTATAATGTCTGAATCCTAAAAGATGCATGAAACGTTTTTGTTGAATGTAGGAATTAATACAAGAATGAATGAATGCTATAACTCCAAACAAATGTAGTCTTCCATCTGTGACTCACTTGCTCTGCTAGCTAAGTCAGAGTGCAACAAGATCAAGGCTATTTGTCTGAAGCCTAACAAGGACAGCGTAACTTATGGCTTTATACCAAGTAACTACATCCCTAGCCTGTGTAGCCATCTAGCAATTGCACTGTGCTGTTCACAGGCTGTAATGAATCAGAGTCTTAATGGGTCAGTATTTGTCTGTCACAACGAGTATACGAATCATACATAGTACATGTCTTATTTACTCTAATTTTATAGTTTTATCTGCTTTGTAAATGACAGTTCTTGTTTCTAATCATCCTATAAAAATTACATAATTTTCCAACAATAATTCCAGAACCTGGAAGGAGTAATATCAATTTAATTATGGTCTTCTTAAAATAATTTATATACATATATATGTACATACCTACTCAAATAGCTGGTTATGATCAGGAGATCATAATTAGCAGATTAAATGATGAGCCAAGTATTTAAGGGATACTCTATGGAAGTGTCTAAAAATCTTTCTGCGGATCAGCATACTGACATTTTATTTTCAATGTGTAAAAACAACAAAAAAAGGAAAATATTAGATATTTAAGAAGATATAAAAATGGTTCTTACAGATGAGTTATTATGAATTTAAGATGGTCTCCCCTATCTACAGAGCACAGGCCTTCCTGTTTTATTCATTTGTGCACTTTGAGACTCCTGAGTATACACTTTTCTGTTAGCTTTGCTTTTCTCTGTCCACTCCAGGTCACTCTACAGGAATCAATGGCATAGTCAGCATGGCAGAGTCACAAAGAAGCATGGCCCAGTAAGAAAGAAGATTACACTAATACTAACAAATAGAAATGAGTTAGAAGGATGTATTTACTGTGGGAAGATCTAGCCTATATCACTATGTTCTGAGTGGCCAGCACAAGTCTCCCAGGGAGGACAGGGTGGTCCCCTTGACCCCACAAGGAAGGGAAAATTACTATTTCCCTGGCCCAAACTTATCAGCTTTTGAGGAGCACAGAGTTGTCATGGGTAAATAAGAGTACCTTCATCTACCTGTTCATACAGTATATTTGAAGTTTAGTCAAGCATGAAAAATATGAAACTTTTATCCACATGACTAATAGAATGAAGACATAAGTCAGACACATTTTGCAGTGACCAATCTCTCAGACCCCGACTGCATAGTCATTCACTGCTAATTCACATCGGGTTTTCAGCGGTGTTCACAGAACACCAGCAATTGTCTGTACCCCACAGAGCAGGACGTCTGAGAAGTTTAGTGAATGTTCCTCACAGCAACATGTTCTATATTCCACCATTAATTCCACAAAGTACTCGAGTAGCATAACTTCTAATTTAACCTCTTCTTTCTGCTTTCCTTGGGTCTCATGCTTCAGTTTTAAAATCCATATAGCTAGAAGGCCACATATGGAAATGGTATCTCCCTGTTACACTTGATTTTGTGTCAATATCATGATTCATTTTATACATTGCTTCTCCAGCCCAAAATCCCATCATGTTTTGTTCAGCTCACTGGATCAAAAATACATCACCATATCATTTTCCCACTGGAAAACATACTACTGTCATTTTTTTTTTCATGGAAATCAGTCTTTAATATTTGTTCACTAATCTTCACCTCTCCCACCAATGCCTCTCTCCACCCCTGCCTAAAATTACTCATCATTCCAATAAGTTAATATATTGGAAGGGAAAAAATTTGGTTTCAGTCTCAGGGACCAATTTATGATCATCTTAAATCAGCCTCTTTTTAATTGATGAGTCTACTGCAAATTGCATACTTTGGTTTACTCTGTAAAAAACACAATTAAACTAAGGCAAAGCTGGTTCTGACTCATGTATAATGAAATGAAAACAGTATCATCATTAAGCACCAAATAAAGCCATTGATTCCGTGTATTATTCTGTCAGTTTTAATTGAATTGCATTTCCCCCTTTCAGTTCTTAATTATGCAGTTCATGCTGAATCTTTATTTTTATGCACAGAATGGGATAATGTTCTCTTCCTCCTTACCTTAGTGTCTAAAAATATAAGCCTATTGAGAACAGAAAAGTCTTTGTTGGTCTTAATTAAAGCAAAACACCTGCTTTTATCCTGGGAGTTGAATGTGTTGCTGTACTGTGAGATTGTTACCAAGTGAGGGGACAATAGGACTGCTTCCTGTTGCATGTCCACCTCCCTGACCTGTGGTCACAGCCTCTTTCCAAATTCTATCAGAAGAGGAAAACATCACACTATCTGGCAAAGGAGATCCATGGGGCCTCTCCAGCCTGCTAATGAGCATTAACTCTTGTCTAGACTGTCAGGTCTAGACAGAGCAAGGCAAAGTAGATACGGCTTAACTTGGGGGCAGATATGATTAGTGAGATAACAGTCAATCTGAAAATTCATTCTTTTCTTCAGTTAACTTGCAAAAGACCTAAAGGCAAAAGCAGGACTCTCCTCTCTGGTATGTGTCACATAACTGAGATTACGTGCAAGTGAAAATGAGCAAAGGGAGATGGAATGTCTATCAAAACTAGACTTGAAGGAGATCCTGCTACCACAGTGTAATTTCCGTAGTTGAAAAAGAGACAAAAGGGAACACAATCTCTACCCTCCTCTTGTTCCATAATTGGTCAGCTGTGTCAAAAGTGCTTCTGCCAGATTCAGGTAAATGCGTCACCCTAATACCTGCACGATTTTATTTCTAGGATTCAATTCACAGGAGGCAAACGTTCCTGTGTGAAGATATCAAGTGATAGTGTTAGGAAGTTATTCGTCTTGGACCATATAATAAAGGCTATCTTGGGATTGAGAACCAAAGAATGAGCTCTGGTCAGTCTTTGGTATCCCAGCGATATTCGATATAAACTGAAAGATTATTATCATTGGCTTGACACCCCAAATGACAAGGGCCTGACTCATAATAAGTATTTAGTGGGAAAGAGGAAGTGGCTGTTATTTAGACTTAACCTTAGAGTTGAGGGATTGGCCTCCTCGGGCTGAGAACATTTGATCTGATGCATTGAAGGGCTGGCCCTCCCTGGAATATCTCCTACCTCTGGCATATCAGACTATGCTCTCCGTGCAGCTGCATCTCCAGCATCCATGCTAATAGAGGACACTATCTTGGAATGAGAAGAGGCACTAATCATTCTCGTACTTATTTTACCCATGTTCAAACTCATCTGCCAATATTTCCTTGTGCAGTGTGCTGCAAAGCATTCTAATAAGCTTATTCCAGTTCCATCTTTTTTTAAATTCCCAACCTATCCTTTGATAAAAGTGAGGAGAGAAAGGAAAATGCCCAAGAAGTAAGAAAAGGGATTTATGATGGGAACAGGGAACTCACATTTATTGAGTTCTTTTATGTTACAGGCACAATTGGGTTCTATACATTAGTGACCAGTTTTTGTTGTTGTTGCTGTTGTTTTTACATCAATGATCAGGTGTGTGTGTGTGTTTACACACATATATCTATGTATAGGATAACAGGGAAACAAGATAAAGTGACTTAGATACTGGACAACCAAGGGTTAAATGTAAATGCTAGGACATGACTCTACATATTTATAATATCCCTGACTTCAGATTCTACAGTAATAGGTAGCTGGTAATTCTATAAATAATGTTGATTTTCCATGTTCATTGTTCCTAATGTTGTAGACTAATGCATATGCCATGGTAACATCTATTTCAAATCAATTTCCTACAAGTGCCTTTCACAACTATTTTGTTTTTATTAATAAATTAAAACACAGCATACTTGAGCAATGTATTTTTGTTCCATGCAAATTCACAGAGATCCAAAAAGATTATGAAGGAGATAAAATTTGCATTTATAAGAGACTCTCCTTCAGAAGGGTTTATGAAATTATTCTTTCACTATTCAAAATAGGAAACCATAAAACAAGGAGATTATAATAAATCCTTGGCAAAAATTCACATGAATACTGCCTGCCAACATTTTAATTAAGGATAATAGGTTGGCTTATCAAATATAATTGAGGGAATATTGACCGAAGTTGGGTTTGTCTAAGGGGCAGGCAACGGAACATGAGGTTCTAGTCACAGCCTCTCTCACATTTCCCCTTGACTCCCTTTGTAAAGAGACATTTTCCCTCACCTTGCCTTCTCAGACCTAGAAACAGATAAATTAAAGGTGCAGCTGGATCTGACAGCCAGGTTCTGTGGAAGTGGAAAGCATTCTGGTGCTGATGGAACTTTGCAAAGTTGGACACCAAAGGGATCCCCACGCCTCTGGGGATCCAGTAGGATTCTCGTGCCAGAGGAAGGCTCATTCTTCACCCTGGGTGTAACCTGGGCCTCAGCAAATTCTCTGATAAGATTTACTGAAATACTTCCAACTGTAGGACAACACAGATTTCCCCTGCCAGCACAAAGGAATAACTTTCCTGAGATCTAAAAACCAGCATATATTCAAGGAAAAATAAAAGGAAATTGACTAGCAAAACTACCTCATGAAATACATCTCTTGATTCCTTAATGTCATCCTCTTTATGAACCAGATTTTCTCATGGCCTAAACTACTCCCTGATTGTAAATTAAGCACCATATGAATAACTTGCCTGATGGTATTACAGTGATCTAAGGTTAATGTTTAACTATTAACAGAAAATAGGATTCCAGGTACTATAACCTGGGAAGAGTACCATTAGGGTACCATTTAGAAAATTCTGTTTAAGTCTTATAATAAAGGAGCAACTTAACTGCTAGAGAAATTTGAGCCAATGAAGAAATTGATGTGAAAAGAATCTATCCCCTGGGCTGGGGTATTTTATGTTTCAATATTGAAACTTGAACATTTTTTTACACCAGAAAAGTTATTCTTAGTAGTTGGCAGAGTAAATCCATGTTATCGTGCATTCTGAAGCAGTTCAGCTGAATCTAATTAGAACATCTGCAGATTTATGCAGCTTTCTGTATATTAAAGTCCCAACCCTTGTGAAATAAATATTTCTCCTCAATCCTTTATTTTTACCCTTCTCAGGGTTAATCAGACTAATATGGTATAAATTTTAACAACCATTTTTATGATCCTAGGATGAATGGTGCAATACAAGTCTAAAATATCAAGATCTTATAAATAGTGTCAGTATGTACTGGCTTCAATGCCTTCCTCCTGGCCATCAATTTTGGCTTACAGAGAGGGAAACAATTATGAACTCAGTCACTTGCTTCTTTTTATTCATTTTTCAGAGATTTTCAAGGTGATCCATGCATTTCTGGGATGTTAAGGAGAACTTGTTTGGTCTTAATGTCTCTCGATAGAAAATTCATTGAATTATGTAGGCAATTAAGCAAAAGGTCAGTTTGGTTTTACCACTTAGACAAATTACTCAGACTCATGTAGAAAATGAGTGTTTTGCTAGAGTTATCTTTAAAATACTTCTTGGGAAACAAGGCTACCATGTTTCTTGGGTAACAGAACACCTAGATGCAGCACTTCACACTAGGACTTTTGTCTTAACTAATCTTCTATGTTAGATCAGGCTCACCTCAGGCTGATGAATAATATCTACTTCAGTCATATAATACCTCAAGGTGTTATCAATTAGTCTTAAAATTTGTTGCATCTCAGGCTGAGAAGCACTGTAGCAAAAAGAGGACTAATCCTGGAGTCAGAGAGCCCTGTGGCGGCAGCAGCTATATCACTGGTCAGCAGTGAACAACTGGCCAATAATCACACTACCTAGAAGCTTAGAGAATTCATGAGCAAAGAAATACCATTTAACCCAGCAATCCCATTACTGGGTATATGTGCAAAGGAGTATAAATCATTCTGTTACAATGATACATGCACACGTATGTTCACTGCAGCACTATTCACCATAGCAAAGAGTTGGAATCAACCCAAATGCCCATTCATGATAGACTGGATAAAGAAAATGTACATATACACAATGGAATACTATGCAGCCATAAAAAGGGATGAGATCATGTCCTCTGCAGGGACATGGATGGAGCTGGAAGCCATGATCCTCTGCAAACTAACACAGGAACAGAAAACCAAACACCACACGTTCTCACTTATAAGTAAGAGCTGAAGAATGAGAACACATGGACACAGGGAGGGCAAGAATGCACTACTGGAGTGGTGGAGGGCAAGGAGAGCATCAGGATAAATAGCTAATGTATGCGAGGCTTAATACCTATGATGGGTTGACAGGTGCAGCAAACCACTATGGCACACGTTTACCTATGTAACAAAACTGCACGTCCTGCACCTAGAACTTAAAATACAATTAAATTTAAAAAATAAACTACTAACAGAAGAGTCTATGATTCCAGAGTGAGGAGTAATGCATCTAATCAGAGAAAAACATGGTTTATTACTTAAAAACAAATAGGTATGTTTTGTCTTTGAATCTTGAATTTTAATTATTTGTTTTGAGAATAAAGGCCATTAACCCACCAAAATATAATAAGATCTGGTTAAGGAGGAAAACCCCTAGGGAAACTTTTCAGTGGATTTCTTCAATATCGTATTAAAGACTCTCACATATAGAAATCCAGAGTGGATCTGTAGGGAGCAATGAAATTCCACATCATGATATAAGGCAAGTTATTGAAAATGCTGTATGAAATCTTGGTTCTGTCACCTAAAATACAATAATAATTCATGGGTAAAATAAGGATTTACCCAGCAATTTTAAAGATTAAATAAAATAACGTGGGTAACTAGTACATGCTCAATAAATGAGAGCTAAGATACAGAGACGGGACCTTTAAAAATGGAGCATGAAAAAAGAGACCCTTTTCCTTGGCAGTTAAAACTTTTTTTTTTAGCAAGCTCTGGCAAATTTTATTAAAGGGAAATTTTGCATGGTTTATTTTTCATCAGTCTGTTCTGGCATGCTTCTAATGATGTCAGAATCACCTGGATCAATGATAGCCAGTGTGCCTACTCTGTAATATTTTCCTCATGCTGTGCCCTGTTCAATATTATTGCCACTGTAGTGATGGACACCAGTTTTGACCAACATTGCACAGTACTCTATTTCTGATTTCTTCAAAGTTGGACACTTGTTAAAGAGAATAACCAATTTCGCTTTGCCCTGTCTGATCATCTTCAGAGTCTGCTTGTACTCCAGCACGTGCTTTTCACTTTTTATAACAAGTTAGAGCCTAGAATTGATAACTTCAGCGACTTTTTTGTCTTCTTTGCAGCCACCATCTTTCTGCCTTAGGTGCGGGACGGCCTCCAACCAAGAGTTGCTGTTAAGATGGCCCGGCAGCGAGACAGGCCATTGTCAACTCTTAAAAGACTGTTATAGGGTTGGGTTTGGTGGCTCATGCCTTTGATCTCAGCACTCTGCAAAGCCAAAGTGAAAGATAGCTTGAGGCCAGGAGTCTGAGACCAGCCTGGGCAATATAGCAAGACCCCCATCTCTAAAAAATAAAAATAAAACCTAAAAATTAGCCGTGGTAGACCAGGCGACTCCAGGGGACTGAGGCAGGAGGATTGCTTCAGCCCAGGAGTTTGAGACTGCAGTGAGTTATGATTACGCCACTGCACTCCAGGCTGGGTGACAGAGCAAGACCCTATCTCTAAATAATTAAATAAAATAAATTTTAAAAGACTATTATAAACAAATTCCATCAGGTTCTTCCTATCAATCCACGCTTTAAAGCAGTGGTTCTCAAAGTGTAGAGCCTGGACCAATGTCAGCGGTATCACTTGGGAACTTGTTAAAATGCAAATTCTTGGGGCCCAAGGCCTACAGAATCAGAAACTTCTAGGATGAGACTCAGAAGCCTGTGTTAACAAGCCTTCCAGAGGACTATGCTGCATGCTTAAGGTTGAGAAGCACTGTGTTAAGCCCTCCTTCAAATATCAGTGTAACTTCAAGGCTTCCACTGTCTCAAGGGTCTTGCAGAAGGTCCCTTCTTTGTCTGTCAGGATGTGCAGATTCCTACTAGATTTGCTGAACAATCTGAGTCTCCACTTCCTCCTTCTTGGCATTCATCTCCTGCTCTTTATTCAGGACTAATTGATGTTCACACTGGCCAATTAGTCAATGCTACAATTCAAATGGCCCCAGCTGTATCCAGAATTAACATGAAAGCTTTCCTAAAATATGTGAGTGGATTCAAAAAAAAAAAAAATCACAGATTTTCCTTTTCAAAACAAGCATTTGGGCCTATTTTTGTTCAAGTATGAAGGTGAATTTTTCATGTATTATTTCCTCAATATAATTATTTTATGTTTGTTAAATACAGAGACTGCTAAAAACTCATTTGTTGAGACTTCCACAAGTTGATAAAGAATAGGATAAAAGCAAACGTACATCTTCATTATTTAACTACCCTAACCTGCTTATCAATCTCATCTTTCATTTGTTCATTCTACAAATATGCATCAAGCACCTATTATGTGCCAGGCACTGTTCTAGGTATGACGGCTTCAACCATAAACAAGACAGATGGGGTGAGATTGGACAGATTGGAGGGGAGTCTCTTCCTGCTACAGCTTGCATTGTAGTGGAGGACAGAACACTATAAAGAAATCAACAAATTAACAAGTACAATAATTACAGGATGTATTAAATATTCTGCAAGATAGAAACAGGATAATACGATAGAATCCCTGGAAGGGGTGGCTTCCTTAGACAGGGTGGTTGAGAAAGGTGTCTTTAGGGAGATTATATCTGAACTTAGTCCTGGAGATTGAAAGGAGCTACTTAAACGAAGAGGTGGAGAAAAGTGGAGGAATTCAGGCAGAGGATTATACAGCAAGCAACAGTTTTGTACTTTTTGAAACATGGAAGCAAGCCATAGTAAGTCCACAGGAAAGAGTGTTGGGGAAACATCATTAAAAACAAAATCTCCTCCCAACACAGAAAACCTCTCTACAGACTAGAAGAGAAAGAAAGTCATCTTATTATTGAAAAAGCATTGAATAAGAATATGATACCTATCACAGATAATCCATCAAGAGATTCCAAAGTTCAAAAGACATCTCATCCTCTTACCATGTGGTACATACTTGTCATCAAGATAAACAATAACTAGTTCTCAAGTAAGAGGACTTGGCAACACCATTTGTCACACATAGCTCTTCCTAAATTTACTTGGTAGTTGAGGTGACCATCTGTGTTAACTACTGGCTTTATTCCACAGAAAAATAAACTTCTCTTTATGACAAGACATAGTTTTGCAACTTGGAGCGAGGCACCTGCCCTCCCACAGAAATGGAGAAATAGGGGCACTACCTTCCTTGATTCCATTTGAAAGAGATGGCTCCCACGTCCTTGCGAAAGATATGCCTGGGTCTAAAACTGGCCAGAGGCTTATTTAGCTTTCAAAAAGATTTACATTATATTTCACAGAGACAGAGAAAGAAGTTAACAATTACAAATTTTCTAAGTAAATGTTCTCAGAATAAGAGGTTGGGGTGGGGGAATTCCTTCTATTTTCAACAAGAATTAAGCCTCTTAATTTTAAATTGTCTTGGCCCTTACAAAAGGCATGAATTAAAGTAACAGGAAATTATGTAGGATCTTAGAAGAGTTTACCTTTTACCCTCAGAGAAATGGAAACCCACTGAAGGTTTGTAACATGATCAAATTTATATCTTTAACAAGGCATTTAGCCCCAGACAGAATGTACTGAGAAGGACACAACATCGCTTTTGTGATAATTCTTGTTAAAAATGCATAACCCAATCCAGTCATAGAAAACAACAGAGGAACCTAAACTAGGGAGCATTCTATAAACGAACTGACCAGTACTTTTAACAAATGTCAGTGTTATGAAAGGAAGACTAAAGATCTGTCACAAATTGAAGGCCACTAAAGAGATATGACAAGCAAATGTAATGTGGGTCACTGGATTGTATCCTGGACCAGAAACATTAAAAACTGGTGAAAATTGAATAAGACCTGTAGCTTAGTTAATAGTATTACATTAATGTTAATTTCCCGCTTTTCAAAATTGGTTATATATGTAAGATGTTAAAATTAGGAGAAGCTGGATGAAGAATATATGAGAACTCTCTGCACCATTTTTGTAACTTTTTTATAAATATAAAATCATTTCAAAATAAAAAAATTTTAAAGTGAAAGAGCTTTAAAAACATTTTAAAATATCATTTAGGATACTGAGTTAATAAATTATTAAGGGGGGAAATAGAAGTGGGGAGGCCAGATAGGAGGCTAATGAAAAAAATTTGGTAAGAAATAAGAGTTCAAAGATGGTGGCAGCAAAGATGGAAAAAATTAAGAATCAAGATTCATTTTGGGTTCAGAACTGACAGTACTGGGGTATCTATTGAGTGTGAGAACTGAAGGTCAAAGGTAGTTTCTAGAACTTTGCATAAGTAACTGTTGGAATGTTGCCATTTTTTCAAACAGAAGGAACTAAGAGAGGCATAAGGTTTTAGGCTAGATGATCTCTGGTTTCAACCTCTCCTCTACAATGTTATATCACAAATCCAGCTCTGAGTGAGCAGTGAGCACTGATCAATGTTATAATGAACGATATATGATTTTAACACTATTCTTCATAGAGGTGGCCACAGACTCTTCAAATCCCACTTTAGACCTGTGTACAAGCTACAACCATCAAGTTAACTAGTCTAAGACTTGTTTCTTACCAGCATTTAGTTTTAGATTGATTTTGCTTTTCCTCCTCTCACCCCATTACTTTAGACAGCAAACTAGTCAGCAACAAGGAGTTAATCAGAACCCTGGCTAAACCTTTTGATCCTCTTAATTTAGTTAACTGTGGAAGCCAAAAAAAAAAAAAAGAAAGAAAGAAAGAAAACAAAAAACCCACCACCATTTTTTTTACTCAAAAAGTCAAATTGTACTATGTGGACTTACAGATTCTCTAATTTTAACTAAACTAAACTTCACAAAATTGACAAGTAGGATAAAAGATAATACTAATACAAAAAAAAAGACCACATCTTTTTAATTCCAGCATCAGCTCCTTATCTGCCACACTACAACTTAAAAGCAAGCACAAATTTAATCAGAAAAAGTAGTAGCATCTGACTCCATATTTTTAAAAGAGTAAATAATTACAACGTACCCCTTCCGGGTAAGGATGACTTTTTACAGAAAATGTAAAATGTCTTTACTTTTGAAAAGAAGTCTGTGCTATGCCTCCAACCCATTCTGAGCATTTTTGAACTGGTTGCTTAGAAATGTTTCCATTAATACATGATTTTGCCATCATAAACCATGCAAGTCTTCCAGACGGTTCTCACTGTGGAGAAGGGAGGTCCCCACAGTGTCTCTGTGCCCCCACCCTGCATCCTCATCTCCACTCCTCCAGAGACTTTAGGACCCTGACTTTTAAGGGGACAGGCAACTGTTTCTGTCTTTGCTGGCCCGAGCCTGGGACAGGCTCCTTCAGCATGGTCCTGTGGCAGTCCTCGGGAAAGGATGGCACATCTCAGCAGACCCTTCCACGGGACATTTGGACTCAGAACTCACACCGTTTGGATTCACAAAGTGGTCCGGACACCTTGCCAGTTCTGCGACCTTAGACAAGTTGTGTATCTCCTTGAGCCCCAGTTTTCATTAGAAAGTGGGGATGGATATAATGCCTCCACATAGTAGTGAGAGGATCTCAGAAGCCAGGGAATATAAAGCTTTTAAGACAAAGCTTAATGAAGGCTGGCAACTGTTAAACTAAATTAAAATTGCGCCTGAGGATGCCCCTGTCCTGAATCCTTAAGTAATGAACCGCAACCTAACATAGTACATTAACTAAACCCTAACTCTGGAGTTGATACTCAAGTAACACATATTAATAGCTGGTCTCAGTCAATCACAGATCACAGTAGCTGAGTGCCAACCAATCATAGCCAGCTGATTCGAATTAGGCAAAACACCAAGCTGTTGCCTATTAAGCTGTCCCTGTGACTTCCATTTTCTGTCCATAAGTGTCTGACCACAATGCAGCCGGGGAATTCTTTGAACCTTTTCTGGTTCTGAGAACCAGGCGCTACAATCTTATTTATGATTTTTAAATTGTAAACAAAAGCCAATTCAGATAATGAAAGTAAATTTGTTGTAATTTTGCCTTTTGACACTACTATTGTCCTACTATGTTTCCTAGAGGCAGGGAGCTCCTTAGTTTTTGGTTTCTGAATTGACCTGTCCTGGGTCAACCACTGTGTTCTCCTTAGTTCAAGCATGAGCCATTTCTAAAACACACAAATCTCCTAACATGAGCACATTAAACTGAATAGAAAATATTTTTAAATAATAGCAAAATGTAATGACAGTATCAAGAAGAGCTCAGCTATCCTAGTAATGAATGTGCAATAAAGCTTACGACCTACCACTTTTATCTATGAAATTTGAAATTTTAAAAAATACATGTAAAACATATTAAATACATATGTACAAGTATTAGTAAAGTGAAGCAAAATAAGCCTTTGTATATGCTTCTAGTGAAACTGTAAATTAGTGCAGCCTTCGCAGAACCCCAAATCAATTTGACCCAACAATTTTGCTTGAGGAAGTAATGCCATTTTCTTCCTTCTAGATAGCAGAACACATTATAAGGCTATAATAATTAAAACAGTATATGATTTAAACAGAGATATGATCTTTTGATATACTGATATTTAAAATCAGTGGCAAATGATGGAATGGAAAATAAATGGTTTAAAAACAACTAAATATTTGGAAACAGCATGAAGTTGGATCCCCTCCTCTTACCATCAAGCAAAAACAAAATTCAAGTGGATTAAATATCTCAACATAATAGCCCTAGAAAGAAACACATGTAAGTATTTTTATAATCTTTGAAAGGAGAAGGCCTTTCTCAGCATAGGCATAAGACCTAGAATTCATGAAGAAAATGACTGAATTTGTACTACAATTAAAAATATGTATATGGCAAGAACGGCCATAATAAAAAAAATCAAAAAATAATAGATGTTGGCACGGATGTGGTGAAAAGGGAACACTCTACACTGCTGGTGAGAATGTAAACTAGTATAGCCACTACGGAAAACACTGTGGAGATTTCTTAAAGAACTAAAAGTAGAACTACCATTTGATCCAGCAATCCCACTACTGGGTATCTACCCAGAGGAAATGAAGTCATTATATGAAAAAGATACTTGCACACGCATATTTATATCAGTACAATTCACAATTGCAAAAATGTGGAACCAACACAAATGTGCATCAATCAATGAGTGGATAAAGAAACTGTGATGTGATATATATATGATATATATGTGTATATATGAGATATATATGTGAGATACATATGCACACGCGTGCACACACGCGCGCGCACACACACACACACACACACTATGGAACACTACTCAGCCATAGAAAGGAACGAGTTAATGGCATTTGCAGCAAACTGGATGGGATTGGAGACTATTATTCTAAGGGAAGTAATTCAGGAATGGAAAATCAAATATCATATCTGGGAACTAAACTATGACCATGCAAAGGCATAAGAATGATACAATGCACTTTGGGACTTGGGTGGAGAGGGAAGTTGTGGGAAGGGGTAAGGGAAAAAAGACTACAAATTGGGGTCAATGTATACTGCTCGGGTAATGGGTGCACCAAAATCTCACAAATCACCACTAAAGAACTTACTCATGTAACCAAATACCACCTGTTCCCCAAAAACCTATGGAAATAAAAAATTTTAAAAATAATTTTAAAAAGTGAAAAAATGAAAAAAACACATTTGTGGCAAAAAAAAAAAAAAAAAGCACTATAAGTAAAACTGAAAGATACATGATGGATTGAAAGAACACATTTGCCAGACATAGAAAACAAAGAGTTAAAAGTTTCCATAAATCAGTTAAAAAGATACAACTTAATAGAAAAATATATACTTAATTCAAAGAGAAAATTCACTGAAATGGAAATACAAATGGACATAAACATTGAAAAGATTATCAGTTTTTAAAATTATTATGGCAATATAAATTAAGCAACATAGGCTGCTTATAAGGTTGGCAAAATTTTGTTATGTTAAAGAAAGTGCAGAAAAATGGAAATTCGCACTGCTGTTGAGGGTGTAAATTGGTACAACCTTTTAACAACAATTTGGAAATATTTATCAAAATTAAAAAGTCACACATCTTGTTACTCTTCTAGGAAGCTATACTATATAAATACTCAACATGTACACAGATATATGTCCAAAAAAGATTACAACAGGTTTTGTTTATAATAAATGAAAAAACAAACAAAAAGAAATAGTCCAACAACCCATCTGCTGGAGAAGCATGGGTGGAGCAAAGACACAGTGATTCAGCTGAAATGGGGTGTAGCATCAAAAAAGATTTTAAATAGCAATTGAAAAAATAAAAATAGCCCAAATGTTATAATCAAGATATTAAATAGTTCATCTATAATAAAATACATTACAGGCATTATAAATGATGCTTTTAAATATTTACTTAAATAGGAAAAGATTCATGGTATACCAGTTAGAATGAGGCTATGATATCATATGTTGCGTATGACCCATATTTGCAACATACATACTCCAAGGAAGGATACACACCAGTATGTGAACAATGGATATCTCTGAGTGGGGTAGGAAAGAGGTTACAAGGTAGTTTAATTTATACTTTATGTTTGTATTTTCCAATTTCTTCAACAGTCACAATTAACTTTTGTAATGAAGAAAGTGAAAGTTTAACAACAAAAAAAAATGAAGTCAGGAGAGGGAGACAAATCCCTGAACTAAAGCAGAGTACTTACTTTATCTTTCTCCTCAAACCCCAACTACCTAAAATGAAATGCTTTATGTTTATTTTACACATGCAAATACAAAATGTTTTAATTTCATCTTCAAAGCATCCACTCCACCATCCACATCTGCATCTGTTAATCTCTTATTTTGGGGTTTCAGAATTCATATGGTGGGATTTATGAAATCCACATTCTGCCGTCAATCTTCACACTAGGGGTTTTAGAAAATAGCATGAATGAAATGTGCTAACCCTGGCCTTGGAATGCAGTCATTCTAGAAAGTATATTTATTTTTTATTTTTTTAACCAAAGAATCAATAGATGTTTCAGCTGCTATATAGAAAAATATTCGCTTTCAATATGAAAGCTCAGCTGCAATGGGAAGAAAATATAATGCATTGTAAGAAAAGTTTAAAGTTATAAATTTGTGTGGCCATGCGTAAAAACTCCTAAAAACTGTGACCATCCAAGGGTTTCTTTCTGAATGGGTCTTTTATTCCAATGAGTTGGCACAGTGAAAGATGCACTGCATTGTTCTGACATCACACCAGGGTGAAAACACACAGTTCTGTTGACATCAATACAATGCACTACAATATATTTTTTATATCCTCTGTAGGTGTTCTGAAAGGACCCTATTGGTGGAAATGTTAAAAAAAAATTACGGGAAAATCCCTGCAATGAATAGAGTACTAAAGCATTTCAATTTCCTAGGAAAAACTGGAGTCTACTTAAAAAATGTGATGGTA
Source organism: Theropithecus gelada (assembly GCF_003255815.1). NCBI lineage: Eukaryota > Metazoa > Chordata > Mammalia > Primates > Cercopithecidae > Theropithecus > Theropithecus gelada. Next base: position 54,216,377 of record NC_037686.1, read on the forward strand.
ACATGAAGCATACAAATGGAGAGAAATTTTCAAAGGGAACATACAAAACACTTTTCCTGTTTCACAGTTTATCATGCAAATTCCATACATCTTAGTATAATGCAGTATGCATAAGAAAATTAGTTTGTCAGGAAACCTGTTCATAATACACCTCAGTAGATCAAGAGAAACGTAATTTTGATGTAGACATAATTTTATTTCTCACTCTGTTCTGTTGTTTTCATGCTTTCTGGTCTTAATCAAAATTGTCTTTTATTTGAATTCTTATGAATGAGTCTTCTTGTAGACTGCATGGTCCCTCCATTGTATTTTAGAAACTAAAAAAATAAAGAATTACCAAATGTTGATGTGGCTGGCACTACAGATAGCAAGAGATGAAATAAAACCAGTGGGAAGCCAGACAAGTAAGGGACAGATGCAAAGTGTGGACTCTAAGGGGTCTTGGATACTGAATATTCAAGTATAAGATCTCAGAGTCTCGTGACATGCAGCTTGATTCAGAAATGAGAGAAGAACAAGAGAAGCTACTCAGCAAAACAAATTCATCTCAGCCACGTGAATGTATTCGTCTCCTATGACCCTCACATTGTGCAAGACAGTAGCTCCAAAAGAACTCAATGAATTAGGGCACTTCATCATTTTCTAGTTTAATTAGATTTTTCATAGATATTAATTGAAAACAGTATACTATAGTGTGCTCAAATTAATGTAGCCTCCATTGTATACAAGTGTCAAAATGAGTAATCTCTATGCAAGCATTTGCTTTATTATATGAGCATATCTGTATAGTATAATAATCCATATAGTATAGTAATTCTGTCTAAAAATGTGGAGAACATCTAAAATAAAGGCATGAATGAGACAAATCTTTAATGAAAGCATTTTATAGAAACCAATTTAAGTTTTAAGTTGATTAATGTACATGATTGTCAGAGAAGGCAAGAATTTTTTTCAGTTTATTTTAAAAATTATTAAGAATTTTAAATATTCATAATTGGATAGAATATAAATAATACAAAATTAACTATTTTAATTATTTTCAAGTATACAATTTTGTGGCATTAAGTACATTTTTACTGTTGGGCAAACATCACCACCATCCATCTCCAGAACTTTGTATTTCCAAACTGAAACTCCATATCCATTAAATAACAACTCCCTACAGTAAGAAATTCTAAATGCAGGAATAATATCAACATGTATACAATGACATCATGTGCAAGTCAAAGTTAAAATAATAAGAAAAGGTTTTGATGTGATGTGTTTCCCCAACTACATATGTAACCTCTTTTGTGATATTTTGCTATATTCTAGCATTTTTATTCACTGGTACTATCATTCACTGTATATTTATCATCTAATTAGCTCCCTATTTTCAATTAACCCCCCAACATACATACCAGAAAATATCATCATTGTCATTTATCATCTGAGTCCAACGGGTCCTTTTTTTAAATATATATTTTAAGGCATTTTACAAATAATTTATGGAACAATAAAGAGATAATGAAAAGCTTATTTAAAATTTCATAAGAAGTTAAACATAGCAAACCTCACTGGGTCAAGTAAATGCTGGAGCACAGGCAATGTAAAGGATGAAATAGCACTGTCACACACTTTGTGTGAGTCCCATCACAAAATATTGGTGGACTGGATCGAATCCTTCCTGACTGAATGACAAACTGAATGAAAACACCATATTTTCTTTTGTGCCCCTAGAAATGTATTGTTCACTCACCTTTTCTTGGAGAAAATTCATGCAGAATATCACCCTCTGAAAAATCATCTCAAATTTTGCACATATGATTAATTTCAACATCATCACTCAAAAGTAGAATGCTGCTCTCCGCCTCTTTGCATGTATGCTTTGATTCATCTTAAATTTTGAACCAGATTTATCTATCTCTTTCCTTTATCAGTTTGGGCAGAAAATATAAACTCTGAAATTCTTCACTGTTTTTAATGGAAGCTAAAAGCAGACCACAAAGATGGTGTCTTCCATCTCCTCTTATACTATTCTTAAAAGATGATATAATACTTTGGGCAGTATAATTAGAAAGCTGAAGAATTAATAATATATTATTCTTCAGCCTCAAATTTAGGGAATTCCATGATTCTTATGTCTTATTATTTTAGTCTGCTTAGCCTAATTGTTAATAATTGATGAGCAATGATGAAATAATTCCTAAGATCATGTACTAGCACAATGTTCCAAGATGTAAAAAATAATAATATTAAGATTGCTGTAAGAACTCATTATGTATCTTGGATTTTCAAAAGAGTTTAATGGGCCTATATAGTAAGTGCAAGATTTAATTTTTTTTGTTTAAAGTAATAGTAAATTTTCTCTTTGTTCTTTGGAAGGCTTTGAAGAAATAATAAAGTATCAGTCCTTACAAATAGTTAAAGCCATTTTTAAAAATTTTCAAATGCAAATCAGATCCAATGGGCCTTAATGGCATACCAATGACATAGATTGATTTTAGAACTAAATTTTGTATCACTAACATGGGAAAACCAGTAACATTTGCCATTTCGGTTAGGATTATGTCCGTTTATATACTCCACCTAAAGTGACAATGGTTTTAACAGATACATTTCTCACAGAAAAGTAGTCCAGAGAGAGACAGTCGAACCTTAGAAATGGCAGCATCATGGCCACTAGGGACAAGTATCCTTCTTTTCTGCTCTGTCATTCTTAGCATGAGTCTTTTTTTTCTCAAGATTGCCTCATTATCCAATTCAGCTTTTGTTGCTCCAGCCATCTCATCTATATGACAGGCAGGAAGGAAAAATGGGCCTAGGGAAGAAAGTGTGCACGTCCTAGATTAAGCAGCGTCCTGTGAGCATTTTTACCAGGTGTCACCTATGGCATTTCTGCTTATCTCACTGGCCAGGACAAAGACACATGACCACACCTAGGTACAAGGAAGGCTAGGCCTTATAGTGTTTTAGCTGGTACACTGCCACTACCAATAATAAAGAGATTCTTTAGGAAAGCAGCAGCAAATAATGGATATTGGGTGGCAAAAATAGTTTATGCTACAACTACCAAAAACAGAAGATGACTACAAACACATACAAGAAAAACAAACTATTATTAAACTATAGATATATATAGTTAATAACTAAAGTTCAAAGCCTAAAATCTTCTCACATTCGGTTTAAAAGGGAAAATATAAAGCACCAGAAAAATATTAAAAATCTTCTCTTTGACCTCAATCAAAAGCACTGAAGGAGAAAATAATTATTTTCCTTCAGTGATTTGATAATTTAGTGATTTAGTATTATTTAATGTCATATTCATGTAACATGTAAAAATCACTTTCTAAATGACCAGTGGTATGCAGCTCGCATTTGGGGAAAGTCTGGCTTTCACAAATAAATCATGAAAGGAGGTAAGATTATAGAGGTAAAATGAGGGTAAGGGATGATAAAAGAATTAGGTGCTAAATCAAAAAATTCTAAATTAAAATTTTGGAATTTTTACCTGTAAGGGTATTTAGACATTATCCAGCCATAGAATCATAATCTCACTGTTTACTGTAGCACTATTCACAATAGCCAAGATAGGGAATGAACCTAAGTGTCCATCAATGAATGAATGAAGAAAATATGTGCATATATACAACAGAATAGTATTCAGTCATAAAAAAAAGAGTGAAATCTTGTAATTTGCAACAACACGATGGAACTGGAGGACACTGTGTTAAATGAAATAAGCCCGGCACAAAAAGAAACATACTGTATGTTCTTACTCAGATGTGGGAGCTAATTTAAAAAAAAAATAGAATTCATGGAGATAGGGAGTAGAATGACGGTTATCAGTGGCTGGGAAGGGTAGTGTGGAGGGGGCAGATAGAAACAGATTGGCTAATGGGTACAAAATACAGTTAGATAGAAGGAGTAAGATCTACTGTTTGGTAGCAAAATAGTGTGACTATAGTCAACAATAATTTTATTGTATATTTCAAAATAACTAAGAGTAGAATTGCAATGTTCCTAACACAAATAAATTATAAATACTTGAGGTGGATGTGTACCTCAGTTACACACACATGCAGTTACACGGCATATGCTTGTATCAAAATATCACATGTACCTCATGAATATGTATAACTATTATGTATCCATAACTAAAAATTAAAAATCTAAAACAGTTGTTCTGATTTTCTTAAAATTATGTCAGGTTGACTTGAAATAATCATAATAAAAATGACAAAAATTAAGACAATAAAGAATATCATAAGTTAAAAAGCAACAACAAAAAGTATCATAACCTTATAAAGTTGAAATTTATTTTACAGGTAACATTGTCCATTGAATAGAACGATTCTTTGGAACCTAGTTATTTAAGCACTGTTTCAACCTTTTCCATGAGAATAAAATCAGTAACAGGCAACCAATTCCATTTTAAAACATTTCTAATCCTAAAAATGCTTCCTTATATGCATTTAAATAAATTTTCTAATACAATTCACTATTTCCCCTCTGGACCAATAATAAAGTAATTTAACAAGTTTTCCAGGTATAAAGGCTATATAAATTCTATTCACTCAGTTTTATTTGTAACTTCCACTTATTGGTTCTTATAGAGACCTGAATACATTTTTATGGAAAACATAAAATTTATACAAATAAGGAGCCCTTTGACTCACCCTTAATCCTACTGAGTGAGCCATTATTGTCAGTTTGTTATGAATTATTCCAGATATTTATTTCTTTATGCTCATGGGGAAATATTTTGTTTTATGGATTTTTTTCCATGAACCATAATACATATATATTATATGCAATATGCTTTTATTTGAATTTGATAAATCTTGATCTCTATACATCAGAACCCATATATCTTCTTTCATTTTAACTGCTGCATGGTATTCCATAGCTATGCCATGTATACAACATAATTGCAATACACCCTTAGGATATCTTCTTTTTAAGACATGATCTTGCTCTGCCACCCAGACTGGAGTGCAGTGGTGCAATCACAGCTCACTGTACTCCGGAACACCTGAGCTCAAGTGATCCTCCTGCCTCAGCCTCTTGAGAAGCTGAGACTGCAGGTGTGCACCCCCATGGCCTGGGTAATTATTAAATTTTTTTGTAGAGACAGGGTCTTGCTGTATTGCCCAGGCTGGTCTTAAACACTCGGCCTCAAGCAATCCTACTGCCTCAGCCTCTCAAACTGCTGGGATTACAGGTGGGTATTTTCAGTGAAGGGCAATTAATAAAACTGCCAGAGTAAACATCCTTGTAAATGTTTTTGTGTGTGTGTGTCTGTACCTTTGTGTATATTCATTTGTATACAAAAGTTTTCAAAATTACATATAAACAAATGTGCCTTTTTAAAGCATTGATCATACCAAATTACTCTGCAATAACAACCAAGCAATTTTACACCCACTAGCAGATTATGAGAATCTCCATTTCCTCACATTCCCACCAATATTTTATATATCAGTATTTGTATCTTTTCCCAATCTGAAACAATTACTTTTTTGAAGTCATATGGAATATTTCTGTAAAACCTTTTCTTCTTCAATACTCTCCAGTTCCTTTAATTCCATCTTTACAGGTCCTGATTTTCAGACCTTTCACTATCCCAGCTTGCCTCCTAGAGATGCTTCAATTTATCAATGTCTGTCTTACAACGTATTTCCAATAACTGATTATAATGATACAAGTGTACTTTGACCTGACCTGTGTACAAAATAGAACTATTACCTACCTTGTTCTGAGCTAGTAGATCTTAGTATTTTGTGAGTCACTGTTCTCATTGAGAATCTAACAAAAGATAGGAGCTTTTCTGCCCCCCATCCCCCACCAAAATACACAGGCATGCAGTATGTACACAAGGTCAAAGATTTTGTGAACCACAGATCCAACATTAATCATTTATTAATGCAGTCCCATATCACATTTATATTTTGGTAGTGACCTCACAATATTGTTGATTCGTATTGAGTTTGCAATCAACTACATCTCAAGTCTTGTTTACATTAACTACTGAAACATTACATCTTTCTCAGCCTGTATTTTTTATACTTTTTAAAGCTGGCTACTGAGTGTTTGCATTATTCCTTTTAATTTTGCCTGTTCCATCAGCCCACTGAGCTGTTTGTTAACTGTAAGTCTGCTACTAACCTAACTGATGAATGTCTTCATTCATGTCAATGAAAATGATTTAAGTAGGAGCACAACAATATGTCATTCAGCCTGTCTTCACAGGCTTTTTTTTTTTTTTTTCCAACAAATATTTTTTGAGTGACTTCCATGGGCCAGGCTCTGGAGTAACTATACTGTGACCTAACACACTTTTCTTCCCTGCAAAGAAACCATATGCAAATTGTTCAATATACTTGATGAAATTCAGCTCTAATTTATGCGTAGTACTCACAGTCTACCAAATTAGTAACCTAAACATTAGAATAGGAATTGATACTAGTTTTCATTTCCTGACTGGTTTATCCTTTCAAAAAAAATTTTGACTGGTTTCCAGGGGAGAGGTGCTGTGCCTGGGGCTGGAACTGCACAGGTGCACAGGACAGAATGAGGCCTCCCTTGCAGCCTGTACTCTGGCAAGGAATTGCAATGCTGAGACTGACTCCTACTCATCACCACATTCCTTGCTGATTCTGCAAAAAACCCTATTAAAAAGTCCGGCTGGGCACGGTGGCTCACTCCTATAATCCCAGCACTTTGGGAGGCTGAGGCGGGCAGATCACCTGAGGTCAGGAGTTCAAGGCCAGCCTGGCCAACATGCAAAACCCTGTCTCTACTAAATACACAACAGTAAGTTGGGCGTGGTGGCGTGCCTGTAATCGCAGCTACTTGGGAGGCTGAGGCAGGAGAATCACTTGAATCTGGGAGGCAGAGGTTGCAGGGAGCTGAGATTGTACCACCGCACTCCAGCCTGGGTGACAGAGTGTTACTGTCTCCAAAAGAATAATAATAGTACATACTAAAATTTTGTCAACTATAAAGAACAAAGGGAGAGGGTCATGACCTTGCTCTTTCCAAACTTAAATAACTAACGATTACACTTGACATTATTTGATCAACAGTTAGAGTGGTAAAATTAATGAAATGGTGTCTAAAATAATGTTTGAGAAATTTTTTGTAAATAAATGAAGCAGAGAAGTAAAACAAAGAGATAGCAAAAATATTGCAACATTAAAAACTAGTGTAATCTAATCCATGGACCATGAAGATAAATGTCACTTAATGAAATTCATAATATTCTTATTATCTTTGCAAATTCACTGTTATCACCAGAGGCATAACTCCTACTTTATATTCCAAAAAACGAAGTCCCAGATCTAAATCTCCGAGCCTCTGGCAATCAGGCTTAAAGGTTTCACTATCTAATCATGTCATTGATAATTATAAAGTGTACAGCTCTATTCCTGGATTTGTGGGTCTCTCACAAATATAAACTATCACCTGGTATTCAATAGATCAGTAGAGCGATTATAGTTAATATGATTCAATTATACATTTCAAAATAGCCGGAAGATAATATTTTGAATGTCTATAGCATAAAAAAAGAATAAATACTTGGCGTGGTAGATATATATACCAGTTGACCTGATTTGATTATATGAATGTATGAAATTATCACATCTACCTCAAAATATATATATACCTAATATGTATCAATAATAAACCAGATAGAGAGAGAGAGAGAGAGAGACAGAGACAGAGACAGAGACAGAGAGATAGACAGATAATCGTGAGTCTTGCTTCTCCAGAGGGGCACATGACATAGAATTAATTCCAATTCTACTGGAAAAATTTTGTTTGATCTGATCAGTGTCAACGAGGGGGGGGAAATCAGGAGTTTTCATCTAAATAGTCACAAATTCCATTTTCAATAACATTCATATCATACAATGAGCTCATTTTTCAAGCAACTTTTCAAAAATCTGTACAGTACCATGCTTACTGTACTTATGTAAAATAACAAAAGAAGCATATTGATTTGGGATTAATATGGCTTCAAGTCCATGCATTCATGGACCTTAATGAGGATGGTAATATTTTAAAAAAACACGAAATTCACTATTAAATTAACATGAGTGGTTTTTTAGCTCCATGGGACAGAAAAGTGATTTCCTACATAAGCTTAAAGACATAATTAAACATATATTTCATTTCTCTTTCAAGAATATTCTTCTGAGCTTATCTAACTCAGCTGCAGGGAAAGCAACCAGCAGTTTCCAGGCAAAAGGAAAACTATCAGTTCTTTATAAGCTGCTTTATGGGTTGTCAATTTCTCTTTTTGTCTTTCCACACTGTCCTCCTCTGTCTTGATATTGTTAAATTAGAAATTAGTGTTTTACTGGGAAAAATAATATTGCTACAAGTAAAATAAATAAATAAATAGCCAAATTATGAGAATTGTTCTAATTACTTTCTAGTTAGCCAGGCAGTTCTGTTGACCTTTACTCTGTGTTTTAAGGAGAAGCTGTTACCAGAAGAAAACTCCACAGTTATAACTGCGCATTACATTTTCTAAAAAACCTCAAACTATTCCTATGTTCAGGGAAGTATTTTTACTCAGCATGGGAGCCAAGACTCTGAAAAAGATTATCATACTGTGAGCTTCTGATTACATGATATTTAATAAGAAATTATTCACAGTACACAATATAAAAAGAGAACAAAAAATATTTTTGTTAAATGTTTTAAGTATATAAAATATATTTATATATACTTTTTCTACACAATAGTTACCAAGTGTGAACGAGCCTATAATTCATAAATAAAACTGTCCAGGACTCATCTAACGTAAATTTTATGAAGGAGTAGGAGAAAATAGTTCCAATGATTGTATTTTGCTTTTGACTATGTTTATAAGGGAATTCTCTTTTACACAGATAGCACAATTGTTATTTTTGTAATTTAGGATAAGTCTTGTGGGTAGGCAAATTATTTAGCTACTAAATAAAAATACAACTTTATCATTATCAGTTGGTTTTTATTTCTTTCTGTTCTTTTTATCAAGAATATTCAACGGCTGGTCCAATGGGAGAAGAAACAGGGTAAATCCTAGGGAGGTCCAGAATCACGTGAAGTGCAGACCAGTAAGAATGTGGTCAGCAGCCTCAGATCAGCATCAAAGATGCAGATGAATGAGGTATACAGAGTGCAGGGAGAATGATTTGGGGAGGGCGCCCTGCCTTCTCAGGGTCTCTCTTGTCAGCCCAGCTAGGGCAGTCCCCATCAGAGTACTTAGTATTACAGAGACACAGCCTGGACCCTCTTCCATCTTGAGCTCCTGTAAGTGTGTCTGAGGATTCATGCCTTCTTGTGAAGAACTCACTTATCTGAGAGTTATAGTTTCATAGTACAATCCCACTCACTTGTTTGTCAATAATCTCTGCATCATCCACCGGGGCCAAGGCCCTATCTTACCTCTACCCTAACTCCCCTGAATATGCTATACTACAAGATTAAGCATCTATTAAGTCCAGGCTGACTCTCTGGAAATTTCTTTTTTTTTCTTTTTAATTTAACAGATCTATGCTACATTTTATAACATCTAGCAGTAAAAGCCACTGTTTAATCATGACGTATATCAGACTCCCTGTTCCTGCTTCTCCTCAGCCTTCTCCCCATTAAAAAAAAAAAAAATGCTAAATTCAAAGTTTTTTATCTCATTCTATAAATCTGAAGTTCCGGAAAATTATTTTACTTAATATAAGTTGTCTATATTTCACTTCCAAATGCTAGATTAAATTCTTTCAATGTGACAGTGTTTTATAGTTTTCTAAAATACAAAAATTAATTAAAGAGTATAGCATATGCACAGAGACAATGATATCATTTTCAAAGATGTTAATCCTTTCTAAATGTTTATACTTTTTTCTAATTTTATCTTCCTTCATTCTCTGGCAAGTATACCCTTCTTTGCCTCCTACGCTCATCAAAAAAATGGCAGCAAGACAACCTCCAGCACTGCATTCTATGCAGACTTGAGTATGCGTGACGGTGTCTTCAACTATGTTTGTTTGTTTTACTAATACATAATTGTACATATTTATGGGTTACACATGATATTTTGATACATGCATATTATGTGTAATGATCCAACCAGAGCAATTATGATATCTATCACCTCAAACATTTATGACTTTTTTTGTGTTGGAAACATTTCAAGTCCTCTCTTCTAGTTCGTCTATTTTGAAATATACAATAGATTATTGTTAGCTACAGTGAGCATTTCATCAGCAGACTTAATCAACTCGTGTTTACAAGCAGTGTGCTACAAGCACTGAAGGCTTGCCTGCCATCTTGTGCAATGTTTACTAAATGGGAGGCCAACAGAAACCAAAATGTGTCTCTCTGAGCATTGGAAAGCATAGCAGTGTTAGCACTGATTATTATTTCTGTCTAAATTAGACTTAATTTGCTGTAGGTTAGAGACTATGCCCTTCTCAATCAATACAATATTCGTCATGCTACGGAAAACTGTAAAATATACAGTGATTACTGAGATCTCATGCATCTAGAATTTGTATGTACCAATTTTATTTAATGTCAAATAGCATTGATTTAGAATTAGTCAGTGTAGTGTGTGAAAAAAACATTTCTCAAAATGCATATTCTTTTGCATATTTACTTTGAAGTAGACTTCTTAGTATCATTGGAATAATACTGGAATCCAACCTGATAAAAGAACCTACCCTTGGCTAATACAATTTTAACTCACGTATTTCTTCTTCTTCTTTCATATTTTTGTTTTCTAACAATAAAAGATATGAAATAAGAACCTAGCCCTGGGCCACAAACCATTTTGGGAAATTCCTCAGTATTCTCATCTCAAATTTTTAACCAGAGAGAAAACAAATCAATAATTGGATTAATAATTCGTTTCTTGAGCTTCTAAAATGTCTTTCATTACTTGATGGGTTCTTTATTTTTTTCTCCTTCTTCCAGTGCCTCTCCCTCTCTCTCCCCCTTTCCCCCTCCTCTCTCTCTCTCTCTCTCCCCCCCACTCTCTCTCTCTCTCTCTCACTCACTCCGGCTCTAGGTCTAGGTCTATCTCAACTCCTTCCCTCCCTGCCCACCTCCTGAAAACGTCTTACTGAAGATGCAAGACAAAGCTGAGGTATGTTGAGGGGAACTAAAGTCCCAGAGTGGCTTATGTCAGATCATAGGGTCTGTATTTACAGTTCAGTTTCCCTGACCCTCCTGTTTAGGTTTGTTCTCCAGCACAGGAAGACGGACAGGGAAGTGATGGGAACTTCCAGTAATGAGCCTGTCATAGCCCCATGGAAAGGAAAGTATCCTCTACCCTCAGAGAAGCTCTGAAGGAGACAGAGATACAGAAGAAGGGGTATAAAGAGCCGCCGATGGGGCAGAGGCATGAGTAGGGCCCAGTGCCTCTCTCACTGCCCCTCAGATGGTGGTGCCCAGGTAACCACAGCAAAGGCCTGCCCAGAGCATGTTTTTCCCAACTCACTGCAGCATTCGGTGACCCAAATTTTTCAGCAACTTGGATGGAGTTGGAGGTCATTATTCTAAGTGAAGTAACTCAGGAATGGAAAACCAAATATTGGATGTTCTCACTTATAAGTGGGAGCTAAGCTATGAGGATGCAAAGGCACAAGAATAATATAATGGACTTTGAGGACTCAGGGGAAAGGAGAGGGGAGTGAGTAATAAAACATTACACATTGGGTATATAGTGTATACTGCTCAGGTGACGGATACACCAAAAACCTCAGAAATAACCACTAAAGAACTTATCCATGTAAACAAAAACCACCTGTTCCCCAAAAATTATTGAAATAATTTTTCTTTAAAAATAACTAATTAAGGACCTAAATAAATGGAAACATGTTCCATGTTCGTGGATTGGAAGACTTAATATTGTTAAGACAGCAACACTCCCAGTACTTCATTCTTTTTGATGCTATTACAAATGGAATTTAATCTGCAAATAGTTCATTGCAAGTGTACAGAAACACAACTGATTTTCATTTGTTCATCTCGTATCCTGCAACTTTGTTGAACTCATTCATTACCTCTCATAGCTTTTGTTTTGTTTTGTTTTGTTCTGTGTTAATTCTTTGGGATTTTCTATATATACTATTGTGTCATCTGGAAATAAAGTCATTTTACTTCTTCCTTTCCAAAAAATAAAATAAAATAAAATGGGCAAAAAGGGAGCCCCTTTTCTAGGTTGTTATGAAGATCAAATGAGTTAACAAACGTAAAGCTCTAGAACAGGGCCTAGTATACAACCAGCTCTCCCTCAATCATTTTATAAGAAATACAATATGGCGTACAAGAGGGCTAAGGACATAAAATTTAGAAGGGCTTTGAAAATGGCTCTTCAAAGCCTTAGGGGAGGAGAAGGATTATAGGAGGAAAATGGCGCTCTTTATCTTCTCAAAATATAGAATTTTTTAATAGACCTAGCAAACTGGCAAGGGAGCCGTTTTTCAGTTTATTTGCTTGTTTTGCTTTCCAACAAAACCTTAGTAAGGCTCCCTAACTGCAGCCTTACGGTTAAATCGGTTCCTTTGCATGGGTGGAGACTGAGTAGAATTCATACATCTGCCCATTGACTCCCAGTGTTCTCTCCATGACAGGTCAGTATTGCTTGTCCCACAAGGACTGACTTAATGGCCTGCATCAGCAGCATATTGTATGATTCATTTGCTTTGCAGGGAAGTCAGTCATAATTTTCATAAACATTTGCAGTCACTGCTCATCTTTGCTGCAGTGTTCCTGGGACACGTCCTCGTGTTTTGTTAAGCAGCAGAGCCTCTGTGCTCTGTCAGGACATCACACATCCCTGGTAATCTCTGTGATGACTCCAGCAAGGAAATTAGAGCCCCAAACAAGGGGGCGCAGTCGTTGGGTCTGTGATCAGTTAATTGGGGACCTGACTGAGACTGCAATGACTGAAGCATGTTTTAAGAAGCAACAGTGTGAAGGGGACGCAGAGCAAATCAGGGGTCAGAACAGAATGAGAGGCAAGAACAGAATAATTAAGAAAATATTATTACTGTTGGTAAGGGGAGATTCGGGATAAAGAGAGGAAATAGGATCAAGAAAGAAGAGTCTACTGAGAAGTATGGGAATGTAGATTTCTGTTCACTTCCCTAAGTCTAGTTTTTCACCTGTGTAATTAATATCGACCAATAATTGTAAGGCATTTGCTATGTGGAAGGCCCCATTCTGTTTTAAATGTTTCAACCCATTTTACCTTCATGACAACCCAGTGAAGTACATACTAACATGTTTGTATTTATCATAACCCATTTTATAGCAAAGTGAGGAACAGAGATTTAAATCATTTGCCCAAGGTCACCCACCTAGAAAGCAGAGGAATCATGATTCCCACCTTTATAGCCTTGCTTCAGGGCCTATGTGCTTAACCATTATGCTGTACTGAAAAGGTAGAGAACTAACTACAAACGTGGTCTCAAACTTTTGTCTGAGACTACCAAAAAGTCAGAACCTTTATTCTTTTCATTTCCTATCCTTCATAAAGCAAGACGACTTTAATAACACTGCAAAGATGAAATACTAAAAAAAGATTGCATGATTGGCTGTTGCAGCAGAGCAGTGTCAAATCACAATAAAATTTCTAAATGTTTTCTATTTCTGTGCTTCTCTTATCACAAACTGATAAACAGTTCACAGCACTAGCTGGTTGATCACGCTGTATGTAGTGCTAAACTGCATGATCTCTAAAATCCCCTCCAGCTCTGTGGTTCTAAGAAAAACTTTTGAAAAGCTGGCCAGGTTTCCCTCTTCTCTACAAAAGCGAAATTCCAAAGGAGGTTAAAATTAAGCCTAAATAAAGCTTCTAAAACAATGCCAGCGTTATGTTAGACATCTTCCATTCACCTACAAGATTTGCTGAGCACATACTTGGTTTCTGGTGTTGTCTTGGGTGTTAAAGATAGAAAGATAAAGATACAGCCCCCTCCACAAACTTACACTCTAGATAGGAGGATAAAAATACATCAAATGCTGTAAGATTGGCACAAGCTGATGACATTTAAAGCTAAAAAAGCAAAAAGAAGAGACATTATTTCCTCCCTCCCTTGAGTCCCTTTCAAGGAATAAAAGGAACGAATCCTGTGTTTCCCAAGTAATCCTTTTTACCTGCTGAGTATAGGGTGGGGAGGTGTCAGGGTGGTATAAAAATGGAATCTGCAATCAAGTAAGAGATTTCTCGGGCTCTGTTCTTACCCATGGTACAGCAACTCTGACCTACTATCACCTTAACATTACTACCAAAGAAGTGTAGGCGGCCCCAATCTCTCATGTGTGCTCCATAATGAATGCTTTTGAAACCCCTGGGACATCATGGGCCATTTTCCTCCTCCTCCAATCTGGTTCCTTGTGGTGATGGCTCCTGCAGTGCATGTGCGTAAGTGGTAGCACAGCCACAGATGGCTGCTGGGGTCTCCTGTGCCTGATAATGAGGGTCTTGCTATTGGGTCAAGAGCTCCATTTCCCGTCACTGTAGACGATCCCCATCAACACTGACACCTTGCATCTCAATATCTCAGCTCTCTTAGCTTCCATTGGTTCTTCCATTGTGCCTGCCTCATTTACTTTGGATAGAACTCAAATATCAGTTCACAGTGGTTGGGAAGACACAGATGGACTCTGCACAGAATCACCACATCTCTCAGACACTAGCCCGTGGTTCCTGAAACAGACTTTTTCCTCTGAAATGTGCATTTCACCTCTTCCTCTGAGATAAAATTATCCAAATTCTCTTAGATCTTTCCAACAAAACAGACCCATAAGGGGCCCACCCACCAGTCCTCCAGCCATTCCTGATACAAGTTTACGCTAGAACACCTATTTAAGAATATGCCAAGGCTCAACCTTATGCCCCCTCTTCTTTTCTTTATTTTTAATGAGTACCACTTGTCTATGCCACAGTAGTTCCCAGCTTCAGTTAGCCTCCACAGCACCACACCCTGTAACATATCTTAGGGCACACATCAGTGGAGAGCGTTATGTAGGAATTTCTGGGTGGTGAAGGGGGTTTTATCGAATTTCTGAGAAGTGTGGGAGTATGCAAAAAATCACAAGTTTTTGACTCCATTGCTACAGCCACGGTTCTTTTTCATTTCAAACAAGGAGAAATTTTAGGAAAACCATAATGTGCTGGATTTTTAAAATGCTAATTCACATGTCTTTAGATTTTGTTTAATTGTCCTCATCCCAAACACAGACCATTGTACTGAGTGTTGATTCTGTGACTACATTTGGGAATTTTGCAAGAAACCTACTTCTGAGAGTTGCATTTCCTCTCACAGTTGTTCCAACCTGACTAAAAGTTGGCTTTAGGATGAGATTGTTTGTGTGTGTTTTCTGACCTTTCTGTTTTTTACAACCCCAAAAATAATCACAATTATTATGTATGTTGTTCAAGTACATAGCAAGCCAACTCAACTTCTCCCAGGACTTCAGCTCCAAAGAGAAATCATGTTTTTCTACTGTAGCCACAATTTATTTTTTTTAGGTTTTGTCAAATTTGGCTTATCTTCTCCAAACTACCTGGAGGAAGTCCAGAACACTCTACCCACCTCTTCTCCCCAGCACACCTGGACAGCCTCGTCTCCCCCGATTCTCTCCACAAGAAAGAGTTACATCACTTCGGCAATTCTGTCCAATTCCCAATAAAATGCCTTCAAATCAAGAGCATAGAGATGCTTTGAGGAGTCCATTTGAGAAGCTGTCCCTTCTCAGATAAACAGTGATGATTTACAATTATTATTTCTTCGCTGAAATAATACTTTCTCAGATTTCAACAAACTATATTCCTTTGTAGTGGATACTCTGCAAAGAGGACTGTAAGCATCCTGATACTTCGGCTCATATATATTGTGTCACATATACATGTAACTTCAAGGGAGCTATAACTTCAGAGGCAAACCACGGGGGTCATTCTGACAGCACATGGCTCTATGGAGGGGCTCAGCAACCAGAGTCGAATATCCACTCCTGGTTTTTTTATTGTCCCCTTACTCCTAGGCATCTTATTTTATTTTATTTTATTTTATTTTATTCTACTTTGAAAAAAAAAGTCTGAATTGTTTGCAGTTTGGTTTTGGTCACGCTTGCAAGCATTTTATCTCACAGTATCTGGATTACACAGTATCTAGATTATAAACTCTCTGAGAATAGGAATATATCCTTCTACTTTTTTTCGTTCAAACAGTGATGGGTCTACATAGGATCCTCAGTAACTACCAGTCAGTTGATTTCAGAGGTAAGCCATGAAAGGAGAAGACCACAGAGGTAACTTACTATTCTCATCACATCATATCAGGATACATGTTGATAGTATCAACATGGCATCACTGTTGACGTTAACCTTGCTCACCTTGCTGACACACTGTTGTCAGGTTTCTCCACTATAAAATTACTATTTTTCCATACTGTACTCTTTGGAAGGAAGTTACTCTGAAGCCCACATTTAAGGACTTAGAAGTTATGCTCCACATCTTTGAAAGCAAAGTATATACACACATTATTTGGAATTATTTTGCAATGAGATTTGTCCCTTCTCTCCCATTTAATTTATTAAGAATTTTTTTCAGTATGAACTAATGGATATTCATTGTATACTTTGGGTTCTAATCCAATACTGTATCATTTATTTTACTATTCAAATTGTTCCAGCTTTGGCCATTGGGAGCTCTTCCAGATTGGCTGTTGTGACCCTTTGGCATGCATTTTTCAAGCACTTTCTTACTTTCTTGAAGTACAAGACCTTCCAGGTCCATCCTGGGTGTTTCTTGCCCCAATCCTAGAATCAGCCATTTCTTCGAGGAGCCCTAGTTCCTTTTCCTGGAGAACAGTGCTGGAAACCAAGATCTGGGCCCTAGGTGTGCTTGTGTCTACAAGGGTTTTGTTACTTCTAGGCTCTCTCAAGCAACAGATAGGAAATATATGTATGTATGTGAACTTGTAGACTTATGTATCTATACTTCTCTGTTTCTATCCATCTGTATCTGTGTTAAGCTAAATATGAGTTCATACTTCTGTCTTGGACTCATCCAGCACCACATAGTTCTTTCTAGCATTCCATGTTGCCTTCCTGCAACCTCCCCTTCCACAGTGAGAAATCTCTCTGTAACTCCTGCGTAACTGCAAGAAAAACATCAGACAAACCCAAACTGAAGGACATCCTACAAAATATCATCATAATTGCCAAAGTCATCAAAGACAATGAAAGTCTGAGAAATGAAGGAAATATCATGACTAAATACAGCCTGGATGGGATCCTGGGACAGACAAAGGACGTTAGGTAAACACTAAGCAAACCCAAATAAAGTATGGGCGTTAGTTAATAATGATGTATCAATATTGATTCATTAACTAATTAATTCCATTAAAGTATGGACTAGTTAATAACAACGTATTGATATTTGTTCATTAGTACAAATGTACCATAGTAATATAAGACGAAACTAAGAATAGGGTATATGAGAACTCTGTAACATCCTTGCAACTTTTCTGTAAATCTAAAATGACTCTAAAATGAAAAGTGTATATCTTAAAGATAGACTTAAGATCTTCTTGATTTGGCTGTGTGACCTTGAATGAGTTAACTCTCTAGACCTCAGTTTTCACATCTGTAAAATGGGGATAAACAGTGTGTTATTATTATTAAAAAAAATTATAATGTCAGGATTAAACAAGATAATGTATATATATATCACTGATCACTGTGCCAAACACAGAATAGGTGCAAAATAAATGGCAGGTGTTATTATTAATATATGTCTAGTCAAACATTCCAGTATGGGCACCCTGTGTTTTGTTCAACAAAATACAAAACAGTTTGTGATGAAGTCTAGATCTGTATTATCATTTTTGGTGTTTATTTCTTTGTATCACATTTTTTATTTTGAAATATAATCAAGACAAACATATGTTAAAACATAATTAATAAACATCACGTATTGCCTCTACTTTAGACACACTCTGGGAATTATTTCCCTAGGATTTTTAAACTTCAGTCTCACGCATGAAAATATGTGGGGCCACTTCAAAGTAGAAACATGAGGCCAGTGATATCCTTGGATGCCCTTGCTTTCATAAACACCAGCTCTTCACCCACATGTACCTTCTGGGTCCCGGTTTGATCTTGAAGACTAATGAGCTCCAAGGAATAATCTAAGCTGAATATAGTATTTATTACCAAAATATGAATAGAAGGTGGTTTCTGAATTTTATCTGGGCACTTGTCCCTCCTGGTGTTTGCTGTTCTATTTGGGAAAATGTCGTTTGCTGTTGTCATTGTGTTGTTCAAGAGCAGGGTTTAGGCTTGTATTGGCTTTCCCAACTGAGAAATAATAACCCAGGAAACAGTATAGAAAATGTCACTTCTGTTTACTCTTAGAAAACAGAACCTTCAAAACAAATTGAGAGGTAGAATCAATACAACACAGAGAAGGTATTCAGTTCATGGGTGTTTGACCAGATTTTCGCTGAAGAATGGTCTGCGACGGCTGATTATTTGGGGACTACATACGTGTATGTGCTCTTTTAGGCCCCCAAATCTGAGCAGTAACAGCCCTTTATACTGTGACATATGACACAGGACATAAGCAGCCTGTGTGTTTCTAGATGTATTTTCACATAGCATTCTATATGAAAAGAAAACCACGATGTGTGTAAAATCAGTGAAAGGAGGCTTGATGACGTAAATCTTGTCAGTTAATTGGCCCATGTCATCTATTAGAAGAAGTCCCCGATAGGGCCAGCTAGCACAGCCCCTGGCATTACAGGCAATGATAGATACCCGTTGAACTGATATGAAGGTAAGTTGTTAGAAAACGTGGTATGGAATTCTGTATTTATTGTACAGGTTATATGGTGGCAAACCACCATGTAACATCCTTCAGAATTCGGCACAATTATTAAATGCTAACTAAGTGCCAGACACTGTAATAAGTATTTTGCATGGTAACCTCACTTTATCACCTCAGGCCCTGTAAGGGAGCTATTAGAATTACCTGATTCTTACCGATAGGGAAACTGAGGACTCAAGAGGCCTCACAACTGACAGGAGGCAGAGTGAGGTAGACACTTACCCACTTCTCCCTGCTGCAAAATTTGTCCTGGGAGGTCTGGTGGTCCATGAGGTCTGTGGGCTGGTCACTGTGCCTGCACCCCAAGCTCCCTGACCCAGAACTTTCTTCCTGAGTCTTAATTTGTCATGAAGTTTTCCTCCTACAGCTTATTAATTATTGAGCTAAGGATGATGAGAAGTATTATTATAACACAAATGAAAATCATGATGCAGCAGGACATTTTGACCCATAAAGTGAATGTTAATTGAATTTATTTCTAATTTTTATACATCTTCACAGTTCCTTCAGAATATTTTCTCTTAGGTGTGTAAGATAAGGACTGAGACAGAAAACACACAGTTCCTAGAGTTCCTGTGTTTACCCTTTTATTATGACAGTGTCTGGGGACAGAACTAAAAGTCAAAATAATAATATAAAGACAACAGTGACAAAATATTTTCCCCCATATTACAGATAACTTTATGTGCATTCTCATTAAATCTTCACAATTCCTATACATAAGACTTACTGTCCTTTTTCTACAGATCAGGAAATTGATCTGTAGGAAATTTCAGGGGAAAGAGTTATTCAGGTCACCCAGCTGGGTTCACACCCTGGCCCCATCATTTACTATCTCCGTGATCTTGAGCAAGGCTGATATTCTGTCCATTACAAAATACTTCCTCTATATACTACACACAGGACCAATCCCAGGCAAAATTGTGATGTAGGCAGGATGTTGTCAATACCTAGCATATCCCATACTCTGCCCTTTTCTCTCCTTTCAATGTGCCCTCCTCTCCTAGGTTCTCAGGACTCTCAGACTGTCCAGGATCTCCATGGCACAGAGAAAAATGCTTCTGCCCTTCCCAGAACAGTTTGCATCATAAAGAGAACCTAACACAGGCCAGGCATAATGCTAGATACAGGTAGATAAACGGAAATAAGAAGTTGGCCCTTATAAAGAACACACAATACAGCCAGGAAATGCAGGAGGGATGCCATTATCCCAGAAAGAGGAAATATCAGAAGCAGCAGATTCACAGGTAGACATAGGACAAGTAAATTCAAGTTTTAATATATATATAAAAAACAGCTTTAAATTATATATTTTATGTATTATATTAAAATATAACAAATATAAAATACATATGTATATATACAAAAGCTTTGTTGAGACAGAATTCAAACACTATATAAATCACCCATTTAAAGTGTACAATTCAATGGTTTTAATATATTCACAAAGTTGTGCAACAATCACCACAATTACTTTTGGGACATTTTCAATACCCCAAAAAGAAACCCAGCACACATTAACAATCACTCCCCCATTTCTACACACTCACCACCACAGCCCTAAGAAACCACTAATCTACCTTCTGCATCTGTCAAGTTGCCTATTCTGGGCATTTCATATAAACGAAATCATATATAGTATGTGGTCACTCTAATTCTTTTACTTAGCATAACATTTTCAAGGGTCCATCTGTTTTGTAGCACATTTTAGGACTTCGTTTCATTTCTGAATAATATTCAACTATACGGCTATACCACATTTTATGTATCCAATCATCAGTTGACAAATATTTTGGTTGTTTCCACCTTTTGGCTATTATGAATAGCACTGCCATAAACATTCATGTACAAGATTTTATATAGACATAATGTTTTCAGTTCTCTTACATAAATACCTAGGAGTGAAACTGCTGGGTAACTGTATGTGTAACCTTCTGAGAAACCACCATACTGTTTTTCAAAGCAGCATTTTACATTTGCACCAGCAGAGCATGAGGGTTCCAACTTCTCCACATCCTCACCAACACTTGTTATTATGTCTTTTTACTCTAGCTATCCTAGTGGATGTAAAGTACTATCTCATTGTAGTGTTCATTTCTGGATGACTAATGAAGTTCAGTTTTAGATACCTGGGTTTGATATGCCTGTGAAACATCTAGGAAGCTTGTGGAAATTCAGCTTTAAGTATACAGCAAGTCTAAACTGGGGATAGAGCCTGTGTTTACATTTGAGAGTCATTAGCGTAATAATATCAAATAAAGTATTTCTATTTGTGGGATTTTTAGGCACTGTGGCATTAGGTAGAAACCATTTGGGACATGAGATTCTCCCCAGAACCTCAGATTGTACCATGTGGGTACCCACCATCTCCATTCACATTCAAGAAGGCCTTGGCCAAGAAAATCAGGCTTTTCCTGTTCTGTGTTGAGTCTGGAGACTTTCTGAGGACCAGAGAGACTATATAATTGGTAGTTAAAAGCACAGCCTGGGATAATAAATAGCCGTGTGAATTGGGGACACAGAATTTCACTTAACCTCTCTAGTCTCAGTTTCCTTTGCGTGTAAATGAAGAATAAAAAATGTGTTCCTATATCATAAAGTTAACATGAGGAATAAAAAACAAGTAGAATTCGTCCTGGAACATAGTAGGCACTCAATAAATAATGGTTGAATGAATGTACTTAGCACAGTGTCCTTCACTTGGTAATTGTTCAACAGCCACAGTTAATATTCAATATACTCAAGCAGTAAAGAATAATGTGTGGCAAGGGCAAACGTTCCATTGCCACCATCAGCCTTTGACCAGAACAAAACATAAACGGCAGATGTCTTTATATGTTCTGCCCACTTGTCAGGTAGCTCCCTGGGGCCTGTCAGACAAGAAGGGTTCATGTCCACAGTCTCTCAGCTCTTTGAGCCAAGCAAATGTAATTTGTGAGCTGCCATGCTCATCATCCTCTTCCATCAGGCCATTTATGGCCCTTACAATTTCACTCTTGATGAGAATGCATAAAATATTATTGGCCCTGTGTGCTTACTGTATAATATATGGAACTTACAATAGGCATTATTAAATATTGTTAAATGAAGGGCTGAATAGGCACCCTAAAACGCTTTCACGTTGAAAGGATTTGTTAACCCCGCTGGTGCCATAGGAAGTAACTTCAACATTTCCCTGATTCCTCCTTGCACAAAAGTCACTGGCAAACGGTTCAAAGAGGTTACACAGAAATGAAGTTCTGGGTTAAGAATAATATCCTGGAGACAGGAGCCTCAGTTCAAATATTGGCTCTGGCATTCACATTACCTTGAGCAAGGTACTTTACCTCTCTGGACATCAGCTCATGTATAAAATGAGAGGTTGACCATTACAGTGACTAGGTTCCTTTCTAGTCCTCGAATTCTATGATTCCATAAAACTATTCAGTGTAGATTTTATTTCTTCTACTCTTTCCCCCATGTGAATTTCCTATTCATTCTGTCCACATATGCTTTCACGTTGGGTTAAATGACTAATACAGGGAATCTCAAAGTGGAATTGCCTAAATTGCTTTCATTTAACAATTTATTAAATTGCTCCAACCAAAAAGAGAGGATTTGAGCAGTAGAGCAAAATCCTGTGGATGACCAAGAATAAATATTTTGAGGCTAGAAAGTGAGATCAATGGTACCAAACAGGTGCATTTCAGCTTGGCTGGCTGGTTTCCAACTCTGCTACATTCGAACTTACTATGTCTCAGTTTCCACCTATGGCTAGTCCACCTAGTCCTACTCTGCATTAGTTCTCTATTCTTTATTGCTTTTCTGCCCATTTATTTTGTTTTCTTTCCCCTTGACTCCCCTGACAATGAATGTTTCTAAAGAACACAACAAATTTCTTCTCTGGCATCATGTGTGCTCAGGTATGTGGGCTGTGACAGCAAAAAGAGAGGAGTGAATTCGGAGATGTAGAGAAGGTGGAGAAAGGTTCCTGGAGAGGGCGTAACTCTCCCCCAAGCACCTGTGCTCCTGCCAGAGGTGCTGTGACACTTTTGATACAGGAAGACAGACAGGCAGAGGTTACCTTTAAAGAATAAATCCACAGAATAAACTGATCCAAAATATTTACAGTACTTACATTTTTTTGAAAATGTTATTAATGATGAAAATCAAAACCACAATAAGATATCTCACACCAGTCAGAATGGCTACTATTAAAAAGTCAAAAAAACAACAGATGCTGGTGAGGCTATGGAGAAAAGGGAACGCTTATACATTGTTAGTGGGAATGTTAATTAATTCAGCCACTGTGGTAAGGAGTTTGGAGACGTCCCAAAGAACTTAAAACAGAACTACCATTCAACCCAGCAATCCCACTACTGGATATATATTCAAAAGAAAATAAATCATTCTACCAAAAAGACATATGCACTTGTATGTTCATCACAGCACCATTCGCAATACCAAAGACATGGAATCAGCCCAGGTACCCATCAATGGAGGATTGGATAAAGAAAATGTGGTACATATATGCCATGGAATACTACCCAGCCATAAATAGCAATGAAATCATGTCCTTTGCAGCAATATGGATGCAGCTAGAGGCCATTATCCTAAGTGAATTAATGCAGGCACAGAAAACCAAACACTGCATGTTCTCACTTACAAGTGGGGGCAAAACATTGGGTAATCACGAACATAAAGATGGGAACAATAGAAACTGGGGACTACTAGACGGGGGAATCAAGAGAGTGGAGCAAGGGTTGAAAAGCTAAGTACTGAGTACTATGCTTACTACCTGGATGACGAGATCAACTGTACCCCAAACCTCAGCATCACGCAATATATCCATGTAACAAACCCACACATGTATATCCTAATCTAAAATAAAAGTTGAAATTATTTTTAACTGTTATTTCAAATCAGTTCTTTTGATAAACGGTTGACATTGAGACACTAGTATATATTCGTTTTTAACAAAGAAAAATGGTTATCTGACTGTCACTCTTTCCAAATAATAAACGGACACTGTTCAAGAAAAGACCTGTCAATGAAAGAAGCAATATTGAGAATCAACCACAAAAAACAATGTAGATTCTGAAACTCTCAGCTGAAGAAGATTCCAATATACCATATATAATAGGTGTTAGAGCACTTTTTTGTGTAGCATGTTATGTACAAGGTAAAGTCCTACATTTCTATAATAATATTAATTTAGTCTCTGATTTACCTGTTTCAATTCCATTTTCAATTCAGACTAAAAATCATTTTATAATTAGAGTGCATATTAGCCTACAGTAGCATATACAACTTTTTCTGGCTCCACAATTTTTTAGAGTAGAAGAAATATATTCCTATTTTTATTATACTGCAAACCCAAGGAAACCTCACTAAATGTGGGGTAAATTATAAAACCAAGAGAAAAAGCATCACATAACTCCCATATGTGGAGAACATCAAGAAAAACTAGAGCCAGATAGGTGAGTTGACTAAGGAAAATGAAAACATTTTTGGCATATTCCTATTTCAAAGAATTTATGATTCAGGAAAACAATATACCACATTCACACTAGCATATTAATTGTTATAGGTCTTTGATGGGTTCTTTTGGCTTTTTCTATGGCAAACTCTTACTGTATCAATGAGTTTCATCAAGTACTTCAGAAAGCAGTTTCCCCATTTTGCCTTCTGAAGAGTTCTCCCTGTAGCCAATCATTATTAATTCACTGTATCTTTCCTTAATACAATTACACCTCACTCCTTTCCCTATGACTTTGCAGAGCCTCGAGTAGTGCAGATAAAGTATGCATAGTCACACTGGCTTTTGCCTTAGCCATGTGACTTTCCTTTCCCAATAGGATGTAAGTAGACATGACACAAGCAAAGACTTCATATTTGCTTGCATAATTTAACTTGACTCTGGTGTTTCTGCTATCATGAGAGACATGAGGAACAGTCCTGGACCCTACCCACAGACTGAATTAAAGGTATCACAGCTAACCTCAATGCTATCAGAGAAATAAAAAAGGAAAAGAAATAGTAAAAACTACTACTATTTAGGAGTTGTTTGTTTCATAGCTTTATTGCAGCCATAGCTGACTAATATTCTTCTTCTGTGTCAGTTATCTATTGCCACAATAATGGTGTATAACAAAGCAACAGACTTATGGCTTAAAACAATACCCACTTATAATCACTCACAAGACTAAAATCAACTTGACAGTTCTGGCCTCAGCTGGGTTCAATGAAACTCACTCACGAACCTGTAGTCAGCTTCAAGCCAGCCAGGAACAGTTTCTGGTCTTGGGCGTCTCAACCTCTGGGAGTTTGCCTGGGGCAAATGGGCTTATTTGGCTCTGCCCCACAAGGTCTCTCCCCCTTCCACAGGCCAGGCGTATTCTCATGGTGTGAGTTCTGAGATGGGGAAGAGGGAATATGGGATGCAGGAAGGGCACAAGTCTCTTGAGATCTAAGCTTGGAACTTCTGCTTGAGGCCACTGTCACTTCTGCAGCATTCTACTGGCCACATCAGGCCATAAGGCCAACCCAAATTCAAAGAGTCAAGGGAGCAGACTCTCTACCTCTTGATGGATGGAGCTGCAGTCACATTGCAGAGTACGTGGATATAAGAAACGGTAAGAAATTGCAGCTACTTTTGCAATCAATCTAACAAGTCTCAAAGCACACGGATAAATAGCAAACTGAGAAGCCCAAACAGAATATAGTGAACATTTACAGTAAATGACTGTAATTAATAGTTCTTGATCTAAGATCTTCCTACCTTCAAAAACCGACTGATCATGGGATCAGGTATAAGCTCTCTGAGATATAATAGCCTTCTAAGGTGCCATCCTCTCACCTTTGCATAACTCACTTTTCTTAAAATTCACCTCCTTAATTTCCCAGGTGGGAAAATACATGATGATTTTGTATACAGTTGTGTTTGGGTTTACAACTCCAATCTACTCAGTGGTGGTATTCTAATTATTATAATTTTCTAAATCCTTTTCATAATTTTACTTTTTAAATTCCCTCCCTATATTCATCTTGTAAAGTATTGACTAAGTGAACATATTTATGTCTCATGTGTGTTAAACATTCTGATGAATCAATTTTACTGAACTTCAGAAAGCACCAAATTAAGGGACTGGAGCTAATCCAGATACTGTCCTTTTTATTAGGTGAACCAAATAAGCAATAAATATAGACTTTACACACATAAGATTTCCAATAAATTATATTGAAGATGGTGAGACAAACAAAAAAAAAATGAATAGTTTTGTGCCTGTAATATAGTCATGTGGATAGGGGCCCCACACCTTTGCAAAGGTAACTTAAGCATTTGATAGTACTCAGCTTTTGTCATTCCTTTATGGGGCATCCCTTTCAACAATTTTATATTGTTTATCCTATAGAGTATTTTCTATTTAGTAAAAGTACTTTTTTATTTATACAATGTGTGTCTAAAAGTATGTGATCTAGATTAATTATAATGCAGTTTTTAAGACTTTCCTGTACACAATTCCACATTCTCTGCCAAGCCACCTCCCTACCTGTGTTACGAAACTTACAAACTATATTCTTTTTGTGTTCTCTACCCACATGTCTTGCTTCAAATCCTGAATCAGTTGGCTTCAGACTGAGGAAAAGACGACCCCAGTACCTGATTCTCTTCCCATCTCTCTCAGTGTAGGACCCACAAAATATTATACTATTTTATAGCAAGTAAATAAATAAAAACAAGGAAAATGCAAAATAAAACCCAAATGGGCATGGTGGCTCATGCCTTTAATCCTAGCACTTTGCGAGGTCAAGGCAGGAAGACTGCAGGAGGCCAGGAGATCCAGACCAGCCTGGGCAACATGGCAAGACTCTGTCTCTACGAAAAAAACCTAAAAATTGGCCAGACATGGTGGCATGTGCCTGTAGTCCCAGCTACTTGAGAGGCTGAGGCAGGAGGATCTCCTGAACCTAGGAGCTCAAGGCTGCACTGAACTACGATCGCACCACTGTACTCCAGCCTGGGCAACAGAGTGAGACCCTGTCTTTAAAAAAAAAAAAAAAAAAAAAAAAAAAAAAAAAAAAAAAAAAAAAAAACAGAAGCAAAAGCTGGTCATGAGGACTTGCCAGGCAGGACATCTGTCTTAGAACATCAGTCGTTTTCCAGAACTTTACCTAAGTCTGGCCAAATAAGGGCTGCCCAAAATCCAGTCTGCTGCATCATAACAAGTACTCACCTATAATCTTCAGTTTCAATTAGCATACTTCATACAGCACAGAAAAATACAATTAAGGCTTCAAACCAATGGGAAAATGGCATCAAAAAGACTCTAACTAAAACCGGAGACTATCATGTGCTTCACAGAAGTCAGATCAAACACCATTTTGTAAAATTCGTAAGGATTAGAGGGAGCAGTGAAAGGAGAATCTTTGTAACAAGATCATTGAACCATTAGAAACCAAAAGGCACTTTCTAAAGCAATACTTTGATTTGACCTGCTCTCTTGGGAAGGTTAGCAGTAATTCATCTCTGAGCAGTTAGCAATGGTACACAGATCTGGCCTTCTGAAGCCCTCACTGATTTGCCCTCAGATTTAAAGATCTAATTCCCCAGGATCCTGGAAAAACAGTGCTTGCCAGATTGGAACTACTTACTAGTGATTTTGCTGTGAGTGAAAGTGCGTATCCATATTCATCTTTCCCAGTCTCATCACTGAGCAGCTTCCACGTGATAAGGTTTGAGTACTTTTATGATGGAAAGGGTAGGAGAGAAGACCTACTGAATGGGTGAAAGAAGAAAGGAAGGAAGAAAAGGGACATTCTTAATCACACCTCTACCAGGTTTTTCCTCCCAGGGCTGAGTAACAATTGTGCTTGTTCAGTGAGCCCACTGATCCTTAGGGGTTTTGAAATCAAATGCCTCTTAAGGGCCAGCAGATGGCATAGATGAACAAATTGGGCCAAACATGACCCTTGTGTTCTTTAAAGGTATAGGCCCCATATAAAAGGGATGGTCACTTCTCAGTTCCATCTTTCTATTGCTATGTAGGAATATGGAATCTCTACATATCAGCTGTTGGAGGGACACAAAATAAAGACATGATGAAGAGCTATTGAAAATGTGGAATTTTATTTAAAGTATTTACATTTTCAAATGTTGACAACAGTAAGCAGGCCAAAGAAAACATGACTGCGGGGTGGATGCAGCCACATGGATCCCAGAGGTACAGTCTACGCTCCAGAGCCGTGCTACTCAGAGTGTGGCCCACAGATTAGCACCTGTCCACAAACTATTTGTTCCCAGTCTGCAACAAGACAGGGAGCCCACAATAGAATGCAAATCAGCTGCATGACTAAGCACACCCTGTCGTTCAGATGACATTTTTTTTCCATAGCAAGACTTTCTTTTATAGAGGATGCAGGGCACTGATTTACATTCTGGCATAAACTCCTTATCCCATTGTGGATTGCTGTTTGGACAGCCTTGCTCTCTAGAGATACTTTCAGGGCCCCTCTCCCCATGGTGCTCTATTAGGAATTTGAATGGCCCAACAGATCATGTTGGGGACAGAAATGGAAAACGAGAGAGTACAACACCAGTTATTGGGACCTGGGAAACTGCAGATGGCCCCAGACAGCCAGGGGATGGGGAGTCCACCACTGGGAATCTCCAGTAGCTCCCAGTGCACAGTGTCAGCAGGAAGTCAGCCATCTGGACCTGTTACTCTTTCCCCTTAACATACCCGATACCTGGACACTCTCAGGCCCTTTAGAGTTTGGGGCTTACAGCTAGTCAAGGTATATTGAATGTCTTGTACATTCTTTCTGGTGGTACTTGTCTATTAATTTACGTATGGTCCATCTCTCTGTCACTGCCACCTCCCTCCCCATTCTCCACCATAGGTTTCAACCTCCAAAAGGGTAGGGTATCCAGACTGGTGTCTAATACATAGTAGATACTCAGTAAATGTTAGATGAATGGGTGATGTTGTATCAAAGGTATGGGTATATAAGACAGGTGTACACATGCTTATTAGACAGATAAAACAATTTTTTTAAACGTTTCCAGATGCTGACATATATCTTTCTTGGGTATACCTTGGTTTTTGAGTATACCTTGGGTATACCTTGTTCTTATGTCCAGACCAAAAGGGATGTTCAGTTGGCTATTAAATATGCTATGGGATATGCTTGAAGGCTAATATCCTTGTAAAAACAGACTGAAGTTAGCAGCTATGGGAAAAGTTGGTAAATGAAGATTCTCAGGCGTTGAGATAGTCAATTACTTGCTGGTAGTCTTTTAAAGGAAAATAGATTAATCTGTCTCAGGAAGTTCAAGAGAGATTTGACCCAAAGGTGGAGGGCTGCCAGAGAGGTGCAAGTCCTGTGCAAGGCTACAACATGGGTGGCTAATGTTAGAGGACACAGCAAACTACGGCTACGAGCTGTCTGTTGAATGAGGCAGAGCTTTAAACCTTCCTCTTCTTTACTAAAATTCCTCAAAATAATCCTGCTTATCAATCATATTACTTTCCTGCCAGTCTCTTGACCTCTCTTGTTCTCCATAATTTCAAATTCATTATGTTGGAGTTTTGTGAATATTTAGAAACTCATTACTTTTTTAATCTCCTTAGCCTATTTCCTCCCATTCCCAGTACTAGTTGAAGAAAGGGGTTGCTCTACATGCTATTCTAAGTCTTTATTCTGTTCTCATCATTCAAAAGTTTCTTCTTTGAAAATTCATATCATTTATTAATATCATCCTTTCTGAAACTTCATTACCATCTTCTACTAATGCCTACCACCTTCTTATAATTCCTTCAAAGGTTTTAAAGCTTGGCTCTGAATTTTCTCATCCGCCCTATCCCTGCCAGCAGCCATAATAAGTTCAGAGTTAAAATAGTAATTATTATATTTATAATTATATCTACTATTTATTTAGTGCCTACCGTGTGTTGGTCACTATATGGTGTCTTACAGGCACTGTTTCTAATCTGTAACAACCCCGCAAGGTATGTTTTATCCTCCATTTACACACACACAAAATGTACAAATTAGAAAAGTTCTGTAACCTGCCCTAAGCCACAGGGTTGTTAGCAATGTAATCAGAAAGAAAACACAAATCTAAATGATGCTAAAGCCTAACCTCATTCTAAGTTTCCCTAATAATAAAAAGAATAGTCACCATTTTTTTAAATGGCAGCCATTAGCTTTATATTAATTACTTCCAAATGGCACAACAATCCCACAAGGTGCCATTATTCTCATTTTAAAGATAGGAAAAATGAAGTTCAGAAATGTTAAGTAATCTATTCTAAGTCACATAAGTGGTCAAAGATTTGAACTCAGATTATTCAAAGTCCAACATCTTGCTCTTTGGACAACTACACTGACAGATACAGAAATGTCTGTTTAGTACACTGCTAAAACCCTATTCCAATTTTCTATTGCTACAAACAAACCACTCAGATTTAATGGCTTAAGACAACTATAATCATTAATCTTTCTCACAAATCTCCACTGTGGGCAGGGCTTGGGAGGGAGGGTTCCTCTGTGCTCCGCATGGCCTCAGCTGGGGCTGGTCAACCCAAGATTTGAGGGTCTGCTTTCCAGATTGTTCACTTCCAGGATTGCTAAGCTAGTGCTGGATTTGTCCAGGAGCTCAGCCTAGGCTGAGGATCCCAGGCTTAAGTGCCCCTCTATATAGATCTCTCCATGTAGCCTGGGCTTCCTCAAAGCATAGCAGCTGTCCCAATGTCAAGCATCCCGAGAGAGAGAGAGACAGAAGCTGCATCACCTCTTAGGGCCTAGTCTCAGAACCCACACAGCATCATATGCATTGCATTTTATTTGTTAGAAACATGTGACTAAGGCTAGTCATACCTAAGGAGAAGGAAATTATACTATACTTCATAAGGGAAAAATGTCAAAGAATTTACAGACATGTTGTAAAACTACACACACACTGCTTCACACTTTCTCACCCACTTCACCTCCATTCCACTTAACTATTCATAAAAATAACACTCGTCAACCGCATCAGCATCACTGAAGAAACCATCAAACACAAGATTTTCACTCCAGAGCTCTCCTTCTTTAACCGTTTCCTGCTCTCACCTCTCTCACTACCTTACTTGCTTCTGAACATGATCTTCTCCGTCAAGAACTTGAATCTTTTTCTCCATATCCTTCAAGTCTGTCATCTCTCAGTTTAGGTTCCATGGTCAGGAATTTCACGGCTGCCCTTTCCAGTACCTTGTAGGTTTTTACACCCTCTACATTATCTACTCTCTTTTTCAACACCTTGTTATCTTTCTTTTCCACAATTTTCCTCATTAGTACCAAGCACCTCCTAATCCCCCCAATTACCTTTTCTCATTTCTCATTATTTTTGTTTCTGTATCATTTGATATAGTTGCTTACTCTGTCCTTCTTTAAAGTTTTCTCTTTTTGATATCCTTGGATAGGTTTGTCCTTGTCTCAATTCATTTCCATTTAACAGAGGAGTCCATACCAAACTGTCAGGAAGGCTCATCCTAAAGGCAAAACTAGGTGTAAACACCCAAGGATTGGTAGCACAGCAAAGCAGGCTGCCACATGCGGAAACCAAGAAATTGTGTTACATCCATGAGAGGCATGAGATTTAGATGAGAAATCTTGCAATATCCAACATTTTTAAATCCCAACCACTGGGATTGTGGTTCATGGGAAAGAGTTTTCTCCTAGGAAGAATGCAAAGTAGTTCTACATTTTTCTTGGGCCATGGAACTTTTAAAGTAGCGAATGAAAGTTCTAGACCTTCCTCTTGAGGGAAAAATTTACACGGAGAGCGAAACACAAATGTTTGAATATGGGGACCTAGTGAGTTCAGTTGGGACATATTAGATGTACTGATGTTGAGATGCCTGTGGGAATCCAAAGTGGAGTTTACAAGGAGACAGTTGGACACACAGCTGTGTTGCTCAGGAGAGAAATTTAAACTGAACTCACAATACTGGAGGCATTATACAGGATCGCTAAAGCCACTGAAGTTTATAACCCCCCTAAAACATAAGTATGGTTATGGGGGGAAGATATAGACACTTAACATGTGTGGTAAGGGTGGACTCTTGAAACATCACAAGATCTAAGAGAAAATACAACGCACAAAGACATTGGTGAGGAGCAGCCAGGCAGTTGGGAGGACAATCTGGAGTGTGTGGTTTCCTAGATGTTAGAGAATTTCAAGAGGAAAGGGAATTGTAACATTCAATAAACATTTATTAACTGTCTTTGTATTAAAGCTTAAGGATGCAGCAATGAAAAAGTTGAGCAAAGTCTATGATTTATGCGGTAAGCAGACATTTATTCATTATGACTTTGAAGAGCTAAGCCAACGATTCTCCTTGGGGAGAGTTTAAATTTAATTTCACATCCTGACTTGAGTCACTGTCCTCTGCTCCCCTGGATGGCCAGTCTGAATCCGTGCTGCCGAACCTCACATATATGTAAGGTTACTCCTTCACTCCCAGCCTCCTCTTTTCAGTAACATTCTACCTCTCCAACTAATGCTCGCTCCTACCACTGCAACAGATGTCCTGGGCAGCCGATTTCTACCCACGCAAGAGCTGCTCTCGGCAGTCCTCTGTTACTCTATACCAGACAAGGACTCAATGCTGGTTTTGAACTCAGGTTTCACCACCTAACTAGCTATATAAACCTGAGCAACCCCCACTATGAACTTCAGTTTTCTCACCTGTAAAAAGAAGGTGAAGCTACCAAATACTGGCATTGCTGGACACTGAATCAGATAACATGTCTAAGGCAGAGAACACAATGCCTGGCCTAGTAGTGCTCATTAAATATCAAAAATGGAAAAAACAGACACGTTCAGGACAGTTCAGCTCCTCTCGATTTTGAGGGGGAGCTATAGAAAGCCCAGCCCTCACCCAATTACAGCATGTATGGGAATAATGGGATTCCATGTATTTCAGAATACTTGTAAGTGCTTTCCCCATCTATCAGATACATTAGAGAGGTCAAGTAATTTAAGTCTAAACAGAGTCTGGGGACTGGGCACAAACACCTTGAGTTTTAAAACCACTTCAATTGATGCAAAAAGGCAAAAGCCAGGTCTCACCAGGTGATATAGAAAGCGATGAATAAGAAGTGAGGAAGTGAAAATTATGTAAACTGCCCTTTCAGGAAGTGCGACTGCGGCAGAGGAAGTTAAACTAGTTATTATTTAATTAATAATTAGCTCATGCTCTTCTACAGTCAGTCACCTGAGCCTTCCCTGAATCGAGGTGAATTGGTCTTATTGGCCTTATTTGAACAAAACTCCTTTGTTTTCATGAAGACATGGGACATGTTAAGGTTGTTTTAAATATTCTGTCCTAATCATCACCTTTCTAGCCTGCCAATTTGATGACATTTCCATATTAAGAGAAGTGACTAAATCTCTCTCTGGAGGCATTTAAGAAATGGACAGACATTGTTGAAAGGATTCAACTTTGGTTTAAACAACGTGACCTCCGAAGTTCCTTTCTCAACAGCAGAGGTCAACACTCTTCAGGTTCCACTACATAAAATCAATTCTAAGTGGCCATAGCAATCTCTTGACTGAGAAAGGAAAGCATATATTCCTACGCTACCTTCCCTTGCTGATGATATCAGATGTACACCCGACTCCAGGCACTCACAGAAGTTACTGATGGCTTTCAACCTCATTGCCCCATTTACATTTTGCTTTCAGTGCCAAGAAAGTTGAGAGGACCATATTCACACAGCACTTTTCTCATTAAAGTCAAACATGAACCCAAACTCTCCACCTTTACCACTCAAACCTATAACGACCTCATTTAATTCCAGCACAGAACAATGTCTTTCACTTAAAATTAATGTCTTGTCCACATAAAATTGAAATACAGGATGCAGCCTTCCTGATAAGTAGAAAGCATAAAGGTGACTTTTAAGGAGATAAATTTATTCTGTCAGGGAAGGAATAAAAACCTTCTGCTATTCACCTGTGACTTGAACACTCTAAGCAATGAGTTCTTCCCTTATTTGTAGCTAAATATGATCTGTCACTCAGCCTTACCTTGCTGTCATGTGTTAAATTAAAATATATCATTTATATATACATTGTCTCTGATTCTCACATGGTTAATGGCTCCTCATTAATAGACCAGGCAGCATGTTGGCATCCAATAGTCATGTACACAGAATAATATATTGTCCAAGCGAATAGGTGGTAGGGAACATGGCACTTTAAATTATTTAAAATAGCATAATTGTATGGCTTCCATTTACAGAGAATATCAAGTAAGGCACTACAAATTGTTTTTAGTTAATGGAATCACAAAGAATTAGGATGATCCAACAGAGATTTCTGGAAATAAAATTATACAATATTATTTGTGTTGCTTAATAAGACAGCCCAGATTTTAAAATAGAAATATAAATAAATATATATATGTGTGTATATTTATATACACACACACACACACACACATATGCACACTGGATAACTGAACAGGGAGGGGGTATTTTCTTTAATAAATGAAAATCAAGAGTCTTGCATTCAATCTTTTATTATTTAGACTCTGGATATGACATGGGATGAATTATATTGGCTATTCTCTAGAAATAAAGAAAACTTAGGTTATGTTTTTATTCCATTACTTTCAGTGTAGATGCAACTTGTATTTGTTGAATACTTACTAGGTGTCAGATTTTAGTAAATGCAATCCCCACAACAAATCGTTGAGGCATATTTTAGTAGCAGCAGCAGCAGCATCCTATTCCGTATGTAATAAGAATAATCAAAACCTCTTCAATACCAGGCACATTATTTTACTCCATTTAATACAATAACCCTATTAAATAGGTACCACTATTACCATTATCCCCATTTCCCACAGGGAAACTAAACAGCAGAACATTTAAATAACTGGTTCAAAGTCATCAGTGAGAGAGTAAATAGTATGGATGAGAACACAGTCTACCTCCCTCTCAGATAAGGAAAATAAGGCTCAGAGTAGGTAATTATCCCAATCAAGGTCACACAGCCAGAGGAAAATGAAGATGAAAGGAAAACCCCTTTTAAAAAAAAAAACTTTTTACTTTTTACCATGAGAATTTTCAAACAGATACCCGACTAAAGGGAATGATAACGATATTACAACCCCAAAGACTTAGTTTCAAGTCTAAAGCTCCTTTTCTAGAACATCCTTCAACTATGAGATAGAAGTACTTATCACAGCAATTTTTAATAAAAAGAACTTTTTTTTATTAGAGGTAATACATGTTCACTATAAACCATTCATTCAAAATAGAAAGGTTTGCCTTTTCAACAGTTCCAGATTTTCTCTACACATATATGTGTATGTATAGAGATATAATTTTTTACAAAATGAGATTATACTATATGTACTCTTAAAGCCTAATGGTTTTGCTTTTAAGTATACCATGGCCATATTTCCATTACCATAAACATTGGTCTCCAGCTTTATTTTTAATGTTCACTTTGTATTCCATTATATCAATGAACCATCATTTACTTAGCCAATCCTGTGTTGGTGAACACTTATGTTTTTTTGACTTTTTTGTTATAATAAAAACATTGTGACAAGCCTCTTCCTTATACATCTTTATACACTTGTGAAATTAATTCTTAGAACTTGCTAGCCCATAATACACACTCAATAAATGTGTTGAATTAATGTATAAAATGAGACTTGGTCAAAGAATTGGTAAAGTTTATATTTTCATATATATTGCTAAATTGCCTTTCAGAAAGGTAACTAATCAATTTTCTGTTATTTGCATCTTTTTTTAACTTTATGATTTAAATATTTCAGGAAATTTAAAATCTTTTACTTTGTGGTTCCGCCTCAGGGACAGTGATATGTTGGAGTAAAAGCACAACAGCTTACGAAAGTCAATTGTCAAATTTTCAGAAATTTTGAACTACTTGTAAAATGCAGCCATTATTTAAAAATTATGGAAACTTATTAAATTATATAAAAAACAAAGGTAATAAATATAGCATAGTGGTTCCTAATTATTTTGCTATTATCTATGCTCTTGAAGTCAGTTATGACTATCACATCTGGATAGTGGGAATATCTGGCAGATGCAGGTGTACTGACCTGCATCTCTTCCCAATTCCACACTCAGTGACTATGTCGATAGCTTAACATTGGTCATAGTGGAAGTATTTATTCTATGGCAATCAGCAAGTGCTAGAAATCAGGGCCTGATTTAGTGCTGAAGCTGAAAGGGTTTTTAATTAATTAATAATTTATACAAGGGTGAGAAATAGTTTAACAATAAGCCACATATCAGATTTAATGGCAATAAATTTATTGGGGAAAGAGTCAGCAGACTGGAATAAGCTCCATTTGTCAAATCATGGCTGAATGTTGACTACAGAGTCAAAGAAAAAAAAATCAAGAGAAGCATTCTTGGTGAATCAATTAACTATATGGAATTATATTTATTTATAATAAAGAGTATTGTGTATATTTTATTATAAGTTGTGTGCTACGTATCCTTTGTATCAGTAAAATTCATAATAAATGTATTTGTATATATTTACATGCTTTTTCAGAGAGCTGATAGTTAAACATCTAATAGCACACTACAGCTTAGGGACGCTTTGGGAAGCTTTCCCTTAATAAAAACTGAAATATCACATGCACTGAATTCTAAGTTCCTACTTGTGGTCAGCTATTTCTGAAATTTGTGTTTCGTTCCATTGATCTGTCTGTTGTGGTCTTAGTACCATAATGATTAAATTACTATAGCTTTAAAATACATTTAGTATCTGGAAGGACAAATACCACTCACTATTTTCCACAGTGCCGGCTATTCCAGATGAACTAAAAAAAAAAAAACCCTGCCCACAGTTCTCCAGTGATATCTCCTCCTTCCATTCAGTTCTTATATTGTTAAATTCTTATCATTTTCTTCATCTATGTCCTATACGTGTCCAGCCTTCATAACTCTAGGTATTTGATACTTTTGTTTTTGATGTACTGTACATGTGAAATTTTATGTTTTTTAAAAATTATTTATCACAGCTGTTTTATCACCACTTAGAATTATCAAAAAACTCTTGCACCAAAAACTAAGTTAAAAAGAGCAGTTACAAACCAATTCCAACAAGAATACTGGTTGAATCTTTCTACGTTTGTTATCATCCTTCCAGTAATTCAGTTTTTTCCACCTAGAAATTGATTGTGTTTATTTTCTTTAAATTTTCTGTTTTATAGGAAGAAAAGTATGGGCCATTTGTTGTCTTAGAAAGTGAGTTCTTAAATCCCAAAGTTTTATAATACCAATAAAAGCATCAATGTATTTGTCTACCAGGAATCGCCATATACAAACAGGTATAAATAAGGCATTTCTAATATATTTTTTACACTGTATAATATGAAAATAATCTTGGTTCCAAATATGCACCAGTCTTTGAATTAGTTGTATTTTTCCATCTACGTAACAGCTATGTAACACTTTTATGTTTCCCTCTTGGCTGTGACTGAAGGGAAGCAATGAGCCAAGTTCTGTGTCTTAACAGTTCCTTAATTAAGACTCACAACTGTTTTACATTCTCCTTTTCTCTCCTATTTGATATTTTTATTGCACCAATAATTCGTGAATATCTAATCATTTAAAAAATTCAAACAAAGCTATTTTCAATAAAAAGTAGGCCCCCTTTCTTTCTAAACTCTTTGTTTTGAGGAAATTTTAAGTTCACATAAGGTTATTAAGAAATAATACAGTGAGATCCTGACTACCCTCTACCCAGTGCACCCCACCGCTAACTTCTTGGTAACTAAAGTCCAGCATCACAGCCAGGATATTGAGATTGATATAGTCCAGATACAAAACATTTCCATCACCACAGGACCCTTTATCTTACCCTTTTATAGCCACACCCACTTCCCTCCCACCTCCACTCACTCCTTAATCCCTGGCAACCATTAATCTGACCTCCATTTCTGTAATTTTGTCATTCCAAAAATGTTATACAAAAGGAACCATATGAGGCCTTTTATTTTGGGACAGAGTCCCACTCTGTTGCCCAGGCTGGAATGTAGTGGCGCAATCTCAGCCCACTGCAACCTCCACCTCCTGGGTTCAAGTGATTCTCCTGCCTCAGCCTCCCAAATAGCTGGGATTATAGGCGTGTGCCACTGTGCCCAGCTAATTTTTTGTGTGTTTTTAGGAGAGACGGGGTTTCACCATGTTGACCAGGCTGGTCTCGAACTCCAGACCTCATGATCCACCTGCCTCGGCCTCCCAAAGTGCTGGGATTACAGGCGTGAGCTACCATGTCCAGCCAGTCTAACTTTTCAGATTTTTTTCACTCAGCAATTTATCCAAGGCATTGCATGTATCAATGACTTCCTTTATGGCTGAGTATTTTCTACTTTGTGGAGGTGCCCCAATGTGTTTATCCTTTCACTCACCAAAGGACAACTGGGTTGTTTCTAGTTTGCGGGCATTATCAGTAAAACTGATATAAACATTCATGTACATATTTTTGCGTAAACATGTCTTCATTTCTCTGGGATAAATGCCCAAGAGTGCAACTGCTGAATGGTATGGCAGTTGCATGTTTAATTTTTTTTTTAAGAAACTGCCAAAGTATTTTCCAGAGTGTTTGTACCATTTTACATTCTCTTCAGCAATGTATGAGTAACACAGCTCCTCCACTTCCTCACCAGCATTTGGTGTTGGCACTGTTTTATGTCAGCCATTCTGATTGGTATGTGGCACTATGTCACAGTGGCTTTAATCTGCATTTCTCTAATGACTAACGATGTTTAACATCTTTTCATGTGTTTATTGGCCATCTGGATATCTTCTTTGGTGATACGTTTCTTCATGTCTTTTACCCACCTCCTAATTAGACTGTTTGCTTTTTCCACTGCTGAGTTTTGAGAGTTCTTTATGTGTTCTAAATGCTAGTTTTTTGTCAGATATGTGGTGTGCAAATCTTTTATCCCACTGTTAGCTAACATCTCTTATTTTGGTAACTATAGCAAAACTCCACTTTAACACAGAAAGTAGACATACAGGAAGTTCTATTACATAAAATATGAAGTTATGAATTACAAGATTAATGAAAACAGTGTTTGAGTTTTTGTTTTGGTTTGGATTTGGTCAGCCTTCCAGTACCTGTCTGTAATAGAGACGGAAGAATAAAAACTTATTTTCATTTATTTGACATGTAAGGAAAAAATATGATTATTGCAAAGAAAACACACACCACACACTGAAATAGAAAGGAGGAGTCACTTCCTACCTCAGTCCCTTGCCAAAAAAGATAAAAATTTCTGCCTTTCAGCCACCCTCTTCTAAAAATAAGGTCTGGGTAGAAGACTAGGACCACTTGCCAATCACATTATATCCAAATAACCTGCAGGATCTGGCTATATGTTTGTTTCACTCTCTTTTATTATAAGCCACCTCCAATCATCTTACATATAGTTCAAGTAGACATAGCACCACCTGACTCTGTAACTGCATTCACAAGACATTCTATGTGAACAATGCCCTTGCAGCATAAAACAGCATCCTTAGGGTGTGTAGGTCCCCACTGTGGTAACGTGTTTATTGGGTAGAGACAGATGCATTATTTGCATGGTGCCTTGGAAAAGCATCACGTGTGAGGCAAAAGAACTGAGTGCTGATCCTGGCCCAGCTTCACCAGGCATCTGACTACAGGGAAGCCATTTAAACCATAGAGGCCTTGCTTTCCAAGGCAGTAAAACCAGGAATCTGGACTCATCAATAAAATGATTTCTGAAGTCACTTCCAGATCATAAATTCTATGATTTATATTTTTAAGGTATGAAAATTTTACTAAATGGTATGACAGGCATTCTACAAAATACCTATCCAGTACTCTTCAAAAGTGTCAATATCATCAAAGAGAAGGAAAACTTAAGAAATCTAAGTCACAGATTAGAGGAGACTAAAGAGCTGTGACAACTAAATACAATGTGGGATCCTGGATTGAATCTTGGAATAGAAAACAGATATTAGTGAGAAAATTGGGGAAATCCAAATAAAGTCTGTAGTTTAATTAAAACATATGATTGATAGGTAAAATTTTTAATAGACCAGTTTGTAAGACAAAGATTCCGAAGCTATTAGTGAAATTATTTTTTGGAAAAGAGGGCAGCTCTTCTCTTTTAATATGAATATGAAAATTTAAATAACCATAAGGAGGCACACGATTTGAGTCATTTATTCTGGTTTGGGTTTCTTCAATATGGCAATTTATAAAACCACTGGAAGGTCATATTCCCCTAACAAAATTTTTGACTACATAATCATCTTCTAAGAGATTATATGAGTTTAAAACTATTTGCCAGATGTGGGAATATAAAGATATGAGAACTCAAGTTGGAGAAGCAAGCAAAAGAACATGATTTATCAAAAAGAATAAGAACCTTATAATTCTGTTCTAAATGACATCGAAATGATGAACTTTCAATTTTATGTCAAATATTTGTTATCTAAATTGTATAGGTAACAGCATCTTCATGTTGAGCACTGCTTTTGTAAGGAACTTTTCATAAATTACTGCAAAACATTTAAATAGAGACATTTAAGTTTAAATTCTGGACCCCTTCACTATAGAATTTACCCTACAGAGTTCTAAAAAATGAACTCTCGTAACCCTATCATTTAACAAGCGTCACCGTTTGGGGTGGCCCCATTCCACAGTCTATTGCTAACCTCAATCCTCTAGCCTATGGTTTGGGTGCCCCCATTCCTTTATTTGCTCCTAGGTGGGTATAGAAACCAAGTGGCTGCTACATAATAAACTTCAATGTATTTGAAGTAGTAGGCTTGAATTTTTTCTTTCCTTCTTTCAGTTATCAAATGCAAAGCGTGACCTGGCCTGGATATTCTATGTTCTCTATAGGATTTGGGAGTTACCCCTCCGAGGTTTTCCCATACCTAGGATTGTCTTTTTTTTTTTTTGTCATTGTTCACGGGTAAGACCACAAGATGATGTACTTTTTATATTTGGCAGTTAAAACCTACAAATCTGCCTCCAATGCTTAAAGGACTTCTAATCTTAATAGAGCTGCTTTTATGTTTAAAAATTAAAACTATGCATGGTTAAACAGATAGTATAATTACACAACTTTTTAAAAACAAAAAGTTTGGAGAGAGTTGTCTTGGGAGCAAAACATTTTTAGCCACAAAAACCTAGCTTTGGATGGGAGACATTTTGGTTTTGGAACGGAAACACTTTTTTTTTTTTTTTGGAGACAGAGTCTCGCTCTGTCGCCCAGGCTGGAGTGCAGTCCGGATCTCAGCTCACTGCAAGCTCTGCCTCGCGGGTTCACGCCATTCTCCTGCCTCAGCCTCCCAAGTAGCTGGGACTACAGGCGCCCGCCACCTCGCCCGGCTAGTTTTTTGTATTTTTTAGTAGAGACGGGGTTTCACCGTGGTAGCCAGGATGGTCTCGATCTCCTGACCTCGTGATCCGCCCGTCTCGGCCTCCCAAAGTGCTGGGATTACAGGCTTGAGCCACCGCGCCTGGCCGGAAACACTTTATCTTAAAAAAACTTCTTGATTAATGAGTCTGTCTCAGGCAGTTCAGGCTTCTAACAGAATACCATAGATTAAGTGGCTGAAACAACAAACATTTATTTCTCACGGTTCTGAAAACTGGGAAGTCCAAGATCAAGGTGCTGGCAGATCTGGTGTCTGGCGAGGGCTCTCTTCCTGGTGTGCAGATGGCTGTTTCATGGTTGTATCCTCAAATGGCTGAGAGAGAAATCATCTCCCTTGTATCTCCTTTCATTAGGCCACTAATCCTATTCCTTAAGGCTCCACCTTTAAGACCTAAGTACCTCCCAAAGGCCCCACCTTCTAGGGAGTTAGAATTGCATATGAATTTTAGGGCGGAGACAAACATTCAGAGCATGAATGCATTTCCAGGAGAACTTTTTCCAGTCAGAAACCTTCTAAACAGACCTTGTGTTCTGCTTGAAACCTCTGTGTTTTCTTCCTTTGTAGAGCATCAGTGTGTGTTTGACGCATTCCCTGACTCTGAAAACAGGTAGTAATCTCTGATTTCTCGCTGATTCCTCAGTGGTCGTCTAATTATAGTTTATTAAAATGAGCTCTGGGATGTGAATCTAGAACACCTGGTCTGAATAGCTTAATCTCTCTTAATAATTAAGTCATACCCAGCATTTATTTAGCACTTAAGAGTTTTGCCAAACACTGTTCAAAGTGCTTGTTGTATTATCTCATTTAATGCTAACTACCACCCTAAAAATCAGGTATTCTTATTATCATTTTCATTTTCCTTGTAGATGAGGAAACTGAAGCACAGA
Source organism: Theropithecus gelada (assembly GCF_003255815.1). Taxonomy (NCBI): domain Eukaryota; kingdom Metazoa; phylum Chordata; class Mammalia; order Primates; family Cercopithecidae; genus Theropithecus; species Theropithecus gelada. The sequence goes on from NC_037686.1 coordinate 54,258,585, forward strand.
AAAGTTAAATTACTTGCCCAAAATATCCTGGTGGCAGAGCCACTCCTTATTTAACCACTATGAATACGACTACTTCTTCCTAGCTAGGTAATTTTCTCCAAGAAATTCAATGCCAGGTCTGTTTCCTCATCTGCCTTTTGACTGGATGAGAGTGGTATGAATACCTGTTCATTCTACTTCTCAGACTTGTTGGAAGGATCAAATATGATGGTGGGGTAATATGTTTGGAGGTTTTCCCTCATCTTTGGAGTTTTTTTTTTTTAAATATGGAAAATATGTGGCAAGACCTTAGCTCTTTGGGAATTGAGGAAAACCAAAACTTAAAACAGAGGAAGCTGAGAATTCTCCAGCCTCTACCCCACCCCGTTTTTCATCCAGGCAATCCATAGCTGGCTGTGTCCCAGTTGACCTCACACAGCTGCTACCCTCTTCTCTTATGTTCTAATTGTAAAATGCAGATTATCAGTGAATAATCTGGGTTCTCAGTCAACTCTTTTTATGAGTAAAGGAGCTAGTCTTCCTTCAAACACTCTTAAATAAGACCCATCTACAGCATAATGTGAGTGTTTAAACAAATATGGCTGTCTTTCTGCTCATGGCATTTCCTCTGCATCCTGCCTCTTCTCTCCAGCTCTGTTTCTCTTTTGTTGTCTGCCTGAATGTTGGCATGAGACCTTCTGCATCTGGTTGCCTTCTCATTCCCTACAACCTCCTTCTTGTGTCCCTCCATCCTCTTATTTTACTGTGATAATATTGAAACATTTTGTAGTATTTATTCTTTTTCAGAATAGGGTCTTCCTTACTGAAGAGGAATAGTAGAACATTCTAAATATCCTGTTTTAAAAAGAACTCCAAAACACCAAAAGTTGTTAATCATGTATTTGACCCTCAGTCATAATTTATTAGGACCATTCTTTGCCATATATGGGGAAAAGCAGGGTCAGGAAAGTTGCCCATTAAAAAGGCATCTTGGAAAATATCTCTTCCCACTTGAGGCCACCACAGTCCTCTCCCTTCCAGAGCCAAGCAGCTGGGTGAGTTCTGCCAGACAATTGGCAAGCAATTGTTCTCCACAAACGCATTTGATTCTGTATACAGCATTAGAGCCTCCCTCAGGGTTGGGGAATCAGGCTTAAAGCTTATGATGAGTATAACCTGTGATTCCTTCAGGATCTGAACAGAGGCTAAAGGGCCCTTATATGCAGTAATTTAACTTGAAGCTAGATTGCACATAAGCATCTGAAAGCAGAAATCAGCCCTGCAACTGCATGTGAATTAACGAAGGCAAATTAGCCCGGGATTTGTGTTTGTTGTGTGGGAAGGTGATGGCAGAGTAAATCTTCCAAATTTAAGTATATTTTATGTTAATTGCATAAAGTAGCATAGATTTGTTACTTTAAATCTCATCCATGGGGAGCTGGAGTTGGCTTGTTGATTTCTTTTATTATCCACTAAAATGACTGCAGTCCTTGTTTGTATTTACTTGAGAAGCACAGATCTATTTCTGAACAGCTTTACAACTTTAAGTGTGTTAAGAAACTTCTTTTTAATACCATCTAGTTAATCGTACGGTAATAGCTCCTAAGTGGAACATTATATCTATCAGTCTTAAGTGCTGCTGTGGATATAATAGCTTTGGTCATATTATTATCATCTTTTTTATTTAGAGCTTTTGGAAAGCTGAAAATTAAATATGTCTCAATCAGCTATCATTGTGGCTATTACTTACTTTAGTGCTAAATACATAAATAGGACACTCTATCACCTCTGGTAAAATTATATTCTGAATTCTCTGATGACGGAATATAGGTTCAATATAGATAAACCTCTTACCTTGTTTTCTCACGCTGTCCTCAATTAAAAATGTTCTGCAATGACAAGTTTCTGTGCACACTGATTTTTAAAACATCAGTTAGTGCATCTTGTGGGGAGAAATTTGGGATGAAGGAGAAAGAGGAAGTGGTGGAATTACATCCATGTATGGTAGATATTAATGCTAAGTCCTATATGCACACCACCATACTAAGCCCAGAAATGGCCAGGTATTGGAAGAAAGTCTGGACCAAAAAAGTTGACCTAAACTAGATGTTCTCAAAGTGTGCCACTCCTTGCTACTCAAGATGTGGTCCACCAACTAGCAGTTGTTGGTATCACCTAGGAGCTTTTCAGAAATGCAAAAGCTTAGGCCCCACCCCAGGGTAACCTAAGAAAAATGTGCAGGCTGGCACGACCCTCAGAGGATTCCTATGCACTTTCAAGTCTGAGAAGCCCTGTCTACACCACTCCAGAAGCCTCCCCTGGGAAGATGGAAAAGTGTTGTTCCCCTCTGCTTAACCTCAGGTTATTAACTAGGAATACTCCAATCATTCCTCTTAGAAGAGAATGGTGCTATACTGACAACTGAGAGTGAAAGGCTGTAACTCTTTAAAAATTTAAATCAGGCATTGAGATTTGGTGTCTGGGGAAGGAGAGATAGGGAACAGGGAAAGCGTCCCATACTCAATTCCAACCAACTGTTGAAAAGAAAAGCTCCTGTTGGAACAATTTGACCTTCTTCTCTGTGAGATGTTATTGGATTTGAGTTCCTTCCTTTCTTCCAGAGGAGGACACACTGGTGTTTTTTGTTTTTTTTTTTTTTTTTTTTTTTTTTTTTAATGACCTAAATTCAGTATTCCATCCAGATGCTTTCAATTTGGCAGGCGGGAAGCAAGTTTTGCATAGAGACTGAGCTCACTGAAAGGGATTAGAATTTTGAGTTTAAAATTCCAAAGGCATTTTAAAGTCAAGAAACTGTTTAGGGGGAAAAAATAAATACAAGTGACCTTGATATGATTCTGCAATGATATTCACATCTCAGAGTCATCTTGGAATGAACTCCTTTGGGTACCTTTGCAACTAGTCTTCCTGGCACTGAATTCAAAACAACAGTCTTTATGATAAATTTCACTTAGGCAAATGACAAGAAAAGTAAGAAGCTGAATACGATCCAAAACACATCTAATTTAACAGGAGGAACAACTCACAGAAGTCTTATATGCAGGGCAGGGAGGCAGTAGAATAAACAGGCAACCACCACTACAAAGGCTGTACTTAGCTAATCACATCTCAGAATTGGCTGCCTTCTTTGCTGTTTAAAACAGTCCTGGAAGTCACACTCATGACAGACACCCATGGGAGTGACTAGGGTAGCACCACCATCTTTCCCTGAAGGTAATTTACAGGATCAGATGGACTCTGGTCTCAAAATAAATTTGAGACTTTGGATATCCCTTGACCATATGGTTTATTTATTGCATAATCTGTTTTGCAGAGGCTTTTTACTTAGCCATTTGTGATTTTCTCTTGTTTTTGCTATCGTTTTCAATAATTAGATGTCCTAGACATAAATAGTGACCAATGTCAGGCAATATTTAAAAACTTTCTTAAAAGTATTTGTTCTGAAGTAATTTTTTGATTTAGGAGTAAATATATCTTTTGGTATTTTTAAGTCAGAATCTTATTTAGAATATTTCAGGTAGAAAGTACTAAAAAATTATATGATATTGTTATTTATATTTTCTGTTCACTAAGGTTAATAACATTAATTTTTTAGTTTTAAAAGGAAAATAGCAATTTTGCATTTTGTGAAAAGGGAAATTTGAGTCATCACATATATAAATGATATAAAAATCATATACATGGCCTATACAAGTAGGGTATTTGAATTTAATATTAATTGGGAAAATATTTTGGATTTTTATTACTCTAACAAGTATTCTATCTCAAGCAGGAGTATATAAAATTAAAGAACTCATTCAAAATAGGATCAAAATGATTACTAACTATAGAAAAATAGTTACGCATGGTGTATTAGTTCCCTAAGTTGAGGTAACAAAGTACCACAACCTGGGTGACTTAAAAAAAAGTGTATTTTCTCAGTTCTGGAAGGTAGAGGTTTAAAATTAAGATCTTGGGAGGGCCATGCTTCCTCCAAAGCCATTAGGGGAGGAGCTGCCTTGGCTCCTCCAGCTTCTCATGGCCCCACGCATCCCTTGGTGTGCAGCAGCATAAGCCCAATCTCTGTCTCTCCCATCTTCTCATGACCTCCTTCCCTGTGTGTCTGCTCCTATTCTTAGAAGGACATCAGTCATATTGTTACCAGTGGAGGGTGTCCAGGTTCTTGGCATTTTGAACAAAGTCTTGGACAAAATGCACAAACAAAGCAAGGAAAGAATGAAGCAACAAAGCAGAGATTTATTGAAAATGAAAGCACACTCTACAGGGTGGGAGCAGGCCAAGCATAGCGGCTCAAGAGCCCTGTTACAGAATTTTCTGGGGTCCAAATACCTTCAAAGTTTCCCATTGGCCATTTGGTATATGCCCCATGCAAATAAAGTAGTGGCCCTCAATCAGATGCTGAAGTGAAGTTATAAAGGTTACACTTCTATGCGCACGTCTGATTGGTTGCTTTCCACAATCAATCAGAAGCTAAATAGTTACAAGTTGCACTCCTATGCAAATGAAGACTTGGCCCGCATTCAGAGGCTGCAGTGAAGTTACAAAGTTACACTGCTATGCAAACATCTGATTGGTACTCTCAATCTTCCATATGCCAGGCAAAAAAGGGAGGGGAGTGCAAAAGGAGTAGCCTCTGGTCCTTTTGTTACTTGGGCGTGAAAAGTTGGGGTTTTCGTTTTCCTTCTGATTGCTAAGAGAGTAAATTTCAAATGTTCTCACCATTAAAAATAGTAAGAGTGTGAGGTGATGGATATATTAGCTTGCTTTAGTCATTCCACAATGTATACATATATCAAAACATCACCTTGTACCCCATAAATATATTACAATTATAATTTGTCAATTAAAAATAACGAAGTCGGCATGAATCGGCCTTAGGTTCTCTGCCTTCAGACCCTATTCTCCTGCCTCAATATTGGATTAAGGACCCATTCTAATAGCCTCATCTTAACTTGATTGTATCTGCAAAGACCCTATTTCCAAGTAAGACCACATTCATAGGTACCAGAGGTAATAAGGACTTCAACATATCTTCCAGGAGGGACACAATTCAACCCATCCCATATGGCTAGCAATTTCTCAGTGATGGAATATAGCCAGTAACTTTACCAAAATGATATATTATCCTCTCTCTGCTCCAAAAATTAAAAGATTTTTTCACTTGGCTTCACAAAAAGGAAACAGAAATCAAACAATAGCTGTTAATGTAAGATGCCCAACAAGTATTCAATATTAATCTCTTAGCAAAAAAAAAAAAAAAAACGGGGGGGCATCTAGGGCATGTCAATGGTGGCGGCACCAATAATAAGGGCTAATAACTCAAGATCCTTGAAGTTTTCCAGTAACACACCTGCCTGGATGGCACAGGGTTCAAGAAAACGAAGTTCAAAAGGTTCCTCAGAGGAAGAGATAAAAGCCTGAGTGCCTAAAGTCATTTGCTCCACAAATATAAATAATTTAGCATGGCAATTATTCTCTGATAGCAGTTGAATGTTTAGAAAGCATAATTCACACTAAGTTATATACCATTCAGGATTTCACATATTATAGTAAACAACTTCTTGTTATTACAATTCTGTGTTTGTATCTAAATACCTCGCTTTCTTCCCTGACTTAATTGTCTTCCTGGACTTACAATTTCCCATGTCCCCCTTGGAGTACCATTTCAAGGGCCCTTTCTGTTGTCTCTTTTCCCTTTTCCCCTCCAGGCTCCTTCTCTCTTCCTTGTAGGCACCTTCATGAGTGCTCTCAGCACTGTTCTCCTACTCCTTTTTTCTTCTAATCTCAGCCCCAGCTCTTCACCCCATCCCAGTATCATCCTCAAGAGAATCAACGGCTGATAGACTCTCAACTACCCTCCCTCATCCTCCCAGAGCTTTTTCTTGGTGGTCTGTGTGAATCTCTAAATCAAGGAATGTTAACCTGAAGTGTAAATATTGGTACATTTTTCTGAAGAGTGTAAAGATTGTTGTCAGACTTTCAAAGAATTCCCTAATCCCAAAAGATGAGAGAGCCAGACTCTAAATAGTGAAATGCTATTGTCAATGAACATGTTTGGAAGGGCATAAAAGGGATGAAGGTGGTGGGGCCTTCTCTGAAACGCACCCTTTGACTTCCTTCTCTTTGGGAGGCTGTGCATTGGGAGAGAAAGAGGAGAGCACTGCTGGGGGCTGCAGTGAGTCTCCTGTTCACATTCTCCTCAAAAACTATTGAGTTACTCTGAGTTCTGCTTCCTGGTATTCAAGCAGAAATCCCATCTGAAGGTAGGTTCGGTCAACTCCCAATTCTGGGCACTGTGTCCTCACTCTGCCCAGGGGTGACTAAGATTCCAGGACTCAGGAAGCACAAATTCCTAAATCAAGGAGATGTGACAGACACCTGGACCATTGGGAAAATGTGTGCCCCTGACAAGGAAAAGAGAATTCTGCATCTTTAGAAGGGTCCAGAAGTGTCATTTCTCCCTCCTCTGCCCACACTGAGTCTGGAAACACCTTGTTAGCGATACACTAAATGAGATAACATATGTAAAGCACCCAGCAAGGAGCCCAGCAGATATTAGGGATTCAATAAATATTAGTTACCTTCCCTATTAAAAGTAACATCAGCTACAGTGTTTATGTGATTCGCTTGCTATTATTACTATATAGCACAGTAAGAAGTGTGTGCATAATTAAATACATACCACTCTGGTAATTTTGTTTTTAAATTTTATTGATAACATCATTATACGCTTTATGTAAGCTCAGAGTTTTTGTGCTTATCCAGCATGGTTATGCTTCTAACTTTCAAAAAAAAATCAAGGGCCCATCTGAGGGAAAAAGAGTTTGGTGGTTTAACAAGGTGTAAAAAAAGAAAAAAAAAAAAAAAGGTTAACATACTGTGCAATTCTAATTTTTTTTCTGTCCAAACCTAGTCTCACCCCTTCCCCTAATATCTCCACCAACCCACTGTCCTCTCTGCCCATCACACAACGCTCCCTTCCCTTTGCCTCCATTAAAAAAATAAATAGAAACATAGATAAGCCAAAAAGCTTAACATGTCACTGCTAGCAAAGACCAGGCTATCTCCAGGAATATCCCCTCCCGTCTGTTTTCTGGATGCTTTGATTCACTTTGCTGGTCAACTTAGAGTCTGGGGACCCCAGCAGGGTAGAGCTTGCTACAGTAGCTGACAGTTCCCTGCCAAAACTATCCTCACTACAGAATCACTGATCAAAGCACTGGCTAGAAATGAATGTGGGCTGTGACTCGAAGCCACAGGGAGCTGAAAGCAACCACACCCATTTATCAATATCTAGGACTAGAAAGAAACATTAGCATCACAGTGAGTAACAGCCAGACCTCTCAGACTTGAAAGCAGACATTAATGAACCAAGCCCAGAGCTGACGTTGAAGTCAAGGTTGTGGCAAAACCAGTTAGAATCCTCCATCATGGTCTAGATGTGAATGATGAGTACTAAAATAAAATGTAGGAAGCCACTGGACATATTTAGAAAATCCTCAACAGGATCTATCAATGTTTAACAATAATCTTGACTCACAACTAACTTCAGGAAATGACAGTATCCACAAATGGAATCAATCATTTCAAAATAAGCCTTGTAATATCAAACAACTTCAGCTCCCAAGTAAACCCTGGAGAGTATTTTAAACATGCTCTTCACAGAGCTCACTAGAAATAAACCAGTTGGCCTGGCTGCCCAAGAATATGCCCTAGATATTGTTTTCAATTGAAATTGAAAATAGTGTCACTGTCTGCAGGAACTGGAACACATTACTTTCTACACATATACCCCTACAGCTACTGAAAAGAAAACCAAAAAAAGCAAAGAACAGCACCAAATCTATTAACTCTAGTCATTCTCTAGCCCCCTGGCCTCTCTCAAGCATTGCTTTGGATCCGATAGTTACAATTGTCATTTTTTATAAAGAATGGCATGTTGGCTCATCTTGTAACTGCATGGACCTTTTGCTAGTAGCATACATACTTCCCACTGCACTAAATAAAATAAAAGTAGCAATAAGAATCTCAGAGTTTTTAGAGTTACCAGATTTGCAAAACTGAATTGACATTTTGATCTCCAAAACATTTCTAAATTTTGATAGCTTGGAAATAAATTCTTAACTCTCAGAATTACATGTAAAAAAAAAAAAAAAAAAAAAAAGAACTACATGGGCTGGAATTTTGTTTTGTTTTCAAATCAAGTGAATTGTAATGGTCCATTTTGAAACAACATTGAAATGAAGCAAGAAGATCAACAGCATAGAGGATCAAAGCATCCAGAAAACATATGGAAAGGAATATTTATGCATTTCAAAATCTATATATAATTCTACAGAGAAACTTAGTGACCCACCAAGATACAGAATCTGCTCTGGGAAGGAGGTATACTAGTCACGTAAACCATATAAAGCTCCGACCTGAGCAACCTGGAGGAACTTTGTCTCTACAAAAAAAATTTACAAATGAGCCAGGCATGGTGATGCGGGCCTGTAGTCTCAGCTACTCAGGAGGCTGAGGCAGGAGGATGACTTGAGCCCAGGTGGCTGAGGCTGCAGTGAGCCATGATTGTGCCACTGCACTCCAGCCTAGGCAATAGAGCAGGACCCTGTCAATTAAAATATATATTTTTTTCTCATTAAGCTATATATATATATATACAGCTTAATGAAGACATACTTCTTAAGAGAAGCAAATAGCTTCTTTTTACTGTGTGAATAGTAACTCATTACTTTTTTTGAAATAAATGGTAATTTACAAAAGGTAAATAATTCTGATAGTGATTCTCTTTACCTTTTTACGAACAATTCTTGTTAGTATTTCATAAATTTTCAAACTCACAACATTTACAATACGAACTTACTATTTCACTTAAATGCTATATCATACTGCATTTCCTTAAAAATGAGTATTCAAAAATCCTTTTATGACATGATGTTCTAGTCACACAGAGTTACGGGACAAGAATTCATGATGTCACCGCCAATTCTTCAAAGGCCATCTTGTTATGACTTTACCTTCCACAGTTTACCTAATTAATAAAGGTGTTGGAAACATTCTAGGGGACAGAGAAGAGGATTAAGTCCATGGAAATCTCTAAATGGTTTTTCCCTGGATCCACAACTTGAGGCCAGTTTCCCATGAGATATCTATCTAGGGACTAACCTAGCAAAGTTTTGGGAACTCCTCCTAGTAAAGTTTAGGTCTGAGGGAAGCAACATTCCCTCAAGATGGCTTTAAGGCAAAGAGAGAAATTAGTGCACAATTACAGAGGTAACTCATAGAATCCACACGCAGGAGTTTGGGCTCAGCCTCCAGAGGGACTGAAACAAGGAGCAAGAGCCTGCCCTCTTCCCGTGCCCTCCCCACCTCCCTCTTCTCGTCCCACTTCCTTCCTCTGCTCTGCTTCTGCAGGGCGCAGCGCCCCAGCCATGCCTGCAGGTTCCGTCCATACTCCCAGCAAACAATGTGCTTGGCCTGTCTTGACTAAGTGTCCATCGTGTTCCAGTTTCAGCCTGGGGGACGGGCAAGTTCTTTGTTACAAACAAGGCTGCAGGGGCCAGTCCTTTAAGGATGGAAGTCAGTTCTAAGACAGAAATATGCTAGACAGACACTCCGAAAGCTGACTGGTACCATCTCTAATGAGAGTACATATATATAATGATCAGCTGCCACTGGGGAGACATATTGCCACGATATCCCTTCAGATTTTCTCATTAGAATCATGTGCAAATTATAGTATTGGAAAATCAGTTTCCTACTCTCTCTGTGTTTGGAGAGGCTTGGGAGGCCTAATTTGCCTTCTTCTCTGCTTGAGAATCTGACAATTTCCACATCATCACAATGAAGAAGCACATTTATGGTGTTTGGGGGGTTTTTTCCCAAAAAATGTCAGGTATAGAGTGTCTTTTCGACAAGCCAGGTACAATTTTATGTCTCATTACTAACAAGCTTCCATTTCTCACTATCCATCAAATACAGGGTTTGCAACTTCAATCACTTTGAGGAACCACCACTCCTGGCCAATAACTAACATGAAATCCCAAGTTAGAAAAATTCACTCCCTCCAAAAATAATGAAGGAAAAGATCCAAACAATTATGAGGAAAGATGAACATGATAGTTTATACCATAGGGGTATTTTCTTCTCTACTTTTGGAAAGACAAACTTTTACTTAGCATCTCTCATGTTCTACACACTGGGCCTTCCTGTGGCACATGAGAGGATTTCATGCTTATAGCAACCCTGCAATTCTATGTATTAGAAACTCTCTGGGCCTCAGAAATATTAAATCTTTGCCAAAAAACACAGAAGTAGAATCTAAAGCTGATTCTGCCTGACCCCAAGGCTTATGTTCTCTTACTAGTACTAATAACTAGTATCTATTGAGCATTTGCTGTGTGCGAAGGCTCTGCCCCATTGCCTCACATATAGTGACTTATGTAGTACACGTAGGAACTACTATTAGCTCCAATTTACAGGTGTGGAAGGGGATGCACAAAGAGGTTAAGTACTTGCCCAAGTTTACACATCCTGTATACAGTGGAGCAGAGGTTAGAACCCAGGCAGCCACACTTCCCATCAAGTTGCCTCCCCTGGAGAATGTGATTCTGTACATATCACGGGTCCTTTTGTAATCACTCTCAAGTTAATAGGCCTCAACTGTACCTACAAGAACAGTCGTGATCCAATCACCAGTGTCAACATGAAACTAAGTCAAAATTGCATGGTTTGCCTTTTCACTGCAATGTGTGGAGAACAGAAACGATAATCTTGATAGCCAAGTTCTCAAATCCTTATTTCTCCCTAAAACAATTATTTTTCCTTATGGCCCCAAAAGATTCAAGGCATCAAGATATGCTAAGGATGTTCTCAGTAAGGGAAATCCCTTTTCACTTCTGTCTGTAGGGATGTGTAGGGGGGTGTGTGTGTGTGTGTGTGTGTTTGGGGAGGGGAAGGACATAGTACTAAAGAATAATGGTAAATGTTTTCTAAGAATATTCTTTTTCTTATCTCTCCTAAGCATATTTAATGCTGAGAGACTTTTAATGCACTGTGTTTTTCTAGTATCCCCTTTTCCCCCCACTTGCTCCATTAAGTGTTTTCCAATTTCAACTCACTACAGTGCAACTGGCTTAGATAATGTACTGTCATCCATACCTCATACATCGTGTCCAGGGGACTCGCCTTACTGTAAGCGTCACTTCAATTGCAGCAAGCTGGCTATGGGTCATGACCTGTTGGGGCCCCAGTGCCCATTTATTGTAAACTATGGCTTGTGGGTGATGCTAACGAAGTTCCTCAAAAAGCCTCATTTGCATGACTTTACATTTTGCTGTGTTTCCTTAAAAATTGCCAGTAAAAGACTGGCAAAGGTGTTTTTTATTACAAATTTGTTTCCCCATTTCTTGATCTCTCCTGTATGGGGGAAACTAGTTCCATTCATCCCACAAATCTCAACAAATCCCTTCATAACCACTAAAAATCAAACCCCTCCCCTCAAAAATCCTAACACACAAATGTGGTCATTACCTCCAGATTTGGAGCTTTATATGTAAATTGTTTATGACATTCACAAAGCTGGGAAGGAACTGCAACAGCACTGTGATTCTGGAAAGATGAAGCCAACTTCAGAATTCAATTTTCAAAAGGAAATGCCATGTTTGTTTCATGTCAGCCTCTGCTTCAGATCAGAATAACAACAACACATGAATAAAGCTAAAACCGTTGCTCTGGCTGGTTATTTCCAAGCAAAGCAGAGGCAGATGGAAAGCCACTCAGTTGGCTTTAGCTCCTCATGTTGTCTACTTCCAGTCACTTTGGAAGCAGCTGAGCAAAGCTTAACCCCAGTTGGATGAGAATATACACACACACACACACACACACACACACACTCCTATATAAATAACACTATTTTAGAAATACAGACTGGGTTGTCACACGCACAGGTGATCTGGCTGCTTTAGCAGTTTTGAAACAACAGTCTGGCTGTCCAGTTAGGGTAAAGTCTTGTCTCCTCTCACCTCTCAACCACCCTATAATGGGCAACACCGTATATAACCTTGGTTGTGTATGTGACCCTCAAGCAAATCCAACACAATCTCTCATTAAGGAAAGATTTCTAGTAGGGAGTCTGTGGCATTTAGTAGAGTTAGAATCAACCTTTGGAGTATAAACATACGTATGTATGTAAGGAGAAAATCACCCATGCCATTGCATGTTTGCATTTACATTTATGTATATACATTATCATATCCAGCTACCTATACACATATAAAACAAAATAAAAAATGTTAGTTACACATACACATACATACACACACATTTGCTACGCCGAACATGGGGAGAGGGATGTAGGTACATGAAATATATCAGTGATTCATAGAGATTCTGATAAAGACTCGCGCAGGGAAAAAAGGAAAGTGTAACATGATTTTTAAATGAGTTTCTCTCCCCTATGTTCAGATTTCTTACCAAAGACTATTTTTCTCATTGCAATCTGGTGAAAACAGTTTGAGAGTTGCCTCTGCTGGTCTTCACCAGATGCAAAATCTTTTGTTTTCACCTCTGCCGGCGGTCTGTGTGTCAGTTCCAATAACGCCCCTGCCAACGGCTATATATGCATATCATACACACCAGAGCACCCTGGGGGCTGTGGGGAAATCAGGGCTCAGTTAGCTGTGTGATTACAGGGTTGCATCTTATCATCCTTGTACACAATCTATCCCATGACTGTTTGCAACATGACTGGGCACTGGCTGTATCCAATCTATTTCTACGCTGTATTGTTAATGGTCAAAACTGGCCTTGTTCCCCTATTCCCTCCATTTTCCAACGGAAAAAGGAAAGGAACTGATAAGCCTGAGCTCAATTTGTTCTGGCAATTATTGCAAAGTTCCTACTGTGAGGGAGGCCCTGCCCGTTGGTGCGGAATGACACGCAGCCATCCAAGGTCCAGACAAAAGGAGACCCTGCTTTTCACCAAGTGTATTCAGCCATGTATAGACATATTGGCGGAGATGCCTGCTTATTCACGCCTTAACGGAAAAAAGAGAGAGACAAGAAGCTGGAAAGAAAAAAAAAAGATGAAAGATTATCAAGTGATGCCAGATAGACAAAGGATAAAAATAAGTTGTGAACTTGGTGAAGAGGAAGAAAGGAAAGAATTTTGACCATGGAACAGTAAATCACTGATATAATATGGGTATATATGTTTTAGTACTATTCACCTAAATTATGCTTTTATTACAGATAGAGGTTTCTATAACGATACTGAAACATGAAATTGAGGAAAGTTATGCTTGGAGATTGGATTATATGAGCCTTCTTCTATCTTCTCCTCTTTCTCTCCCTCCCTCCCTCTCTCTTCCCTCCACTAAGCCACAGCTGCACATTAATTCAACCAAATGAAACTGTTGGAATGAAATACCACCAAGATGCATTCTAAAGTGTAATTTTTCTGAAACAAGTATGTAACTTGATTAAAAAACCAAAGTACCAGTCAAAAGGTGAAAGAAATATATTACATTATGATGGAAAAGAGGTCATTTAAGAAAAGGCTGAAATAGCACTTCTTTTTGAAATGGCATATGGAGACTTTTCTAACTCTAAAAAAATGGTGACTTTTTCTTAATACTTGTCCTTATTCTCTGCTCATGAACAGAAGGAAAATGTTTGTAGATAAGGTCACTTTAAATTCTAGGCCATAGCACATGTTGCTCTCTACAGCCAAATGCCCTCATCTGTCTCCCTTTCAACTCCATCTAATGATAATTGTTCCACCTACCTAACTCTCCAGTCTACTAGGAAAACAGTTGACAAGAGATAATGTCAGAGTTAGGTCCATGACATACCAGAAATTATATCTCCCAGCAAAAGTCATTTATTTCAAAGGATAACTAATATAATGAACTGGAGGAAATTAAGTTAATTTTAAAATCTGTTACCAGTTGCTTCTCTTTAGTCATAATGGAACTGGGGGGAAATTACAGATTCAATGGCAACATGCATTTTTTCCATTATGAAGAATGGCTTATTCAATGGATGAATCATTAGAGAATGATCCCTGTGGCCCTGTGGAACTCCACACGTAGAAGCAAAAAGCAAAAGTTTACGATCTAAAACATACTACAAAATTGTTGGAAAAAGTGAACTACAATCCCCCATGAAATTACCTCTTATGTCAATTAAGAGCCCGTTTGTCAGAGCATTTATAGCCTCAGGCAAACTCAACAAACCCATTCCTGGCTGCCGGTAATGACAGATTTCTTAGGGAGTATTATTTAATTAACAATAATTTGAAAGAGCAGCTCAGCTGAGATACTGCATTTACTTACTGGAAACACTAAGCAATGGTAAGTGAAAAAGACGTGAGATTTGTTAGCCTTCCCATTATCTTTTGTTTCTGAAATGCATCAGTAGCTGATAGGTATTTGCCACTAGATATTTTCAGCTGTCTGTGAGGACAACATGTCCAAAGAACTTTAGCTCTTACTGTACAAGGCTGCACATAGTTCTCTGCTGTTTGATTCCATTAAGAAATCCCCCAGGGCCTCAAATGTTCAGGGCCAGCATTCTTTGTCCTTCCCCCTCCAGACAAGGGCAACTGCCAGCTCCCCTTCCTTGTATACCAGGCTCCCTCCCACCCCCATACATCATTTGCTGCTAATCACCTAACTTAAGCGATGCCTTTTGTTCCTGCTCCCTTTCCAAGTCGCTTTAGGCTGCATCAGCAACTTGGGAGCTGGCTGGGTCTTACTTCCCCACAAGAGACATGCTCAAACCCCAGGGCATAGGAAGCAGGGGAAGGAAAGCCTTCTTCCCCCAAAGTTACTGAGCTGATGTCCTCGCATCCGATGGATGGCCTCTTTTATCACTGATTCTAATTTAAAGACTAATCCGGAACTGGCAAGAGGAGGGCCACTTTAAGTTGTCCTGACATACAGCAGGAGCTGGCAGCAGGAAGGGAACTCCACCACTCAGTGGCAAGCTCGGAAAATGCAAAAATAGCGCACTCTGAGAAAGGAGAAAAGTAAGTTATAAAACTTTGTCTTGTCTGTTATTTCTTTGCCATATCTTCACAAAATGTTCAAGATTGGTCAATGAAATAGAAAGATTGTCTTGGGAAATGAATGTGTCAATTTAGTTCCTGTGGGAGCCAAACAAAGTGATCTGAGATAGTCATTTTAAATTATTATTGGGTGGCTGTTAATTGTAGTCACTAGTGTCCATTAAAATTCCTGCCAACAGAAAATCTTTATCTCGACTTGATTTGTGATAAACTTAGAAATGAGCAGTCGGTGTGGAACATGGTTATTGAGCAAAGCAAATTTCTTTCATGGTTTCTGAAAAAGACAAATCTGAAATCCCAACCAGTCAGGTCGCGCTTATGTTTGTGAGTAGATTAGGACGGGATGTGTACAGAGCACTAGTTTCCACCATGGGTTAAGACTGATTGCAGGAGCAAAAGATTTTTCTCTTTGATTCTTTTGAGTCTAAAGTAGTTTTCGCTCAAATAATATCAAAGGCATCTGATTAAACACATCTCCCAGCAGGATTCTATCATAGGGCATACTTTATTATGAACAGTATAATCAGATTGATGTAATATGGCATCAGCAAGTGAAGGTCTTGTTTTGAAATAAGTTGTGGAAATAGATTTTTATCTCTTTCTTTAATCCTAATTTGATGTTATTAACCAATTCTATTATTTAAATTGACTATTAAGATTGGAATCAGTTTATCAGAATGTATTTCCCATTAATAAGGCTTTCTTTTTAGCCTCCTTCTTTAACCTTCATTTACTTTTAATACTGTGAAGAGAAACGTTTGCAAAATCTTTTTTCCTTATTATGGATTAAAGCATGTGGTTTGGTTCCTGTTAAACTATTCTTAGCCTTACAGTATAAGAACAAAAACTGGTAAAGTTTATATGGGTTTCTTTTAATAATTAGTTACTCTATGGGAAAGATAAAAGGGATTATAGGGAAAGAAATAATAAACTTCGCAAAAGATACATAAGAGCATTTTCCATTCCAAGGAAACCTAAAGTCTCTTACCAACATAGAAAAGAAACATACAGCAATTTTAACTGATAATGCAGTTTCCACTAGAAACATCTGAACATCTTTGTGGCTTCCTTACATGGTATTTAAATATCAGAAAGGGGAGAAAAATGTCAGCATAAAAGCAGTGGAAGCTGACTTGTAATTCCCAAATAACAATGATTTTTTCAGACAGCAGAGCTAACAATTTTGCCTTGCTGCAAGTACTACCTGGGATCAATCAGCAGGTCGTAAAAAATATTTTTTTAACTGATGCTTTATAGCCAATAAGAGTAGAAATAGCTAGAATCACGCATCATCATCAACTGATTGCACTCAGAAAGGGCAACTCGTTCTGTTCACTATACGCTTGTAAATTCAACATTTCTCCTAGGCAAAAATGAGTGAAATGTTATAAATGCTTACTACTATGTAAAATCAGCATTTTAAAACAACATTGATTTCTAGTGTTTGTAAAAGACCCTAGAATCCTTTGCTTCCATGTCCCACCCCTGGCAGATCTCCCAGCCAAAGTCAGTGTCACACTTCCTCCCCTGCAGTCTCTTGTCCCTATCATCACTCTCCACCCAAGGAAGGGCAGAAGATTTCTTAATCTCCCTAAGCAACCTGTCCCAGTTTATAAGCTTCAAGAAACCTGACGTTGTTTAAGTCTCTTTTGCCACTGATTAATGCTGTGTTCCCTGTTCCTCATTCCTAAAGAGATGCTCATCTTCTGTGAAGACGAATTTTTAAAATGTGGATATCATTATTAAGCGCACTGTGACCTTTTCTCCCCTTGCCTTAAAGATTTCCTGTTTTCAGACACTTAGATTTCATCTTTAGGGCTCCATGGATTTCTTTGAACCTGCTCCAAGTTTCAAGCCATCCTCACTCTCCAAACCTCTTTTCGTTGTATAGCTCTCAGAAACTGACAACTTCTGGAGAGGATCCCAGTCCCACCTGCTGGTTCCTCGGGATTCTACTCTTTTAATATCGCCGTACAAGTGCCAAGATTCTCTTCAAGATGAGAATGTTATATTGCTGAATCGTTGTTCACTTTTTATTTAAATAATTCAACTCCAGGTTTTATTAAATTCCTGTTGGTGCTGACACCATGCTAATGCTGAGAATACAGAGGTGACAGCCACTGTCCTCAGAGAATTTGCAGGCTAGCATGAAAAGCAACCATGTGGGCTGTGCTGGCATCATGGCCAGAGTGGCAGGGGGCACAGAAGACAGGCCTGGGGATTAATAGATGTTCCCTGGAAGAGAGATTGCTTAGCAAAGAAGGGCCAGGGAAAGGCATCTGTCTTCGAGCAAAAATATGAAGGTATTAAAACACAGCATCTATAGTTTTTTGGAGGGACCCCAAAACGTTGAGGAACAGGGAAAGATGAGAGAGAATGGTAGAGGTAGAGCCAGATCGTGTAGGTCCTTAATGTCCTGTCAAGGAGTATAGATTTTATCAGTTAAAAAATGAGGATCCATTAGAGAACTTTTAGCAGGTGAGTGGTCCGATAAGATCACTCTGGCAGATAACAGGATAGATGAAAACAGGAATACCAGCCAGAGGGCTACTGAAGGGATAGAATTTACAACACCAGAACTATGGCAATGGCAGCAGGAATGGAGAGGAAAGATAGATTTGAGAAAGACTTACAAGGCAGAACTGGAGAACTTGACAGGTCTAAGTAACTAGATATGGGGATGTGAAGGTGGGGACAGAAGAAATCTTACCCTGACTTCTGGATTTTGACTTGGATGGCTAGAAGTGCCCATCTTTGGGCTAGAATAAACAGAGCAAGGGAAGCCCTAAATAAAATCAGGAGTCAAACTGGAAATAAATGATATCCACTGTGACTCACTAATCTTACATTGTTCAATGAGTTTCTCACTTCCAGAAGTTACTAGGTTTTATTTTATTCATCATCACTCTGTTTATCTCCTAATACTTCTCCAGTGATCCATGTGTCTAAAGCCAAGCCACAGATTTTACCATCTCTTTTACTTGTTGCATATTTGGAAAAATCTCAATGCTTAGCAATCACGACTTTAGACATCCTTAAAAGTAGGAATGGATATTATTGATCTAGAACCTACTGTATAATAGTACGTGTTATTGCACTGAAGTTGAAAATGATCCATTGATGATAATTCTCCACTCAGTACTGAACCATCAGAATGTTCTCTCTTTTGTTATGCCTGAACAGACATAATCAAAAGTTGTGTACATATAGCCTGCATAGAATTCTCTTCTTTAGAGACATCTATCTCTGTCACATCATGAATGAAAATTAGACCAGTCTGACTAAACTTGTTGTGTTTTTTAAACAGAAAAATAACTTTTTCTCACCCCCTTCTAAATGCAAGAACTTGCCTTTTCATCCTTGACGGGGATTGGCTCTTTGTATTCTGAGATTGCTAAAGTTCTTCAACAATGAACTCAGTGGTCCTGGATGCCTGTCCAGGATTCCAGGTGGCAGACTGCATTTTCTAAAGAGAGCCACAATACCATCTCCCACCCTGCAGGCTCTTCTGGAGTCTCGCCACGTTCCCGTTAAGATGCATGTGGACCTGCTGTGACTCATAACCAAAAGAATGCAGCAGAAGACATAGCTTCTGCTTTGAGAACAGCAGCATTCACACCAGAGCCTTGATTGCAACTGCCATCCCCAGAGTCACCACGCTGTGACAAAGCCCAAATCAGTGCACGTGGAAATCACATGTAAAGGTGCTAAATGAGACCATATGGAGAGACAAAGATGCCCGGCAGCCCCCAGTGGCATCAGACCCAGCTGTCCAAGATCTAGCCACCATCTGATTGCAAATGCCTGACAAAACCCACACTACAACCCACATAGCCAAGATATATCCAAATTCCTGATCCATAGAAAACTGTGAAAATTAATAAAATGATGGCTGTATTAACTACATTTTGAGGGGATTTATTTTATAACAAGAGCTAGCCAGAAAATGTGATTTAGTGTCAAAATGATCCAGTACAAGATCAAATGATAAAGGATCACTGGATGAAATCTCTCTTCCCTCATTACAGGAGAATACAACTGTGTCCCTTAATTCAGGCCTCGATCTAGTTGGTTACCTTGATACAAAAAATAGCCTGGTTTCTGAAGCACCTGAAATGGCTGAGAAGATTCTGACTTAAACAGTTCTCACTCCTGATGGTGCCAGTCACTTCTGGGATTCACGATGGCTTCACTTTGCATTAAAGTATATCTAATTGCAGATCAATTTGTCTTGGGCCATTTGGGAATCTCTCTTTTTAAGTAAGTCCTTTGTTAACATAGAACTTCCCAAGAAAAATTAAAATGTAAGTATATATTCAATAATCTTCTCAGACGCTAATTGGACTGGACTTTGGGGAGGCACAAGCACTCGGGATGTGCTGAGAGTCCTCATTGAGAACACCTCGCACACTTGCTTGAAAGGTGGTTCCAGATACTAAACTAGAGAACACTACTGAAGAACCATCAGGGAATTAAAAAGCAGCCTAGAAAAATGAGGACATTGAGCCAATCCTTGCCCCATGATTTTATTACTATGATATAATTAGAGGCAGGTTGCTACTGCAGTCTCTAGGTCAAATAACAACTCTTATCATATACACGTGGCTGGGCATGGTCTGTTGGAGAGATCCAAGACCCAGTGGTACCAAGGAGAAGAGAATGTTGCATCTCAGGTTGATAAACAACGCCTCCTACAATTACCTTCCATAAAGGTAACTGGGATCTGTAGATAATGGATACTGTCACACTACCAGTCCAGTTAGCTAATTCGAACATAACTTGACTCACTGTACTAGTTTATTCTGAAGTATTTCTATAGAATAGATTTTGTACTTAGATTCTATACTGCAAAGTGGCTAAATTCTCTGTTTTCTGCAGTTAAAAGGTGTGTGGCAACAATATGAGAAATTGATAATAAACAGTGTTCTTGAGAACAGCTTTAAAACCAATTCTCGATTTTCCTTCAAAGACAGTTGAATGGTATTCCTTTGCATGAGTATGTCATAAAGTTTAGAATCATCTATTGTTGCAAATATGGATTACACTAATTTTCTGCTCTAATAATGCTAATAAATAAAAATTAAAATATATATTATAAGTAGCTCAAGATCCATCAGTAATTTTAAAGACATGGCACATCATGCAAAACTGTCTTCCAGAAAGCTTTTACCAACCCACACTCCCATCCATATGTATATGAACAACATATGCTCAGAAACATTGGTTAGCTTAGTTCTTTTTTAATGTTTGCCAATTTAATAGGTTGAAATATTTTATTATTTGTATTTTTAAGCTGATTGTGAAACTAAAATGTTTTCTGAGGTCAGGCGCAGTGGCTCACTCCTATAATCCCAGCACTTTGGGAGGTCGAGATAGGCAGATCACTTGAGGTCAGGAGTTCAAGACCAGCCTGGCCAACATGGTGAAACCCTGTCTCGACTAAAAATAAAAAAAGTAGTCAGACACGGTGGCACATGCCTGTACTCCCAACTATTTGGGAGGCTGAGGGAGGAGAATCGCTTGAACCCAAAAGGCAGAGGTTACAGTGAGCTGACATCGTGCCACTGCACTCCAGCCTGGGCAACAGAGCAAGACTCGGTCCCAAAAAAAGTAAAATGGTTTTCATATATTTATTGATCATTTTATTTCTGCCTTTATGAATTTTTCTTATTGTCATTTGATCACTCTCTTTTGGAATGATCGCCTTTTAAATGTTGAGCATACAGATTTCTAAATATGTTAAGGACAATAAGCCCTCGTTTTCTCATGTATGTTGCCTATTTTTAATATATATTTTTAACATATAAAATATAACAATTTCTAATAACTATTTAATTCAATCTGTCAACATTTGTCTTTTCTAACTTTGATAAAGGTAGAAAGGTAGGGAAAGATTCTCTGGGAACCTTTCCCTACCTTTCTTATAATACTGGGAATTATAAAAATGGTATTCACCTGCATGTTTTCTCAGTAGCTTGTTTTTGTTTTTGTTTTTCCATGTATTCTACTAACCCACATCTTGTAATTGTTCCCATTTAACTATTCAACGCATGAGAAGTAAACTGTGGATGATGAAGAATAGAGATGTAGCCTCTTCTTTACCCCCAGTTAACCAACTTAGTGAAGAAATCTTTCTTGCCAAATATGTAACACAGATTAAGGTGGAGCTTAGTAAAAGGGAAAGTGGTAATAAAGAAAGCGGGAAATAAGAAGACAGCTAAGCCTAGCAGTTTCATAACAGATCTTGAAAAAGCTTTAGAATTTCTAAGGTCTAGAGGAGCATAGTTCTGAAAATCTCTGTCCTAAAGTATTTCCACTTCCTTGATCCTGTGAAACTGCAATTGAAAGACACCATAAATATAATAGTCGCCAATTTTGGAGGAATAAAGACACTAAGTGTGAACATCGATATTTCCATTCTGCTCTCAGAAACACTTAACAGGTGGAAAAAAATTGTTCTGAAGTATATACAATATATTCACTACATCTGTTTCAAACCTTTCTTTTCTATTCAATTCCTTAATATTTATTTTGCTTATTTGAATATGTTCTTTTAAATTTTTGAGTCAGTTTTTATTTTATTGCAAGTAGAATATTTGCATGGGCCAAAAACAAAACAAAACAAAAAAACCCAAGATGGCTCTGAAAGACTTATAATAAAAGGAAAAGCCATCCCCTGCTCCAACCTCAAAACCCAATCTCAAAACGTAAACCCCAAAGTTATGTATTCAAGTATTTGCCAATACATTTCTAAGTCATATGCTTATATACATTTATTGAAATACCTATTCTAGATATTAGCAGTTGGTGTTCCAGTAGGGTAATTGAGCTCTTAGTTCTTTTTACACATATTCCCAACCACTCTCTCCTCCTTCGCCCTTCAACATAGTTATATTTCAGTACTCACTAAAAGAATAGCCAATGTTTATTCAGTATGGATAAATGTTGTTTTTTACTGAGCAAAGTTATACCTGAAGATTTAATGCTTTTCTTACAGAACTTTGTGTTTTTCTTGGTCAACAATTGCCTAGGGTTTTCTTTTCTTGTCTTCTCTATGTCTATGTCACTATTTTTTCCCCCAAATGCTCAAAAAATCTGTCCTGTGCCTATCAACAATTTATCCAAATCCTGGAAGCTTCTCAGTCACTCTGACACTTTGTTTCTTTCCTGGAGCCCTCCCTCCCCTCACCTGGCTGCTGTACTCACAGCCTGGGATGCAACTGCTATCCTGGGCCTTCTCCTTGCCAGTCTCCTATATTGGATCCCCTTTCTCTTGGGTCCCATATCTTTGTAGTTTACAATTTTGCTAAAATACATGGAATTTCTCATTAGTAATACTAGGTGCTAGAAGACAGTGGAGCAATTTTCATCACAGACTTCCATGATGAAAGTCTATCTTGGAAAAGCTGTCATTGAAATGTAAGGGTAGAATAAAAACACTCTAAAAGGAGATGTAAATATAGTCTTATACTGAGGATTGGACTAATGAAGAGATTATAGGTTCAAGAAAAAGGGAATTACCAAAGAACAGGTGGAGGCTGACCTTGAAAAGAATTAGAGGAAAAAAGATCTTCTCATATCACCCTCCCTCCCCCAAATTAAGAAAGTTAAAATCTAAGCCATCAGAGATAACTTTGATGGTCACATCCCTTTAACTTAACAATATTATATATTATTAGGTGTGAACCTCGAATATCTGAGACAGGTCTTGGTTAATTTAGAAAGTTGATTTTGCCAAGGTTGAGGACGCGTGCTGTGACATAGCCTCAGGAGGTCCTGACAACATGTGCCCGAGATGGTCAGGGCACGGCTTGATTTTATACATTTTAGGGAGATATAAGACATCAATCAATATATGTAAGATGAACGTTGGTTCTGTTCAGAAAGGCAGGACAACTCGAAGCAGGGAGGGGACTTCCAGGTCACAGACAGGTGAGAGACAAATGGCTGCACTCTTTTGAGTTTCTCATTAGTCTTTTCAAAGGAGGAAATCATATATGCATTTATCTCAGTGATCAGAGGGATGACTTCGAATAGGATGGGAGGCAAGTTTGCCCTAAGTAGTTTCTAGATTTACTTTTCCCTTTAACTTAGAGATCTTGGATCCCAAGATTTATTTTCCTTTCAAATAGGTCACTGTAATTTTTTAATCCCAATTTCCTCATAAGATTTCCAAGTATTTCTGCAAATGATGCTTTAACTTTACAAGTGATGCCACAGTTCTAGAAGACTTCTGACACATAAGGATTATGTTTTCTGTTCAAGAACAAAAATAGCATTTGTGAAAACTCACTGCTTTCTTGACTTTTGTTGACTTTGTATTGTCTTTATCTCTGCCTCTTAATATGTTCACTAATGTGCTGCAGGTGTGAACAGACATTAAACTCAGTATGGGAATACATTGATTGTAAATCAAAGTAAAAGCTTGAAGGCAGAAAGAATAACATTAAACTGTTAAATACTTTTTTGCCATTTAAAAATACATTGACAGTTAATATTTACTGAGCACCTAGTATGTGCCAAGTACTGCCCATAGACACATGGATAAAAGGCATTACCTATGTCTTTAAAGAGCTTACAATATAGAGGAAAAACAAACAAGTATATAATTACAATACAGAATACTGAAGTGCCAGGAAAGAAAATGCACAAACTGCTTTGAGAAGATAGATTAAAAGGGAAACACATAAGAAGTTAAATATATATATATACACACACACACACACAAAACTTAATCTGTAGTATTAGGTCACGATAATCTGCAATACTCCTTTAAAGAAGATTATTCTTCTCATATTTGAGGCTCAAAAGGATTAAGCAATATACTGGATGTCACACATCGAGTGGCAGAGCTGGAACTGGTCTTAAACCACGATGTCCTGATTCCAAATGATACACTATGCTCCAAAAGAGATTTCTTTTCCTGAAAGCATGTATTAGAAGACAAGATTTTACTTTCCTTCAACAAGATACATAATAAACATCAGTAAGATTTTTGGTTTGTTTTGTTAGGGCATTAAAAGGTAAATTTTTCTTTTTCTTGAACAGACTGCCCTTTTATTTTGTTTTCTTTACATTTATATGGCATCAGATGCCATTGCCCATATACATTAGTATCATATTAATTTTTTTACATATATATTTTTTAAAGAGAGACAGGGTTTTGCCCTGTTGCCCAGGCTGGTCTTGAACTCCTAGCCTCAAACAATTCTCCCTATACCCAGCCTTCCAAAGTGCTAGGATTACAAGTATGAACCCACCATGCCTGGCCCAACATTACTTTGGCATGCTCAAAAACCTTCATTTGTTCACTATGAACTATCAAGCTTATTTCAAAGGCTTCAATCCAATATCCCCAGCTCCTAGCTAGTGGTCTTCTAGGTGTTCATTTCGTACACATTAGAAGAATGAAAAATAACACACCCACTATTCTAGTGTTACAGGAGATTGTGTAAAGTAAATAAGATCCGAGAAATGGACAAATCAAAAAAATCCCAGCTAAGTTGAAGTTAAAGATAAATTTTACCAGGTTAGCCACAGAGAAGTCACATCCAGGTACAGCACCAGGACAGGGAGGCTGGATTCAGAGCTGTATCTCAGGGAGGGGTGAGATGTGCTCTAAGAGAAAGAAGCTCACATTCGTTATGCCCCAAGCCACTTTGAAGTGTTGGACTAAAAAGAGAAAGTTCCTGCCTCTTTAACTAATCAGACGTAGAATGATGAATTTTTTATTCCTGCGTATAAAACCAAATTTATCACCTTGGCTCTAACTAGCACCTCCTCCCAACTTCCTGCCCCATCCCAGGCACAGAAGTTTAAGTCATGATTGCTTCATCTTGTCCAGTTCCCACTTTTCTTCTTATCCAGTTAGTCTGCAAGTGTTAGAGACTCTGC
Source organism: Theropithecus gelada (assembly GCF_003255815.1). Lineage (NCBI taxonomy): Eukaryota > Metazoa > Chordata > Mammalia > Primates > Cercopithecidae > Theropithecus > Theropithecus gelada. The sequence continues at coordinate 54,283,546 of NC_037686.1, forward strand.
CTCCTTGATGTTTCAGACATCTGGCCAATTCTTCCCTCCCCTGGATCCTTGGTTGAAGTTCTCCTTACCAATTTTCCCTGAACACTCTCAACTGATTTTCTCACCTTCTCTCCAGAAACACTACTAAACAGAGATTTATCAACATGACTTTGTTCCCCTTTTTCTTCTTTTTTTTTTTTCCTTTACATTTATATGGCCTCGGATGCCATTGCCCGTATACATTAGTATCATACTAACTTTACTTTTTTTTACATATATATATTTTAAATAGAGACGGGATCTTGCACTGTTGCCCAGGCTGGTCTTTAACTCCTAGCCTCAAGCAATCTTCCCCACACCCAGGCTTCCAAAGTGCTATCATTACAAGTGTCAACCACCACGCCTGGCCCAACATTACTTTGGCATGCTCAAAAACCTTCAGTTGCTCACTATGAACTATCAAGTATATTCCAAATACTTCAATCCAGTATCTCCAGCTCCTAGCTAGTGGTTTTTGTCTGGATTTCCTGCCTCTTTCATCCCTCCTCAGTCTCCTGAAGTGACCCTATTCTCTAAGCAAATTAAATTATTATTATTCTCCCAGACAGGTCCTTTGCATCCTGTATCTGCACCATGGTATCTGCGTTTTCTTTAACTTGGAATGCCCTTTTATTTTTCGGGGTCTAGTTCATAGGTTCCCTTAAGCCCTTATCCTCCTGATGGAAATCATTTCTCCCTTTTCTGATCTGGCCTAGCATTTTGTTTTTACGGGGTCCTGTAAACCCTCATCACCAACAGATCTGTGCCACAGTCAGTCACGTACTAAGCACATCTTGTACAGTCGCTCTGAGGAAGAATTCCAGTTCATCCTCTTCCTATGTAGCATTTGCCAATACCCATGGTATAAATACACCATGGCCAATTTCAAGGCATTGAGAGGCCTTGAGGCATTGAGAGGCTGTGGTGAAAGGTGATAGGAGCTGACCCCAGCACACTACTGTTTGTTTCTTTGTAAAATGAGGAAATAAAACATTTAATGTGGAATTCTTATAAAGATTAAATGACAAAGTAAATGTAAATTACCTGATACAGCCTGGCATAAACACTCCATGTCATTACCTCTGCTGTTATTGCTTCTGTTATTGCTGCTGCTGCTACACTATTATTGTTAATAATGGTATTTATACCTATGCCTATTCCTATTATTATTTCTATCACTAGGATTAATGGTAATGTCTCCCTCCTAAACTGTAAACTCCTTGAAGGAAGAAAAGGAAACCAGTATCTATTGAGCATCTACTATTGTTCAGGCACAAGACTTTAACCATCTCTCAAATGTCTAAGAGTTTCATATATATTTTTTTCTCAGTTAATTACAATCACCCTGTGAGACAGAGTCTATAATTACCTCCAGTTTGTAAATGACAAACAGAGACGTAAAGAGTTTAAGTCACTTGTTCAAGATTACATAGATAGTAAGTGGTAGGGCTGAAACTCACTAAAGTTTGTCTGGCTTTGCAATCCATTCTTTGATCAAACATATTGATACTCAAGATTTAAGTCTGACGTTTAGGTAGCAAACTTACCTTTGCCAAAAAATCTTCTTCCTGTGAATTATTTTTTTATGGGTCCAGGGAAAACTACAGGATTTTCCTAACTTCCTAAAACGCTGTACAAAGGCAAAGTCATAAGAAAAAACACTGAGTAGCAATTACCTGCAACTTCTTATCAAAGAATGTTAGCTACATAATTTCATTTTAAATACAAGCTTTTTATGAAGAATGAGCACAGATTTAATGCAATTATAAATGTCACATAAAACGAGAAATTAGTAGGCATGTGGAACAAGTCTCAGAAATCAAAATTGATCATTCTTGTCTAACTGTAGTCAGAGAAATTGCCCACAGACTGGGCTATAGTTTCATTAGCTTGATTAAAAGTGAAAACTGGAGGAAGGGTAAAGTAGGTCAAAAACTTCCTGACTCCTTGAGGATTAAAACATTTACCAGATACTAAATATGAGTGAAAGGATCAGTAAGAAACTATCTGCCAGCCTTGGCGGATAGGGAAAGAAAGACAGGGCACCCTGAACTGCAAAAATTGATTATAACAAGAATGAAAAGCACAGAGGAATTGGGCATGAACTCTAGAGCAAGGATTTCTAAAGTGAAAATGCCTTTATTTATGACCCAAGCTAGGGAATTCATAGCTAGAGGGTCAGCATGTATATAGGTAACATACGGCAAGTTTTATTATGGGACTGACCAAGTTTTTCAAACCCAGGGCTCTTAATTATATAATTCAAGCTTACTACCAATTTTTTTTTTGCTCTACTACACACACACACACACATACACACACATACGCACATCCCTACCATTATACAAAATGAGATATTGTTCCTAAACTTCAATTAAGCTACTGTGTACCTTCCCCACACCCACATCCACCCCATACTTCCATTTACGGCTCCCAGTTTCATTTAGAAAACAGCACTCTCACATAAACTGGTAGGGTGGTGGGAAGGAGAGAGAAAATAAGTAGCAGTGGTGGGAAAGGGAAGATTTCAGAGAACTGGCAATGGCCTGAGTGAACATGATAACAGCTGAACCTTTAGGCTCAGGAGTGCCACCATTTTTGAGGAACTTGGTGGAGAAGGAATTCATAGAAAGATAAATAATGAAAATTAGAATAAGCAAGAGTGGTGACCATCTTTTCTAAGAAATCTCCATGGAAATTAAGTATTATTTTTCTTCTTCTGTTCAATTTCTTAAAAATGTAATACTGTAATCCCTCAGTTCTGCATACACCATCAACATATTAACAGCTTCTCTGAGGAGTGAGGGAGGCCTACTATGAGAACATTAAATAAGTAAACATTAATGTTTAAGATATATCTTACTTCAGAAAGGTTAAGTTGGGAGGAGGGGTGTGGTGAGGCAGGTGAGGGTTAGGTAGGGGAGTGGAAGTGAGAGTACAACTTAAAATTCAGCAAATCTAGTACCTGGACTACCTCTTCTGGCCCTGCTGAGAGTTGGCTGCCTCCACAGATGGGTGGTTTTGGGTGGGCTGGTGAGTTGATGACCACAAAAGGGCCATGGAGCTTCCATTCACCTAATGACTGTCCCAGAAGAAACTGTGATGGATAGAACCTCTGTAGTAAATGAAAATTAAGCTATCACTGTTACTTATGGAAAAAGCTTCAAAAATGCACTTAGAAGAGAGACTTTATGGAGATCTTAGCTATTACAACAAAACATGACAGTGTATCATAAGGTGCATCAACATTCAATCAGAATACAGCTCAATGTCATAGGGCTATTCCACCTCCCAATCAAGGTTCTCTCTTGAGAAACAGAAACAAACCCACTTAGATTAGGAGTTAAAATCCTTATGTATAGAGTACAGAAGAAATATAATAAAAACTTAGTAAATGAAAACAACTTCCGTTCAGAGAACTGTGTCCCCTTTCAGCATATAAAACCACACTACCCACCCTGTCCAAGACAGACCCCTAGTGATGGACTTTGGTCAGTAGCACAAACATACACAAACAAATCCAGGAATGTTGAAAGTGTATTTACAGAAGCACTAAAACTTTTTTCTTTATGGGATTCTGCAATGGGAATATTGTTGTTTGTGAACCATACACATTGAAATACACGAACAACTTTTTACTCCAATTTACACCCGTGACCACCTGTGTCACTCTCTGGGGTTTTGCACTGTTTACAAAAGGATTTTAATTCCTAAGTAAAATGGGTTTGTTGCTATTTCCCAAGCGAGAACCTTGATTGGGAGGTGGAATAGCATTATGACATTAAGTTGCATTCTGATTTAATGTTGATGCACTTTATGGTACACTGTCATGTTTCACTGTACTATCTAAGATCTCTACAAAGTCTCTCTTTTCTTTTAAGTGCATTTTTGAGGCTCTTTCTATAAGTAAAAATGAAAGTTTAAGAAGTTTAGCTCTTAAAACCATGACACTACTGTCTGCATTTACCTCTCTTAAAGGCATTAGGCCAAATCAGAACATTAAAACGCCCCGTCGTCTTCTTATATGGAGTCACAAACAGAGTCGATTGACTGCTTCTATAGAGATGTCATTTGAGCTTTGCTAAGTAGTACTTGCATTAACCATGAAAAGCTCAGGAAAACTGGAATAATGAGGAAAGAAATCAGAGCAAGACCATAAAAGCCCAGTTCATTTCAAGGAAAAAGCAGTAACCATCCCTCCCCACTACATTTTAAATATCACAATGAATATAAGTAACAAAATAAACAATTCACTGAGAGCACACTTTATGTACAACTTTAATTTCTTCCTACTGTGTTCATTACCAAGCTGTTTTCTTTCTTTAGGGAGGATGAGGGGGAAACTTTTAAAAGACTCATTTAACGCAGAAGTCAATTTCCACTAATGTATTCTTCATGTGGCATATGTAGTCTTCCAAAGCAGATCTACATATACAAATACACATGTATCAGTATCTTCTTTTATAAGAACAACAGCAATTAGCCCACCCCAAACATATTATTGCTATTCATATCCTGTAGGGAAAAAACATGAATATGAGAACCACCTCACTTAAAATAAATGCAAACTGAGTAGTATTTCTGATAGAACTGTTTTGTAAAAAACACCTCTAATTGTGAAAAGAATAATGCAACTATTGTATAACCCAGCTTCCACCTTCTAGAAAGTTAGGCAGGGAGTCTTTTTCATGCATTCATCCCCGAGGAAGCAGAAATAAAGTGCTTTGCATCAACTGTTGCTATCAAGTTATGTAAGACAGAAAGAGTTGGTATGACACTGTGGTCTTTGTGACTTTGGGTGTGTGAAGGTACCAGTGGCTTTCAGAGAATCACCAAGGGTTCCCCAGGTCAAGATCCCACAGCCACCTTTGTACGTGTTCAGTGGAGGGGAGGAAAGTAAGAATTTGCACTACTGTGTAGGAGGCCAAAGTAGAAAAGAGAGGGAGATGAAAACAGAGGCAACCTGACCGCCTAGAAAATATTCATCACAGATTTCAAAGAAGGCTCTTCTCCTTGAGCTCTTCAGATCATGCCTCAGGTAGGGGGATAGGGGGTTTTAATTGGCAGGAACACATGCCTAGTTTGTTAGAAATCGGGAATATAAAAGACACTACTTAAAATTCCTCAAATCTCATTTTGTACATAAAATGTAGCCAGTGGAAGCAGGAGAGGAGACATCTGCAGTACCACACATGCATGCACACGCACTGTTAGATTCAAAGCAAGTTACTACAACTAGCCAGAGAAAATAACAGACATGTGTGCTTAGGCAAAATATAGGTAAGAAACAAAGATATTAAAGGGAATACACACACACACACACACACACACACAGAGAGAAAGTGTGAGTGAGTTCTAGCTTTAATCAACGCAACCCACAAAATAATTTTCTCTACCACTGAAGAGTTTTCTAATAACTAGCCCTTCATTAAATCTCCTCAGATGGAATGCCAATGTTTGGTTATTACAGAATTAGACTGAGCCAGAATCTGGTACCAGACAGTACTTATCACAGATGTAGAGATCTGAAAAACAGCAGATATACATTATAAGCCCTTTCAGAATTCTGGCCCCAAAGGTGCCCATAAAATAGATATTTCTGGCTTAGCTACATGATTTTTACATATGACCTAGGTACTTGATCTGACTGTTCAAGTTCGGTTGGTACCTTAGTCATTTACAGGGCACTTTTGCCTGCATGATCCCATCAGATTCTTGTGATGGTCCAGTGAGGTATGTGGAAGTATTACTGTCCCTGCTTAATAGATGAGGAAACTGAAATTCATACAAGTAAATAAGTCAGAGGTAATGAAGATAGAACCAGTAACCAAACTGCCTCTTAAGTCTAATGCACTTTGAGGAATTATAGATATGTTGTGTCTTACAATATACAGAATGTTGCTTTTATGGTTTACTAATGACAGTATTCTGGCAGTGGCTTTTTTTGTTTTGTTTTGTTTTGTTTTGTTTTGGCAACGTCCTTTAGTCTGCCTTCTAGGTCTCTAAAACAGCACAGCTATGTCTCACTAATCTTTCTCATCAATTCATTTCCTGGGTTAAGTTCCTTCTTCCAGAACATCTCCCTGTAGACAGGGATCAGAGAAACATGAACCGGGTTTCTCTGTTCCCAAGGGAAGATGTCCACCATCCAAAGAGAGAGAAAACAGCGAATATTTGGTAACTCACCTGCTAGCAGCACCGTTGTTCTTTATTAGCAAACACATTGCCCTCAATAAGGGGCACCTGGCTTGCTTTTTCTTAACTATCAATCTGCCTTCAGAGCTGGAGCTCATAAGAGGCACAGCCTCCCATTCTGTTACAAAAATTCTACGGTCTCCTCAGCTACTTTCTCCTTATCACTTCTCATTAAAGTGATTTCTTATTCAGAAATGAAATGGCATATTGTATTAAATAATTATAAAATATTTTAAAATTTCAATCATGAGTATTTGAGAGGAAGCTGAAACCAGTTCTGATGACGACAGGTGGAAGGTAGTAACTGAGTTAGCATCAATGCATTCACTTCAAACCACTTGTAGAAATGAAGTGTTATTTAGTTGCATGGAGTTGCAATCTCCAAATACACACATTTGTTCTCAGATGACAGCAGTTCTTCAAATTAACAGTGAAAATATTAAGCCAATGGAAGACATTTTGGTTGTTTTGACAGGTTGACTTGAGTGTTACGCCATCTCATTAAACCAAGCCAAATAAGGGAAGAAAAGATAGATGAGGCCAAAGCCCAGGAGTGAGGTCACGAGCTAAATGTGACTGCAGAGCAACAAAAGTTTGACTGAGAAAGATGTGTCCCCAGGGTAGAAGTCCCTTTGCCTAAATGAGTCCTTCAGGTCAAGAAAGGAAATTTGTTGACTACATTCTCTTAGCTTGCTCCCATAGGCAGGAGACTAATAGCACTTTAAAGTCTGTTGTGAAGGATATAATGATTAACTGACCATTTAAATCCTAGAAAGGTCACATTAGCAGCCCCTATCAGTGCTTCGGAGCCAAAGCAGCAGGGTGTGAAACTTGAAATCCACTATGAGCTCAGAAAATGATTAAACTGAGAAGTGATCCATGGCTGCTTATAAATGAAGCCCAAGATTCCTAGCATTATCAATAAGAGCGTAGGCACAAGATCATTGTGGGTGACAAAAAAAAAAAAAAAAGGGTAGTTGGATTATCCTATTTTTTTAATAAGCAAAGAAAAGCAGTTGGGCTAATGGAAATATTAGTTATTAGCTCTATATTTGGTAAATGAATGCTGCTTTTAAGAGTTTAAGAGGCTGTCTGATCATAAATATTTCAAAAAGCACACTATTAATTCAAACCAATCAATAATACAGCATAACCCTCCAGCTAAGTTACTAGTGAGAAGAAATTTATTTATCAGTTTTATTCCTACCAAATCTATATCCAAAGGTTTGGGATTGATTATAGCAAGATGTGTTGTCTTATTATCAAAATAGTATTTATTACTCACACATTTCTAAAGCAATAACCTGTTATGACTTTTTAACTCATTGAGTAGAAAGCTGAATATTTACTGACATTTCTTGAAAACCTGCAACCCGCCTGCAGGAAAGAATCTCACATCATCACACTGTGTTTTCCTTAACTTGACAGGAAGTCAACTTCAAGCAGATTGACTTGAAGCGGGATCTCATTTGGGAAGCGTAAGTGTCCAATAAAAACTGTGTGTTTTTTTTAAATTTGGAAAATACTCAAGTTCCAGTTGCTTATAATTCTCCTCCACTTTCTGAAAACCTGGCAATCCCATGTGGACTTCTGGTAGAATGAGCAATGCAAAGAACTGGCTTGGACTTGGCATGTCCTTGTACTTCTGGGGACTGATGGACCTTACAACCACCGTTCTCTCGGGTACCCCAACACCACAAGGTGAATTAGAAGCACTCCTGTCAGACAAGCCACAGTCACATCAGCGGTCCAAAAGGAGCTGGGTTTGGAACCAGTTTTTCGTTCTGGAAGAGTACACTGGGACTGACCCTTTGTATGTCGGCAAGGTAAGAAATGCCAAGTAGAAATGACCCGGGTATTGGATATTGAAATTGAATATGAATTAAGTATGAAAGTTCACCTAGCCTGTATCTGAGGCCTGAGAGAAACTGGAACAAGTGGTACATTACTTGACACCTAGCTAAAATGTAACTTCCGCTTTGTCAGATACCAGTCAGAAAGGAAAAATTTATTTCCCTGTCCATGTCTCTCTTATGAATGGGAAAAACTGGGAACTGGGATTTGGAAGAAAAGGCTCAGACCCTGCAAGAGCTATTCAGGTCCTAAAAGAGGCAGCAGTTGTTGTTTGGGAATGATAGAATGGGGAAGAGGGAAATTTGGAAATGCAAGAAGAGTACAGGGTTTTTTGCTTTGTGTTTTTGTGGGGTTTTTTCAGAGCATTTCCAGAGGTATTGCCTGAGGTGCAAATTTAATGAAAAAAATAAAAATAAAACATTTTTCATTTCAGAAGATCTTAGCATGTGCTTTAGGATAGCTGGAGACAATAAATATATTTATAAATGTTATATTTGAATTCTCTTGATTTAATCTATCATTATTTCATCTTTAATCCTGAATTCTTCCTATGTTTACTTTATTGGGGTGTTAATTACAGACTATTTTGTGAAAGCAACCAAGTGAGAGAATAGGAGACAAGGAACTAATTAGAAAATAAATAATTCATTCAAATGGTAACTTAAACGCTTGTTTAGCACAGAGGCTGGGAGCATGGGTTTCAGATTCAAACACAGGTGAGTTCAAAGCCCAGTCCTGCAATTATTTCTAGAGTGACTTTGGACAGGTCACCAAGCCCTGCTCACCTCGGCTTCCTCAAATTTGAATGACGAGGATGAGAGAACTGTTCCTTCTCAAGTGTTGTCTACCCAAGCTCTTTCACCAGTGTCCACTTACTTCTTAACCCAGGTATATGGCTTCAGTCCCCACCACTGACCCAAAGCTGTGTTTTCATTATTTCCCAAGACCTCCCTACTGCCCAATCCAATGGCTTCATTTTACGACACCTCTCAGTCACAACCTCAGACACTGATGACCTGTCTCCCCTTGACTCATTGTCCTCTCTGTGCCATGACCTTCACAATCCCGTTTTTCCTTCTTTTGTCTCAGCCGTGTCTGTGGGTCCTCTCCTTCCACCTGACCCCAATTGTTGGTGGGCTTGTCAGCTTTGCCCCAGCCTCTTCTCCACAGGCTCATTCCCTGGGTGAACTCGCCACCTCTGCAGTTTTGAATGCCATGCCTATGCCAGTGAATGCAAAACCTCTATCTCTGGCTTAGACCACTTCGGGTTATAAATCCTACTGCATATGTGACATCTCCACAATTTTCACTCATAGGCCTTTCCAGTGCAGTGTGTCCAGTAAGAAACTCTTCTTTTTTTCTTCTAAACACAGTCTGCCCCATCACCCATCCATCACCTAGTTCCTAAAACCAGAGACCCGGGGATCATTCCTCCCTTTCCCCTGCCCGCACATTCTCTCCCTCTGCAAATTCTGCTAGTCCTATGCCAGAATCAACCCCAAATCCTGCATTTCTCTTACCCCTGCTTCCACCATCATCTGTCACCTGGGCAAATATCTAGCCTCCCAACCAGTCTCTTCATGTCCACCTGCACCTCCCTCCAATCTGTTCTCCACCATGGTCTGTTTAAAATTTAAGTCAGATCATGTCACTCCTCTACTTACTCCTCTCCACTGTTTTCCCACTGTGCGTTGAATCCTCCAGACACCTCCCCACAGCTTACAAGACCACTCCTTTCTGGATCAGCCTGCCTCCTGGCACCCACCCACAGCCCATGCTACTCTCTCCCTCATTCTCATGTTGCAGGGGTATGACCTTCGGGACTTCCTGCAACCTGGCAAGCACTGCCTTTATTGCTCCCCCCATAATGAAATGCCCTTCCGCTGGCTTCTCTCATGCCTTCCTTGACCACTCTCTAAGGCAAGCCCCTCTGTTAGACTCTCTTTCACAGCCCTAATCACAACCACCATATTTGATTTGTTTTTTTATTTACATGTTTATTGTCTGAAGCCTCTGACTAAAACTAGAAGCTCAGTGAAAGCAAGAACATTGCTCCTATATTATCCCCAAGGCCTAACACAGCATTTATCTTGTAGAAGGTGCTCAAGATGATATTTAATAAATGAAGGTCTCACTGGGTAGTAAGGATTAAGTAAGCTAATGCATGTAAAGCACTTTGCACAGTACTCAATCCAGAGTAAAATTTTAATTATCCTTAACCTGTAGTAGTAAATAGTACTATAGTAGCGATAGTATTAATAGTGATAACAGTAACAGTAGTTTAAGGAGTTCATTATGGGAACTCAACAGTTCAGTAATACCTAATGCAGCTGCAAACCCCTTGGCCTCAAAACCTGTGAGTTTTTGTTGACTTCTCCTTTCCTTATCTCCTTTATCTTTCACATGCAATCGGTCCCCATATCTGCCAATATTTCCCTGCCAGTTTCTCTCGGATGCATCTCCTCCTCTCTAGGCTCTGTCATGACCATGATCCTTTGTTCTCCCTGATTAGATTAACTAAGCTGGTGCTGCCTGTCTTCCTGTAGAGAGACTCTTCCCGTCCCTCCTCCAGGGTGCTCAGCACATTCCTCTCCCTGAAGCACCCTTTCCATCATGTTGCTCCTCTGATTAAGAAAGCACTGTAGCTCTTGAATGCTATCAGAGCTCCTAGCATACAGTTCAAGGACTTCCTCCTCCCTCACTCAGCCCTCTCGCACAATTTCGCAAATCAGGTCCCCATCCCAATCGAGCTGGACCTCCTTAACTTGTTCTGCCACACATACCACGTTTGTCCCTGGCCCCACACATGTGCCCATGCTGCTGCTCTGCCCAGGACAGGCCCTGACTTCCGCTCATCAGGCCACATTCAAATTCTCAAAGTTTTAGCTTAAAATCAGACAATTCTATCATGAACACATATTGCACCTACTCAGAATTCCAAAGGCTTCTAGCTTCTCCATATCTATATAACATTTCTTCCAAATAGACATACATGGCCACTGCTAAGTTCAAGAAAAGAGTATGTTTGTATTCAGCAATTTTCAGTAATTACTTATGTGCACATACAATTTAGGGCTCTATTCCCTCCTCCCAAGGGTAGAAATTGAGACGCCACTCCCCAACTTTGTCCATATCTCCCCGACGCTGAGTACTTGGCACAGAACTGGCCACAAAGAGTGCAGAAGAAAAAGGTAGCTAACGTTTTATTGGACTACCACAGTACTATGTGTCGGTCACATTCACATCAAAGCAGATCATTTAATCATTATAACAATGCTGTGAGGTGAGTATAACACAGGGAACTAGGCTCAGAGAGGTTATTCACGTTCATTGCCCAAAGTTACACCAAAGGTAGCAGGGAAAGCCCGGGCTGAAATATACATTGCTCCTACCCCAAAGCCCTGGCTTTCCTTTACCTTGCCTTGTCTGTGGCCAGTAGCTTTAGACTAAGCCCAGAGGATACACACAGGAGTCAGTGGTGTTTAGGAGGGATCAGGAATCTGAGCCAGGCTGCTTCCTGAACCCTTTATCTCTGACGCTGGGTAGTTCTTAGCTGTGTAGCACCCTTGAGCACTCACAATTAGTGCTCGCCCTTTCCAAATAACCTCAACCAAGATACAAGACACCCATTTATCTCAATAGTCATCTGATCCAATCCTCACACCAGCAACCAAGCAAAGATTTTTACCCTGCATGTGTTACCTCTACATGAAGAAGATAATCATATATTCACTTACCCAGACACTTTTCCCCGTTACTTTCTTTTGAAAGGGAATATCCACTTTCATTCTCTTTACCCAGGGGCATTCTGCTTGTCACCTTGAGCTCCGGAAGATGTCTGTTTAGAGAGCTTGCCGGAGTTATTTGCTTATTTCAGAAAGGAGTATGGCAACAATTATCAGCTGTAATTGGTATGGCCTTACAAAATCCACACTGGGCTTTCAGGGACAAGGCGGTGTCGAGTTAAAGCTAGATTATATTGACATATGCAAAGAGAGGGATGCTGAGAGCTTGTGCTTGTGCACGAATCTGTGGGTCCAAATCATGCCGAGGTTAACAACTATGCAGAAGCTGCCTGACCACAAACTATAAGCACTCACTGCATTCTGGAAACTATTCAAGGCACTCTGAAAGATGACAAAAGGAGTGAACACCATTCTTGTTTTCGAAATCCTCAATCAGCTAAGATTCTTCAGAACCTGCTTGTCCTTCCCATCACTCACTACTCCTTTGGCTGAAGATCTTAAAGACTAAAGAATGGTTAGGATAAATGAGACATTCACTTGTCTTATTCTGCCTAAAATATTTTTTTAGGAAGAAAAAAAATATTTTCCCAAGATGTACATAACTGTGCTGCTGACTCTGCTCAGAAGCTTCTTACCTTCCTCCAAATAGCTGGTATACAGTCAGTGTTAGTCGAATTAAATATGGATAAATATAAAACATTTTTATTACACTGCCGATTTGCTGAGTGACTTGGAGAAAAGCTGTTAATGTCTGTTCTTTGCAATTTTTGAAACCAAATGTGTATTCTATGGCTGGTAAAGCGGAATATTAAATGTGCATTGCTGCATGGGTTATTAAGCTGGTGTCTCTCAGCCCCATGCTCACTTTTCCACACTCTGCTTTGGGTACTGGGGCTGAAACTCTCCAAGCCATAATTTCTCCTCTTCCAACCAGCTCCTCTCCCAGGTAGGTTCTGCCTGCCTGTAGAAGGTACTAGAGGGAGCCCAGGAGGCAGGACGAGGGAAGAGTGACTTGCTCCTCATCACACCTACTTCTAAGAGGTCTGAATCCCAGGGAACAGGGACACCTCCTCCAAGCTCCTGAGGCCCCAGCCCAAGGGGCAGCACTCCTTCCTCAGGGGTCTCAGGCCCGGCCTCAAGGGCCTCCCCTCTAAACCTGCAGATGCCAGAATCCCCACCTCTGTCCTGTGTTGCCCCAGCCAGAGGGGCACTGGCTGTTTTTCCTGGAGTTGCGCTCTCTCTCTCTCTGATGCCTCCGGGCTTCCTTTTGGCCTTTCAGTCCTCCACTCCAAATTCTCCCTGCTGAAACCAGGTGCGAGTTTTGTTCCCTGACTAGACCACGAACTGATGGGCAGGCCTATGGGCCTCAGAAACCACCTCTGTGCAAGCAGATCCTGACATGCTTCAAAGTGGAGAGCTTCCTGCTTCCCTGGGGGTGTTCTCTACCCCCTCCCTCCTCCTTTTCCCTTCCCCCGCCTTCTTCCCTCTCCTGCCCTGCTCATGTGCACACTTGCACGTGCAGACCGGCGCTCCGAACCTCCTGGAAAGGTGCTCCTAGCTCTTTTCTTTTTTTTTTTGAAACGGAGTCTCACTCTGTCACCCAGGCTGGAGTGCAGTGGTGCGATCTCTGCTCACTGCAAGCTCCGCCTCCCGGGTTCACGTCATTCTCCTGCCTCAGCCTCCCGAGTAGCTGGGACTACAGGCGCCCGCCACCATGCCCAGGTAATTTTTTTGTATTTTTAGTAGAGACAGGGTTTCACCTTGTTAGCCAGGATGGTCTCGATCTCCTGACCTCGTGATCCCCCCACCTCGGCCTCCCAAAGTGCTGGGATTACAGGCTTGACCCACCGCGGCCGGCTGCTCCAGGGCCAGCACCATCCACACGGAACTTTCGCCCTCCCCCAGACCCTTCTTCCAAAACAGTTTCATTATGCACTTACAAGAGTCTTGTCAGGCCACAACAAGATGAATGTCACACGGAAAGCGAAGGCCTCACACCCGAGCCTCAGCCCAGACTCCACGTGGCACCAGCCAGCTCCCAGGAGTCAGGGGCACCCTGCCCTGAGCTCTGCTGCTGTCCCTTCTTAAAATGCTTAAAGCACGCTTACCTGCCGCCTGCTGGGATCACAGGTGTGCTGAGTATTTCAAGGATCACGGAACAAAAGGTTTTATTTGATACATATTGCACCTCGGAACAGTCCTGGGGTGGCCCTTCTGTCAGCTTCTATTTTTCCTTCCCTACACAATCAGCAGTGCCCTAAATTAAACCAATTGTATTAAAACTCCTATGCCACCATGCCATAAAATTACATACATACACTGTTGTATATGTAAACATACACCTATATGCATACGTATACATTTTTTAAATTTAAAACACCTTCTGAAATCCTTGTTCTGCCCACACTTCTGTTCCTCTGCCTGAGAACACAGTTCCCAACGGAATAGATTTTCATTTATTTGTACCCAGGTCCAAATGAAATGGCTTTCTGTTCTACACAAGAGTTGGGCACCTCTACTGTTTATAACTGCATAAACAGAAGATTTGGATTGGAAAAAAAGAAAGAAAGAAAAAAGAAAATACTGTATACAAAATGAGGAAATGTGAGAACTTCATATTCTAAATAAAATAAGTAGAGAAAAGTCCACAACTATTTTTTCAGTCAGTTTTATTCCCTTAGTTCCCTTTTCTAGATAAGACACAGCTGAGTTCCTCCAGGCAGCAAAACCGTTGCCTGCATGATTTGGCCGTGAGTCAATCTGAGTTCAGCTCAAAGCCAGCCACAGCCTCCAAACCCATCCCCGTCGGAGGCTGTTGTGGATGCATTTGCAGGTGTTTTATTGGTGATCATGCCGTTTAATCCTCAGAGTAACACTGTCTCAGCCATGCTTCAGGCGGCCTTCCGCAGCTTTTACCACGAGACTGTGCATGACAAAAAAGCCAACAGGTTGTTTTTCCTCTCTGCCACCCTCCTGGAGGTCTGCAGGGAGCAGAGAAGAGCTGAGTGTGCTAATACCGTTTTCTCCATTCACGTGTATCATGGCTGGCCCCATTTATGGCCTTCCTATGATGGGAAAAGTACTGTGCTGGGTGTCTCCACTGCATTAATCTCTAATGATCCCAGTGACCCTTCAGAATAAGTATTAGTGTTGTCCTCACATTTCTAAGGAAATTAATGGTTATAAACATAAAATAACTCATCAAGGGCCCTGAATTTATAACTGGCCTAGACAGTGTTCAGGCCAGATACATTGGACTCCCTGCCCCAGGCCTAATGCTGGCTATTTTATGAACTAATCTCATGAACTTCACCCTGGACTATGCAAAGTGCTAACAACCCAGGCAACAACGCAGTGGCTGACTACATTTAACTAATTGTTTTGTTACCACCTTTAGAAAGAGACCATTACCTATAGGGTTACTCAAAATTACAGGGTTCTTGCCACCTATACATACTATCTGCAATTCAGTAGATATTATAGACGCAGAAATATGTTTATAGGCCTGAGATTTTAAAAATATAGTACTCCTGGACTCCTTTTGAGAGTTATTAAAAGTATTTTGGCTGGGTGCAGTGCCTCACACCTATAATCCCAGCACTTTGGGAGGCCGAGGTGGGTAGATCACCTGAGGTCAGGAGTTCGAGACCAGCCTGGCCAATGTGGCAAAACCCCCTCTGTACTAAAAATGTAAAAACTAGCCAGGCATGGTGGCGCATGCCTGTAATCCCAGCTATTTCGGAGCCTGAGGCAGGAGAATCATTTGAACCCGGGAGGTGGAGGTTGCAGTGAGCCAAAATCATGCCACTGCACTCCAGCCTGGGCGACGGAGTGAGACTCTGTCTTAAAAAAAAAAGTATTCTGAGAGGGAATATAGCTGCATGGTCAGATAAAAGCATGTCCCTAACTCAACCATCCACATATAGATTTAAGTGACTCAGTTATGAACCCAAGAACCAGTCCCATCTAAAGGAGACACATACTGATGTAAAGAAACATAACCAGCAGTTAAATTCCATTTGACGCCTGAAACACAAGCCCAGTCCTACTGAATGAAACTACAGAACTAGGATCACAGAATGTGAGAAAGAATCCACAGAGGTCATTCACTTTTCCCACTGCAGTGCCCTTAACCTTTTTATAAACTACTTCCATCAGCTTATCAGCCAACTTGAATTGTCATAAAACTGTTTGATACTACAAAAATTATGGCAAGTTCTTCTTTGTAACATGTTTAGGCTTATCCATTTTATTTTACTTTTATTTTTCTTAAATGGAAAGGTAGGATTCCTCCTTATGAAACTTGTTCTTATTCTAACATTGGGGATCTTCATTTTCCAGAGTTCCTGTTTTCTATACTTAATGGGGAGAATAATTTCGTTTAAATAATGGTAAGTTCAGGATACAGAATGTGTCATGGAAAATTTTACTTATTCATCAACCTACATCCACTCCTTGACACAATTGTGTCCAATGCATACTAGTTCTTTGTAGACAGACTTATTAAACATTTGAGTTAAAAAAAAATCTCCTTATGTAAAGGGAGGTTATAAGTTTGTAACAAACTGAAAATCAATGTGTTTTCTGACACCTGTTGACATCCATGATGAGAATTAGGTGCTTTCCTCTCCCAGCTTCATTCAGATATGGACAGGGGAGATGGATCCATCAAATACATCCTCTCGGGAGAAGGTGCTGGCATCGTGTTTACCATCGATGACACCACAGGAGACATCCATGCCATTCAGAGACTCGATCGAGAGGAAAGAGCCCAGTATACCTTAAGGGCTCAAGCCCTAGACAGGCGGACGGGCAGGCCCATGGAGCCAGAGTCAGAGTTCATCATCAAAATTCAAGACATCAATGACAACGAGCCCAAGTTCCTGGATGGACCTTATGTCGCCACTGTGCCAGAAATGTCCCCAGTGGGTAAGGTGGTGATTCACTGATTTTCACAAACAGCACCTCCTATACACACATACACACGCACATGCACACACACACATGCAGGTACACATATATTCAGAACAGGAGAGCATGACAGGAGCAGCTCACAAATTATAAAGCAACCAAAAATGACGACCAAGCCCTGCGGCTGGCAGGAAGCTACCTAAACAAGGGAATCAAACAGAGCAAGTAACAATAATAATAAGCCTATTATTGTTTTTTAGTTCTGATTCTTTAAAAACAAAATATTAGCTAGACAGATAAATCAATAAATGGTTGAATAATATTTGTTTCATAAGGGAGAAATGTTTTGTTATTATCAAAAGAGCAACAGGGCTGGGCACGGTGTCTCACGCCCGTAATCCCAAAACTTTGGGAGGCCGAGGCAGGTGGATCACAAGGTCAGGAGACCCTGGCCAAAATGGTGAAACCCCATCTCTACTAAATACCCTGTCTCTACTAAAATACCAAAAAATTAGCCTGGTGTGGTGGTGCACACCTGTAGTCCCAGCTACTGAGCAGGCTGAGGCGGGGGAATCACTTGAACCCAGGAGGTAGAGATTTCAGTGAGCTGAGATCGTGCGCCACTGCACTCCAGCCTGGTGACAGAGTGAGACTCCATCTAAAAAAAAAAAAAAGCAATGAAGAGCCCAAAGGCTGTGTTCTTACCAGTCATTCAGAATTTAAAGCACAAATAACTCTCATCCCTACTAAACAGGTACAAGGTAAGAGCTATGGAAGCTTGACCTAGAAGGGGACTCTCCCAATGAAGCAAACACATTTGCAAATGCTTTAAGATGGACCGTTCAGGATTGCATCCAGCCTTTAGTTATTACACTTGAACAGGTTTCTACTTCTCTTCCCCAGGTACCTCTGTCATCCAAGTGACAGCCACGGATGCAGATGACCCGACCTATGGCAACAGCGCCAGGGTGGTGTACAGCATTCTTCAGGGCCAGCCATATTTTTCTGTGGACTCTAAAACAGGTATCTGATGCAAGGGTCGAGTCAGTGGTGTTTATTCCCTGATAATTTATAACTACTCCTATGACAGACCCAACTCTCCTTTTCAAGGACTCTCCAGGGAGCGTATTAACCAGAGAAGAATGCTATAAGCTTTAGGATTAAGAGAGCAAACTAGCACTGCCCTGATGGGTAAGAGCAGTGCTATGCATAGACAATGGGCAGGGTCTACATGGAGAGGCTAAAAGCCCCTTTGCGTACACACACAAAGTAGCTCCCCACTAGCCTTCAAAAAATCCTATGATTATATTTATTCCCGGGGACTAAGGTCTTTTATAACCCCATGAAGACCCAAGAGGATTGACACATTCATCTGGGTCATTAGAGAAATAGAAGCATTGATTGTGAAACTGGAAAGAGCCTTGGGGGAATCATCCAGTCCGTCACTATCTGCTTAAATAACAGATAAAGCAATCGGGAAACAGAGCTACTAAAGCTCATCTAGTGTAGAGCGGTCTCTTGACACGTGGTCTGATGTTCTTTCTATTGAACCAACCACTGTGCACTCAGCAGCGAAGTCCAAAATGAATGGTTGCTGGGGTAGACAGGTTTTGATGAGGGAGGAAAGACCATGTGGGATGTGGCCCCCAAAAGGCAGGTCCTGATCGGGAAGCTCTCACAGGGAGGACATCAGAGAGAGCTGAATGGGTGAGGAGCAATGTGGCAGAAAATGACAAACAGAAGTTTGCTGTTTTGTTTGCTTATTTATTTCTGTCTTACCCAAGAGCTTTGGCTACAGAATTTATGTTTGGATGTATGAAAGATTTCATTTAATATGTTTGAGCTTGGCAAAGTTACTGTGATGTCATTATTTTATACTTGTGCCAAGCTTCCCCTCTTATTACTTTCACAAATGATGCCATATTTGAACTTCCCAATAATCTTGTAAACTAGCAAAAGATATAGGAAGCATTATTACTTCCATTTTATATGAGGGTAAACATGGGACCTAGGAGTAATTAACAAGGAACCTGAGTAAAGAAACAGCCACAGAATAAAGTTAATGGTGAACACTCAAAGATACCTCTTTATTTGAAAAAGAAAAAATACATTTCTATTATTAGCAACCTGATCGAATTCTTTTCCCATAAGTCCTGAGGGAAACCAGACATTCAGAAAACTATATCATAAAAGTAGTAAGGGAGTGTAAATTAGGAGGAGGAAGGAAAAAAGACTGCAGTTAGGGACTTCTATAAAACAGTAACTTTAACAATTCTACTAAGGGCAAGGGGGAGAATGAAGAGATGAAGGGTGCCCACAGGGAGGAAAAATACAGGGAGGAAGAAGGTAATGTGTCCTTTATATCCTAAGAAGAGTCTTACATTATTTTGACAGCTCCCGGGGGCATCTGTAGTGTTAAGGTCAAAAATACATGAACAGATAGTTATTGCTGTGCCCATGGGGGGCCTTTTAAAAAAGAAAATGCTGCATATACCACTTGAGAATGTTATTACTATAAGGCAATACATACATTATAGGAGTAAACTGGGGTGGATTATTATTCCCAATCCCTTCCATTTTCATGCAAAAGGTCTACCTAGCCAAGAGTCATGTTGTAAAGCTGTAGTAAATAAGTCTTTAATCTTTGCCTAGAGTGTATAGAAGTCAACTTTTTTAAGCTGAAGGGTTAAAGGGGAGATAAAACATGACTGTACAGGCGTGGCAGGATCACAACACATTTCAACGGATTGTGGTGTAGGCCCCTCTTCTTAAGTGAAACCGCATCTGCTGCTTGCTGTCTGGGGAAGCTCATCTCTTATGCATGGTAAAAATAAACAGCTCACAGAGCATCTTTCATGTGCTAGCTCACAGAATTCAGTAAAGCACAGAGGTAAACAGAAGAATATCACAAAACAGAATGAATACGTAACAACAGGAAAATCCAATTAGAATTCCAACCCTGCTTACAGGTAGTCGGGAGGCAAGAAAATGCAGGAATGAGTTACCTAAAGAAGAGCCATTCACACAACAAGGGCTCTAGGGGCTGAAGAAACTGAAGGAGAATTATCTAAATTCACAGATTTGTAGACATATGAGGCTTTGTTTTCTGGACCCAAAGACCCCAGTTCTCCTTGGTGAGACAGAGCTGCCAGAAATCGCCTTGGACTGCACTTTCCCAGATCTGTAAGAGAAACACTGCTGCCACCTCCTGTTCACTTTCAGTAATGCTGCCAAAAGAAACCAGCCCTCTGAGCTCTTTCTTCTGGAATAAAATAGTTTTCATTCACCACTGATTTCAGTACAGCCCATTTTTGAAGTTGAGATTTCTTACCTCAAATTTAAAAGCACAGGTGACTTGCACCTCACTTCTAGGCATTAACAGTGCACCAGGGAGACACCTAGAAACCAATCTTTAAAAACTGGTCCTGTGGTTTTATTTTCAAAAACAAAGTCATTTCTATCCTGCAGGTGTAATTAGGACAGCGCTCATGAACATGGACAGAGAAGCCAAAGAATACTACGAAGTGATTATCCAAGCCAAGGACATGGGAGGGCAGCTTGGAGGATTAGCTGGGACCACAACAGTCAACATCACCCTCTCAGATGTCAATGACAACCCACCCCGCTTTCCTCAGAGTGAGTACCTAACCCAAGAGAGCACAGACCTCGGGCCCAGAGATTACAGAGGTGCGGGAGAAAGGCCAGTTTGAGTTTCCTCATTAAGTTCAATTATCCATAGATTACTTTCTTACATTCATCATGCAATTCTCGCATAACTATTTCCCTTCAGGGTTCCAGCTTCCCATAGTACTAAACCAGGATTTCTCAAACATTTTGTTTCCATTTTCTCCTCCCTGTGAAATCTTTTTACTTTCTTTCCTGATTTCCATGCCCACCCACCCTACATAAAATGCAATACTAAGGAATAAGGTTTGTTGGGTGACCTTCAGTGGGCCACAAACTAGCAATAGCTAAGATTTTTTTCATCACATCCCTGCAAACCTATTTTTGCCCCCAGGGGGCAATACTGATCCATCGAGAATGCATTGACTGATAGCCAAAGCTGTAGATGGACACATCCGCCCATGTGACAATCTTCACCAATCATTCCAGTAGCTACCAAGCACTTGTTTGGTGAGAGCACAGGGCGTGAAGGGCACAAGAGGCTTAGAATTCAGTCCCTGCCCTTGTGAAGCTTCAAATCCACTTGGGAGGACACATTCTACACACAGGAAAATTAACCCATAGTAGCACTTGGTGCCCCTTGAATAGTGCAAAATGATGCCTTCATATAAACTGAGAAGAATGAAGCCTCCACAGAAGGCTGAGATTTCAACAGGGGGCTAAAGAATATAGCAGGTTTATACAGGCAGAAAACAAAACATTCCAGAAGAGGAAGTCATTCATTTATTCATTCATTCAAAAAACATTTATTCCAGGCCCTATTCTATGAATGAATCACAAAGCCGTGTACAGACAAAACAAGGTCTCTACCGTCTTGGAGCTCATTGGAGTAAAAACCTGCATGGAGGAAAAAACATCCTGACTGGAAATAAGTTTTCAATGTCATTTTATGTTCAAAGACTCCTAAAATTAAAACCGGCTCTTGCAAATGTGCTGTATCTTTAGTGGAGGCCATAGAAAAGTTTTTGAGCAAGAGGGAGACATAAAGAAAGGCTAATTTGGTAGCCATGTAGCGGAGAGGTTGGCAAGGCAGAGACTAGGAGCAGGGGAGTCGGTTAGGAGACATTTAGAGTGGTCCAGACTTGAACTGCTAAGGACTTAAGGAAGTAGCAGGAGGAGTGGAATGGGACAAATAAGAAAACATGGACTTCTGCCTCTTGATTTCCTGACTAAGGGAACCGTGGCAAAGGGTGGAGTCAAAGATGACAACAATGTTTTCACTCTGGATGACAGGGAGAAGGATTGTACTACTAATAAAAATAGAGGATGCATAATGGAACGAGTGGTAGTGTAGGAGGGAGACAAATTCAGATTTGAATATGAAGTGACAGCAGGACAATCAGGTTGAATGTCCTTAAGGAAAGTGGAAATATAGAGCTATGACCATGGAACAGAGCCCAGGAACGGAGACGTGAGTTTGAGAAGCAGATGCCTGAAGGAAGCAGCAGGAGAAATGAGAGCAGGAAGTGCAATTCCAGGTGAAACACTTAGCTAGGGAAATGGAGCTTTAAAAAAAACTAAAAAGAGAAAGAGTCTAGCCAGACTAGCCAGACTGTCAGATGAATAGTTGCATTCTGAATCAGTCAGACCAAGTGAACCTTCCCTTGTATCTATGTAAACACAGGAGAGCTCAAATATTTACACGCAAATGGAATATACAAAGTCCCATAAGCATTCATGATGGAAAAAGCAGGATATTAGACAAGCATTTCACAAAGGGTGCAAGTGAGTAAGTTCCTAAGTTGCTTGGTCTGACAGTGCAGAATACGAGAGCATCACAGAACAGTTTGTGAAATGCCACATGGATGGACTTTGTGTTGCTTAAGTGATCCTGTGGGTTCCATCTTCATTACTTCATGAAGGGCTCATATTACTCACACTACAGACTATAAATTCTTAAACACCCTTGAACTATTTGGCTTTTTACATTTGACACTAGACAGGTGTCTCTGATGGAGGCAGAAGGGACAGTACAACCAGCTTATTACATAGCTCAGGTTATTACATAGCTCAAAGGTAGATGGATTCTGACATATTGCCAGGAGTCATGTTACCCCACACATGGCAGCTTCACAATAGCAGAACACAATACAAGGATTACTGGGGTTTTAGCCTTGCCCCCAAACCAAGATCTTTTTTGTGTGTGTTTCTGAGACAGGGTCTTGCTCTGTCACCCAAGCTGGACTGCAGTGGTGCAATCACAGCTCACTGTAGCCTCAGCCCCCAGGATCAAGCAATCCTCCCACCTCAGCTCCTGAATAGCCAGAACAACAGGTGCACACCACCATGCCCAGCTAATTTTTGTATTTTTTGTAGAGATGGGATTTTGTCATGTTGCCCCGGCTGGTCTTGAACTCTTGGGCTTAAATCATCTGCCTTCCTCAGGTTCCCAAGGTGCTGATACTACAGGCATGAGCCACCACACCCAGCCCCAAAACAACATCCTAACACTATTCTAAAGCACACATTTTAAGTTGTCACTTTTTCAAAATATAGTTTTAATGGAGACTCTAGGATAGAGTGGAAGTATGGATTATGTTTCCTGGAAGACAAAACAGAAATGTAAAAAAATTTAAATCTCTGTGTCTCTATGCATTCTACACACATTATCACTGCTTCCTCCTTTTTGACCTTTTAAAACTTTGCATTCTCTCTTCATTAAATAGTTCCCCATCTATTTGCTAAAACTAAGTTTGGATGACCTTGATATTCCGTAAACCTATCTTGGCTATACTCTTATGCCTAATTAATCTAATGAGTCCTCATTGTAGGAATTCCATTTTGCTTCTTTTTCACAAATATTACTATAACTGATTATGGAATATTGACAAAATGACACACCTACTATTTTACATTGAACAAGCTCAGTCACCTTTAATAGACCCAAATATAATGAAACATCAAGATCTCAAGCTATTTATTTATAATATAACGTATCATGTTGATGTTTAAACATATAACATAGCTTGATTGGGATGAGGAACATTGTAGGCAGATGCTTGTTTTTCCCAAAAGTTCTGCAACAGCAAAGTGTAATCCATCAACAACTTTGGAAGTAAATGGAAAGAGATCATGAAATCCAATTGCCTGCCAGCTTAATACAAACTTTAAAGATTTCCTGGCTCATGTTTGTAAAGAACAGGCATCATTTCTTCTCCTGTGCAAGGCAGGGTGCTGTGAGCTGGCTGGGTGCTGTCAACCTCCCTGAATCTTTGTGAAACTCAAGCCCTCACACCCAAGGCTATAGCTTACAAAGCATATTAGAATAAAAGGGAACACGTACATATGGAAAATGTGATTGTGTGATTTTTCTTTGTTATTTAGTCAGTCACATTATGATTGACAAAATAACAAAGAACGTCAAAAAGCTGAGCCCCAGAAAAGGTAAGTTGGTAAAAATACGAATTCATGGAGATGAAAGTGAACTAAATTTAATTGTGAGCTTAGGATGTCATGTCCAAAAGGAGATGACCAACTCTGAGAGTCTTACATATGTGAGAACCTTTTTAGTATTTTATTCTGGAACAAGAAAACAAGAAGCATGAAGGATCTGTCCATGGAGAGGCAGCCCGGGGCAGTCTCGGGTACAAGGACACACTGAGGGGCAGCACATGGAGCTGATGGAGCTTGCTCTCCACGGCTGCTCCCCCTTTATAGATCACTGATCTCCATGACCTCTGAGCAAGTGGTCGTAGAAACAGGCACTCAGCACACGGGCCAGGCCATGAAAGAAAAGGTGGACATTTGAAGTGAAAACAGAGTAAATACGCACTTTGTGACCACAATGTTTATCACTCTCAGAAGGAACTGCAATTTAAGGAAATACTTCAGTTCACCAGGAAGTACTAAAAGATTTGAATGCAAGGTACTTCCTACCACTCAAGCTACAGTCACTAGGACTAAGTCGTTCTGCTTTCACCCTGTTCTACTTAAGCTTTTTTGACTCCTCTTTATTGAACATGCAATACAGGCTATGGCCTGTATGACCGTTTGCTCAGCCTTTCTGGACCTTAGTTTTTATCTGTGAAAACTCAAGTTTTACGTTTTGAACCCAGAAGAAAGATATTTTGCACAGCACCCCTGATAAGATATGATAATGATGAGGCATTTTTTATACTGACGGATTATCAAGAATGCGTGTCCTGGCTTTTCTTTGTAGAACATTACCAGATGAGTGTGTTGGAATCAGCTCCAATTAGCTCCACTGTCGGGAGAGTGTTTGCCAAGGACTTGGATGAAGGCATAAATGCAGAGATGAAATACACTATTGTGGATGGAGATGGTGCAGATGCCTTTGACATTAGCACAGATCCCAATTTCCAAGTTGGTATCATAACTGTGAAGAAGGTAATCCAACTCCTTTTTCTAAACCACTTTCATGGGTGCTTTGAACATTTATGAAATGCTAGTAAGGACTGTTGTATTATTGATATGCATTGCTTCAAATCCTCTGATAAAAGCGCTTTCCTATTATTTAAAAAAAAAAACAAGATCAGAAAACCTCTTAATCCTTATGTTTACATGCAAACACTGGCTGTGCCATCATTTTACTGAAAAGGTACCAGGTCATGATAAAAATATATTATAAATATATTTCTAAATACATTCCTTCTACCCAGCCACTTAAAAAACTGTTGTAGCTTAATTTTCTAATGATGTTAATGACTTGATCAATATTTGCACTTGAATAACACATGCATTGTAGCATCCCATACATACCAATAAAGCAAGCCATAATATTATTTATGAATCAATAAATAACATGCAGGCATTTTTTAATTGCTTCTCAAAGATCTGTAAATTCTAATTAAACTTGAAAAAGCTTTATCAAACATACCTGCTAAATGGCTGTTATCACTTGAAATTCCTTTGTTTTATAAGGTACCAAGATAAGCTACCGATTCTTTCTGTGACATAAGGCACATATGGATATACTCAGCTAGAAGATAAAACTTTTTAAAAATTGAATCTTTAACTCCCTAGCAAATACGTATCTAATGAAACACATTAATTTTAAAACTCATTGACTTAATTTTCCTTCTCTATGTTGAATGCATTTTAAAACCCAATATATTTTAAATGATATACTCAACAAATATTTATTGAGTGCCGCCTATGTGCCAGATATTGTTATAGGCATTTAACACAGAGTAAGCAAAACAACCAAAAATCTCTGCCCTCATGGAGTTTACATTCTAGCAAGGGAAGAAGACAATCAAAACATCAAGTCACTAAAGTAGTTTATTAGAAGGCAATAATTAGGCCGGGCGTGGTGGCTCAAGCCTGTAATCCCAGCACTTTGGGAGGCTGAGACGGGCGGATCATGAGGTCAGGAGATCGAGACCATCCTGGCTAACATGGTGAAACCCCGTCGCTACTGAAAAGTACAAAAAACTAGCTGGGCGAGGTGGCAGGCACCTGTAGTCCCAGCTACTCGGGAGGCTGAGGCAGGAGAATGGCGTGAACCCGGGAGGCGGAGCTTGCAGTGAGCCAAGATTGCGCCACTGCACTCCAGCCTGGGCAACAGAGCAAGACTCCGTCTCAAAAAATAAAATAAAATAAAATAAAAATAAAAATAAAAAAGAAGGTAATAACTGATATGGGGGGGGCAGAATAGAACAAAATAAGTGAGGCCAGGAAAGCTAAGATGGTTTCCAATTTAAACTGGATGGTTGGCTAAATGCCCATCAATCAAAGAGTGGATTAAAAAAACTGTGGTAAATATATATGATGGAATACTACACAGCCATAAAAAGGAATGGACTAACAGCATTTTCAGTGACCTGGATGAGATTGGAGACTATTTTTTTTTCTCCTTTTTTGAGATGCAGTCTTGCTTTGTCACCTAGGCTGGAGTACAGTAGCGCCATCTCAGCTCACTGCAACCTCCGCCTCCCAAGTTCAAGTAATTCTCCTGCCTCAGCCTCCCAAGTAGCTGGGACTATGGGCACACACTGCCATGCACGGCTAACTTTTTCTATTTTAGTAGAGACAGGGTTTTACCATGTTGCCCAGGCTGGTCGAGAACTCCTGAGCTCAGGTAATCTGCCTGCCTCAGCCTCCCAAAGTGCTGGGATTACAGGCATGAGCCACTGCGCCCGGCCAATTGGAGACTATTATTCTAAGTGATGTAACTCAGGAATGAAAAACCAAACTTCATATGTTCTCACTGATAGGTAGGAACTAAGCTTTGAGGGCACAAAGGCATAAGAATGATACGATGGACTTTGGGGAATTGGAGGGAAGAGTGGCAGGGGGTGATGGATAAAAGACTACAAATATGGTGCAGCGTATACTGCTCAGGTGATGGGTGCACCAAAATCTCACAAATCAGCACTAAACAACTTACTCATGTAACCAAATGCCACCTGTACCCCAATAACCTATGGAAAAATAAAAATAAATAAATTGGGTGGTTGGGACTGGTATCACAGAGAAGTGGCATTTATGCAAAGACTTACAGTGAGCAGAGTCACACCACTGAGTTAAGCAGGTTGACAGTGTGGGAGGTTCACTATCAGTGACTCTTTGTGAAAAGCGCACATGGCAGTCCTAAAGCGAAGAGAATGGGCATGAACTATTGAGGAAAGAGTTCCAAGCAAAAGGACCGCCATTGCAAAGGCTCTGAGGTGGGACCACGCCTGCTGTATTTCAACAACAGCAACGGCGGGGTCATAAGGCTGAGTGGAGTGGGGGACTCTTAGGAGATGAGGTCTGAAAAGTAACAAAGGAACCAAATCATTTAGGACCATACAGGCTAACTATAAGGACTTTGGTTTTTACTCTGAGTAAAATGGGGAATGACTGAAGGATTTTTAACAGATGTATGACATGGCTGGGTTTTCATTATAAAATACTCAGTAGGCTGTGTTGAGGTGGGGGGAGTTTAAGGAGAGAAGGATGGAAAGAGGGAGACCAACTGAGAAGCTACTGCAATAATCCAGGTAAGAAATGATGACAGTTTCACCTAAGTAATGGGAATGGAGGTGATAAGAAGTGGTCAGAATCTGTACATAATTTGAAAGTAGAGCCAACAGGATTTCCTAAAAATGTGGATGAGGATATGGAAGAAAGAGAAGAGTCAACCGAGCAACAAGAAGAATGGAGTTGCCATTAACTGAGACAGGGAAGTCTGCAGGTAGAGCAGGTGGCAGGGGTGGCAAGTATTGGAATTCAGTTCTGGACATACATGTGACATTTGCAGAGTCTATTAGACATCAAGTAAAGATATGTCATGGCTTTGGTTTTAAGAGTGAGGAGTTTGTAGAAGGGTTCTGGGCTGGAAATATGAATTTGGGAGTCATAAGCATATAGATGGTACTTAAAGCAAATAAAACAAATGAGATTGCAAGAGACTGAGCATAGACAGAAAGAGGACAGTGCAACAAGCCCTGAGGCACTCCAACATGAAGAGGTCAGGAGGAGTGTAAGGACAGGCAAGGAGACTGAGGGGCGACCAGGGAGGCAGGAGGAAAATGGAGGAAGTGCAGTGTTCTGAAGGCATGAAGAATGCGCTTCCAAGGGATAGAGTGATCACCTGTGACAAACGCTGCTACAGGTCAAATAAGAACATCAGGAATTCACCACAGACTTTAGGAACATGGAGGCCACTGACAACCTTGACAAAACCCACAGTTATAACATTAAAATGTAACTCAAGTTAACGTGTGTATAATAACTTTTTTCTATGCTATTTGATAGAACTGAATTAATACTGCTTGAGAAGGGAATAAGGGACAAGTTCATATGTTTGTTCTGTATTTAAGATGCAATCCATCACAGCAAAGGAACAGAATCACAGCAAAGGATCCAGAATTCCACCAACCAGAAATCTTTCTATCCTGTACACAATGATCTTGAAACAATGCAAAAGGCTGAGATTAAATTCTAAATTATCAACTAAATCTAGATGTAATTAAAATACTATAATTTCTTATTCTCATTCTTTGAGAATATCATGTTAGAATTATAATAGGTGATTAAAATAACAATACTATTTTGGTATACGTCACAGGTTCCCCTACTATGTGGTATGCCTCAAGTAAACAATAATACGTTGCTAACCATAACTAGTAACTGTAAATAAGGGAAATGCTCAAATTTTTGAATTACTGGGTTTTTCTTCTTTTTTTTTTTTTTTTTTTTTTGTTTGTTTGTTTGAGACAGGGTCTCACTCTGTCACCCAAGCTGGGGTGCAGTGGCACAATCATGGCTCACTGCAGGCTTGACTTCTTGGGCTCAAGCAATCCTTCCACCTCACCATCCTAACTAGCTGGGACTATAGGTATGTGCCACCACAGCCACCTAATTTTTGCGTTGTTGTTTGTTTGAGACAGGGTCTCTCTCTGTCGCTCCAGCTGGAGTGCAATGGCATGCTCATGGCTCACTGCAGCCTGTAGTCCCAGCTACTCAGGAGCATGAGGTGGAAGGACAGCTTGAGCCTAGGAGGTCGAGGCTGCAGTGAGCCATGATCGTGCCGCAGCCACCTATTTTTGCTGTTGTTGTTTTGTTTTGTTGTTGTAGAGACAAGGTCTCCCTACGTTTTCCAGGCTGGTCTCAAACTCCTGAGCTCAAGCGATACTCCTGCCTCAGCCTCCCAAAGGCCTAGGATTACAGGCGTGAGCCACCGCAACCAGCTTTATTGTTTCTTTAGTACGAAAACTCTATTCAAACAAGCAACCAGAAAAAGAACTTTGGGGGTTCTCAATATTTTAATGTTATCTTATGTCTTAAAATAATGTCTGAGATAATTCTAAATAATAAAATAATATTTACGTCAGATTATCACAATATAGTTTAGACTTTATAACAAGCCATATGTTTTAAAAAGTCTATTAACAACTCTGTCTCTGAAAGAAATCTCAAAATGTGTTTTCTTCAGCTCCCTTACCTGCAGAAGAGATGAAGCCTCTTAAGACAGAGTACTGTTTTTCACTGTCATTACTAAAACGATATCCATGTTTAATCAAAATACATATCAATTTTGCCAAGGTCACTCTGATTTCTCTTCTGAACTTATAAGCTGCCAGAAAATGGAATTAAGAAAAGGGTCAATAAGTTGGGTAGATGGACAAATCACATATAATAAATACTTTAGAGGCCACTGACTGCTCAGTCTATGGCTTTGGAATAACATTCACTCAGATGTCTGCTCCACGCCCATCTTCCCACTTTGTCATTAATAATGTCATGTAAAATTGAAACAAAAGTTATGCTTTTGATTTATTTCCCTTAGGCCTATTATTTGTCTAAGAAGCACATACTTTTTCAAAAAGAGAAATTGAGCTGAATTGATAGAATTGGGTCTTTAGGAAACCACACTGATTACTACCCAGTACCTTGGGTCTTTTTAGCTTTTAAGTAATCAATCAATGAATTTTCAGTCTCTTAACTTAGATGCTTGAAGTATAATTTGAAATATATAATTTTCAGGATGTTCTTTATTCTGAGTGAGCATGATGTGCCATTTTCTAGTCTTCTGCATATCTTCTGTCTTACAACAACAAGAAGCAATTGTTTAGAGTCCATTCTCTTCTTAGGCAGGTCACAAAGAACAAAAATTCTATATTTCGTCAAATCTGAGATGTCATGAATTATAAATCTCATCATTGTTTTATGGGTCATTGAAGAAAAGTTCTTGCCAATTTTTTTTTTTTTTTTTTTTTTTTTTTTTGAGACGGAGTCTCGCTCTGTCGCCCAGTCTGGAGTGCAGTGGCCGGATCTCAGCTCACTACAAGCTCCGCCTCCCGGGTTCACGCCATTCTCCTGCCTCAGCCTCCCGAGTAGCTGGGACTACAGGCGCCCGCCACCTCGCCCGGCTAGTTTTTTGTATTTTATAGTAGAGACGGGGTTTCACCGTGTTAGCCAGGATGGTCTCGATCTCCTGACCTCGTGATCCACCAGTCTCGGCCTCCCAAAGTGCTGGGATTACAGGCTTGAGCCACCGCGCCCGGCCAGTTCTTGCCAATTTAAATAATACAATGCTTTCTTATTTCTTAGTGTCTATAAAGCACTCTTGTAGGCACAGTTAGACAAATTTGTTTCACCAGTGTTAGATTCACTCCATGCTGCTGTTTCCATGCCGTTCTCCCTATACAATAACTCTTGTTTCAATGCCAAATCATAATATAATATTTTAAAAGACATTTTAGAAGGCAATAAAGCTCAACACGTGCAGTACCAACAATGTGCAGAACTCCACTGAAGTACAACATGAACAGCTTGGACTAGGTCTGCCTTGCATGGGCAGTAATGCCTGCTGCTTATCAAGATCCCTTTGCCTCCCATTGACACTAGAGCAACTGTAAGGTATTATCAATTGGAGAAGCAATGCTATTTCTAAAATATTAAAATATCTAAAACTGTGCATCTTAAACTACTGAAATACATTAATAAAATCTGTATATACTATCACTCAATCAGTAAATGTTAATACTCACATTGAGAAACGTTTTGTACTGTTCAATGTAACAATTTATTTTAGGTTTTTGCTACCCTTTGAGTTTCTGGTTTTGCTAGGCACCGGGGAATAAAAATCTGACTAAGTCATAGCTTTTGCCCTTGAGTATGGGGAGTGGGATCAACACAGAAAGAAATATCTGTAATACGAAAGAAAAGCTATAAAGGAAGTATAATAATGTACTGTGAGAACAAAGAAGGGAATATTTAACTCTTCTTAATTAGTAATTAAAGTTGCATTACCATTTTGTGCCATAATTTTCATGACTCAATTTTTTACGATATAATGGCTTTTTGTTTTTGTATCCTCTAACTTGAAGAAATTTCTTGAATTTGGAAATTGGGTTCTCAGATATTATTGGTTTTTTATTTTCTATTATGAATACAGAAACAAATAATTATTTGATATTTAAAATAAAAAACACAAACTATTCAAGAGGGAAAAGCCAAAACTCATATTATCAAGTGTGGGCAATTTAAATTTTAAGAGTTGAGCATAGGGGTTGCAGCTTCTTGGGAGGGAGGTGGGAACATCTCTTAAGCCTAGGAGTTTGAGACCAGTCTGGGCAACATAAGCCAGAGTTTGTCTCAGTAAATAAATAA
The DNA here is from genome assembly GCF_003255815.1 of Theropithecus gelada. NCBI lineage: Eukaryota > Metazoa > Chordata > Mammalia > Primates > Cercopithecidae > Theropithecus > Theropithecus gelada. The sequence goes on from NC_037686.1 coordinate 54,315,015, forward strand.
ATAATGAACTTTAGAGTATTGAGGGCAATGTTTCATTTCCAACAATGTGGAAGTGAGGGAGACAATAATCTTAAATAGTTTAGAAGTCTTAAGTAACTTACTTTAAAGAACTTCAATAATAATTAAAAACTCACTCTAGTGCTTTCAACAGATGCTGGAACAATCGGATACCATTTGCAAAAAAATAAAGAAATAAGCCTCAGTTATACACCCACAAAAAAACCTCAAAATGAATCATGCACCTAAATGTGAAAACCTAAAACTATAAAATTTGTAAAAGGAAACATAGGAGAAAATCTTTGTAATCCTGATTGGACAAAGATTTCTTCCATGTTACACCAGAATCCCAACCCACGAAAGAAAAAGTAAGACTTCATTGAAGTTAAGAATTTCTGCTCTTCAAAGGACACTGTTTTGGCCAGATGGCTGAATAGGAAAAACTCTGGTCTGCAGCTCCCAGCGAGATCAACGCAGAAGGCAGGTGATATCTGCATCTCCAACTGAGGTACCTGGCTCATCTCAATGGGACTGGTTAGACAGTGGGTGCAGCCCACAGAGGGTGAACTGAAGCAGGGTGGGGCGTCACCTCACTGGGAAGCACGGAGGGTGAGGGAACTCCCTCTACTAGCCAAGGGAAGCCATGGGGGACTGTGCTGTGAAGAAAAGTGCACTCCAGCCCAGATATTACGCTCTTCCCATGGTCTTTGCAACTGGCAGACCAGGAGACTCCCTAGGGTGCCTACGCCTCCAGGGCCCTGGATTTCAAGCATAAAACCAGGCGGCAATTTGGGCAGACCCTGAGCTAGCTGCAGGTTTTTGTTTTTCTTTTTCTTTTTCTTTTTTGGAAAGAAACCCCAGTGGTGCCTGGAATGCCAGTGAGACAGAACTATTCACTTCCGTTTCCAGTGGATCCCACCCCCATGGAGCCCAGCAAGCTGAAATCCACTGGCTTGAAATTCTCGCTGCCAGCTCAGCAGTCTGCAGTTGACCTGGGATGCTGGAGCTTGGTGGAGGGAGGGGGGTCCGCCATTACTGAGGATTGCATAGGCAGTTTTCCCCTCACAGTGTAAACAAAGCCACCAGGAAGTTCAAACTGGGCAGAGCCCACTACAGCTCTGCAAAGCCACTGTAGCCAGACTGCCTCTCCAGATTTCTCCTCTCTGGGCAGGGCATCTCTGAAAGAAAGGCAGCAGCCCTAGTCAGGGACTTACAGATAAAATTCCCATCTCCCTGGGAAAGAACACCTCAGGGAAGGGGCAGCTATGGGTGCAGCTTCAGCAGACTGAAACATTCTGCCTGCTGGCTCTGAAGAGAGCAGCAGATCTCCCAGCACAGCACTCAAGCTCTAAGGGGCAGACTGCCTCCTCTAGTGGGTCCTTGACCCCCATGCCTCCTGACTGGGAGACACCTCTGAGCAGAGGTCAACAGACACCTCATACACGAGAGCTCCAACTGGCATCCAGCAAGTGCCCCTCTGGGAAGAAGCTTCCAGAGGAAGGATCAGACAGCAATCTTTGCTGTTCTGCAGCCTCTGCTGGTGATACCCAGGCAAACAGGGTCTGGAGTGGACCTCCAGCAAACTCCAACAGACCCGCAGCAGAAGGAACTGACTGTCAGAAGGAAAACTAACAAACAGAAAAGAATAGCATCAATATCAACAAAAAGGACGTCCACACAGAAACCCCAACCAAAGGTCACCAACATCAAAGACCAAAGGTAGATAAATCCATGAAGATGAGGAAAAACCAGCACAAAAAGGCAGAAAATCCCAAAAACCAGAACACCTCTTCTCCAAAGGATTACAACTCCTCACCAGCAAGGGAACAAAACTGGACACAGAATGAGTTTGCAAATTGACAGAAGTGGACTTCAGAAGGTGGGTAATAACAAACTCTTCCAAGCTAAAGGAGCATGTTCTAACCCAATGTAAGAAAGTTAAAACCTTGAAAAAAAAAAAAGAGGAATTGCTAACTAGAATAGTTTAGAGAAGAACATAAATGACCTGATGAAGCTGAAAAACACAGCATGAGAACTTTGTGAAGCATACACAAGTATCAACAGCCAAATCGATCAAGCAGAAGAAAGGATATCAGAAATTGAAGATCAACTTAATGAAAAAAGCATAAAGACAAGATTAGAGAAAAAAGAATTAAAAGGAATGAACAAAGCCTCCCAGAAATATAGGACTATGTGAAAAAACAAAACCTACATTTGATTGGGGTACCTGAAAGTGATGGGCAGAATGGAACCAAGTTGAAAACACTCTTCAGGGTATTATCCAGGACCAACCTAGCAAGACAGGTCAATATTCAAATTCAGGAAATACAGAGAACACCACAAAGATCCTCCTCAAGAAGAGCAACCCCAAGACACATAATCATCAGATTCACCAAGGTTGAAATGAATGAAAAAATGTTAAGGGCAGCCAGAGAGAAAGATCAGGTTACCCACAAAGAGAAGCCCATCAGACTAACAGCGGATCTCTTTGCAGAAACCCTACAAGCCAGAAGACAGTGGGAGCCAACATTCAACATTCTTAAAAAAAAGAATTTTCAACCCAGAATTTCATATCCAGCCAAACTAAGCTTTATAAGCAAAGGAGAAATAAAATCCTTTATAGACAAGCAAATGCTAAGAGATTTTGTCACTACCAGGCCTGCCTTACAAGAACTCCTGAAGGAAGCACAAAATACAGAAGGGAAAAACCCATAACAGCCACTGCAAAAACATACCAAATTGTAAAAACCATTGACACTATGAAGAAACTGCATCAACTAACAGGCAAAATAATCAGCTGGCATCATAATGACAGGATCAAACTCACACATAACAATATAAACCTTAAATGTAAATGGGCTAAATGCCCCAATTAAAAGACACAGACCAGCAAATTGGACAAAGAATCAAGACCTATCAGTGTGCTGTATTCAGGAGACCCATCTCACATGCAAAGGCACACATAGGCTCAAAATAAATGGATGGAGAAATATTCACCAAGCAAATGGAAAGCGAAAAATAAAAAAAAACAGGAGTTGCATTCCTAGTCTCTGATAAAACAGACTTTAAACCAACAAAGATAAAAAAAAAAAAAAAGACAAAGAAGGGCATTACATAATGGTAAAGGTATCAATGCAACAAGAAGAGCTAACTATCCTAAATGTATACGCACCCAATACAGGAACACCCAGATTCATAAAGCAAGTTCTTAAGAGACTTACAAAGAGACTTAGACTCCCACACGATAATAGGGGGAGACTTTAACACCCAGTCAACATTAGACAAATCAACGAGATAGAAAATTAACAGGAATATTCAGGACTTGACCTCAGCTCTGGACCAAGCAGACCTAATAAACATCTACAGAACTCTCCACCCCACATCAACAGAACATACATTCTTCTCAGCACCACATCGACAATCTAAAATTGACCACATAACTGGAAGTAAAACACTCCTCAGCAAATGCAAAAGAATGGAAATCGTAACAGTCTCTCAGACCACAGTGCAATCAAATTAGAACTCAGGATTAAGAAACTCACTCAACACACACCCAACTACATGGAAATTGAACAATCTGCTCCTGAATGACTACTGGGGAAATAACAAAATTAAGGCATAAATATAGTTCTTTGAAACCAGAACAACATACCAGAATCTCTGGGATACAGCTAAAACAGTGTTTAGAGGGAAATTTATAGCACTAAATGCCCACAGGAGAAAGTGAGAAAGATCTAAAATCAACACCCTAACATGACAATTAAAAAAACTAGAGAAGCAAGAGCAAACAAATTCAAAAGCTAGCAGAAGACAAGAAGTAACTAAGATCAGAGCAGAACTGAAGGAGATAGAAAATCCTTCAAAAAATCAGTGAATCCAGGGGCTGGTTTTTGGAAAAGATTAACAAAATAGACAGACTGCTAGCAAGACTAATAAAGAAGAAAAGAGAGAAGAATCAAATAGACGCAATAAAAAAATGATAAATCACCACTGATCCCACAGAAATACAAACTACCATCAGAGAATACTATACACACCACTATGCAAATTAAATAGAAAATCTAGAAGAAATTGATAAATTCCTGGACATATACACCCTCCCAAGACTAAACCAGGAAGAAGTCGAATCCCTGAATAGATCAACAACAAGTTCTGAAATTGAGGCAGTAATTAATAGTCTACCAACCAAAAAAAACCCCAGAACCAGATAGATTCACAGCCGAATTCTACCAGAGGTACAATGAGGAACTGGTAGCATTCCTTCCGAAACTATTCCAAACTGTAGAAAAAGAGGAACTCCACCCTAACTCATTTTATGAGGTCAGGATCATCCCGATACCAAAGCCTGGCAGAGACACAGCAAAAAAAGAAAATTTCCAGCCAATATCCCTGATGAACATCGATGTGAAAATCCTCAATAAAATACTGGCAAACCGAATCCAGCAGCACATCAAAAAGCTTATCCACCACGATCAACTTGGCTTCATCCCTGGGATGCAAGGCTGGTTCAACATACACAAATCAAGAAATGTAATCCATCACATAAACAGAACCCATGACGAAAACCACATGACTATCTCAATAGATGCAGAAAAGGCCTTCAACAACATTCAACACCCCTTCATGCTAAAAACTCTCAATAAGCTAGGTATTGATGGAACATATCTCAAAATAGTAAGAGTCATTTATGACAAACCCACAGCCAATATCAAATTGAATGGGCAAAAACTGGAAGCATTGCCTTTGAAAACTGGCCCAAGACAAGGATGCCCTCTCTCACCACTCCTATTCAACATATTGGAAGTTCTGGACAGGGCAATCAGGCAAGAGGAACAAATAAAGGGTATTCGAACAGGAAAAGAGGAAGTCAAACTGTCCTTGTTTGCAGATGACATGATTGTATATTTAGAAAGCCCCATCGTCTCAGCCCAAAATCTCCTTAAGCTGACACGCAACTTCAGCAAAGTCTCAGGATACAAAATCAATGTGCAAAAATCACAAGAATTCCTATACACCAATAATAGATAAAACAGAGAGCCAAATCATGAGTGAACTCTCATTCACAATCGCTACAAAGAGAATAAAATAGCTAGGAATCCAACTTACAAGGGATGTGAAGGACCTCTTCAAAGAGAACTGCAAACCACTGCTCAAGGAAATGAGAGGACACGAACAAATGAAAAAACATTCCATGCTCATGGATAGGAAGAATCAATATCGTGAAAATGGCCATACTGCCCAAAGTAACTTACAGATTCAATGCTATCCCCATCAAGCTACCATTGACTTTCTTCACAAAATTAGAAAAAACTACTTTAAGTGTCATATGGAATCAAAAAAGAGCCTATACAGCCAAAACAAGCCTAAGCAAAAAGAACAAAGCTGGAGGCATCACAGTACCTGACTTCAAACTACACTACAAGGCTACAGTATCCAAAACAACATGGTGCTGGTACCAAAATACAGACCAATGGGACAGAACAGAAGCCTCAGAAATAATGCCACACATCTACAACCATCTGATCTTTGACAAACCTGACAAAAACAATCAATGGGGAAAGGATTTCCTATTTAATAAATGGTGTTGGGAAAACTGGCTAGCCATAGGCAGAAAACTGATACTGGACCCCTTCCTTATACCTTATACAACATTAACTCAAGATGGATTAAAAACTTAAATATAAGACCTAAAACCGTAATAACTCTAGAAGAAAACCTAGGCAATACCATTCAGGACATAGGCATGGGCAAAGACTTCATGACTAAAACACCAAATGCAATGGCAACAAAAGCCAAAATTGACAAATGGGATTGAATTAAACTAAAGAGTTTCTGCACAGCAAAAGAAACAATCATCAGAGTCAACAGGCAACCTACAGAATGGGAGAAAATTTTGCAATCTATCCATCTGACAAAGATCTAATATCAAGAATCTACAAGGAACTTAAACAAATTTACAAGAAAAGAAAACCCCATCAAAAAGTGGGTGAAGGATATGAACAGACACTTCTCAAAAGAAGACATTTATGCAGCCAACAGACATACGAAAAAAAGCTCATCATCACTGGCTATTAGAGAAATGCAAATCAAAACCATATTAAGGTACCATCTTATGCCAGTTAGAATGGCGATCATTAAAAAAGTCAGGAAACAATAGATGCTGGAAAGGATGTGGAGAAATAGGAATGCTTTTTTACACTGTTGGTGGGAGTGTAAATTAGTTCAACCATTGTGGAAGACAGTGTGGTGATTCCTCAAGGATCTAGAACCAGAATTACCATATGACCCAGCAATCTCACTACTGGGTATATACCCAAAGGATTATAAATCATTCTACTATAAAGACACACGCACACGTATGTTTATTGCAGCACTGTTCACAATAGCAAAGATTTGGAACCAACCCAAATGCCCAACAATGATAGACTGGATAAAGAAAATATGGCACATACACAATATGGAATACTGTGCAGCCATAAAAAAGGATGTGTTCATGTCCTTTCAGGGACATGGATGAAATCATCATTCTCAGCAAGCTAACATATGAACAGAAAACTAAACACTGCATGTTCTCACTTATAAGTGGGAGGTGAACAATGAGAACACATGGACCCAGGGAGGGGAACATCACACACCAGGGCCTGTCGCGGGATGGGAGGCTAGGAGAGGGATAGCATTAGGAGAAATACCTAATGTAGACAACAGGTTGATAGGTGCAGCAAACCACCATGGCAAAATGTAACAAACCTGCATATTCTGCACATGTATCACAGAACTTAATGTATAATAATAATTTTTAAAAAGGACACTGTTAAGAGAATGAAAAGACAAATCACAGATTAGGAGAAAATATTTGCAAATCATATGTCTGATAATGGACTTGAATAAAGAATATACAAAGACCTCTTCAAGAAGACATAGAAAGATGCATCATGAGGCAGTAAGGAAGTGCAAATCAGAACCACAATGAGATAACACTTTACACATACTACGATACATAAAAATTTTTAAACTGGCAAAACCAAGTGCTGACAAAGATATGGAGAAACTAGAGCTTTCATACACTCCTGGTGGGAATTCAAACTGGTACTGCCTTTCTGAAAATTCATCTGGAAGTTTCTTATAAAGTTAAAAATATATTTACAATCCTACAACTCCACTCCTGGGTATTTACCCCAGTGGAATGAAATTTTATCCTCACACAAAAACCCTGTATGCAAATATTTATAGCAGGTTTATTCATAACCGTCAGAAATTGGAAAAAAACAGAAATGTTATCTCTAGTGAAGAATGGATAAATCAACTGTTGTATATCCATACAATAGAATACTACTTGGAAATAAAAACGAACAAACTCACCGAGCATAGTGGCTCACGCCGGTAACCCCAGCACTTTGGGAGGCCAAGGCCGAGGTGGACCTATCACCTGAGGTCAAGAGTTCAAGACCAGCCTGGCCAACATAGTGAAACTCTGCCTCCACTAAAAATACAAAAATTAGCCAGGCGTGGTGGCACACACCTGTAGTCCCAGCTACTTGGGAGGCTGAGGCAAGAGAATCGCTTGAACCTGGGAGGCAGAGGTTGTAGTGAGCCCAGATCACGCCACTGCACTGCAGCCTGGGTGACAGAGTGAGACTGTCTCAAAAAAAAAAAAAAAAAAAAAAAAAAAAACTCCTCACTCATGCAACATGGATGAATCTCAAATGCTAAGTGAAAGAAACCTAACTCAAAAGATTACATACTGAATGTAATTTATATGACATTATATGACATTCTTGCAATAAAAACAGGACATAAATCAGTGTTTGCCAGGGGCTGGGTGGCAGGGGAGAGGTTGACTACAAAGGGGCACAGAGTGAGGGTTACGGGGGTGATGAAACAGCTCTACAGCTTGATTATTGCTGTAGACACATGACTCAATACACTACTCAAAACCTGCAAATTTTATACTAAAAAAAGAAATTTTAATGTATGTATGTAAATATATAAATGTATGTAAATATCTTATTTTTTAAAACATACAAATTTCACACAAAATTAGAAAAACGATTTAAAATTAAAGGGAAAACAAGTTTTGCCTAGCTCAAACCTAACATGAACAACATTGTCCACAACTGTGTTACAAATACATAAAGAATTTTAAGAGCGTATAAATGTAATTTATCAGGAAAGAAAAATGTTTCGATTTAGGGAGCAAGCATTAAGTGAACTGGTAAAATAGTCCTTCAAACATATCATTAATCTGACTGGCAGATTTCCCTGTTTGCGAAAACCTTGCCTTTTCAATGACAACTAGGGAGGCAGGCTGGCTGGTGGAGATGGCTTCTTGGTTTGAATGGGGCTTCTTGGTTTGGATGGAAATGGCTGGCGACCCATGAAACAAGAAGCACTATGTCTGGCACTAAGTAAATAGTAAATAAGCAGTAACCCAGCAACTGTAACACAACAAAAAAAACCTTATTAAAATTTGAAAATAACAATTATTATGAATGTATTATTACATGTACCCTGAAAATACGTAAATCTATTAAGTATCCATTTTTAATGTAATTTTTTTGAGACAGGGTGTCTCTCCGTCACTCAGGCTAGAGTGCAGTGGTGCCATCATAGCTCACTCTAAACTGAGCTCAAACCATCCTCCTGCCTCTGCCTCCCAAATAGCTAGGATTACAGGCACATGCCACCATGCCCAGCTAATTTTTTGTATTTTTGGTAGAGATGTGGGTCTCATTATGTTGTCTTGGCTGGTCTCCAAATCCTAACCTCAAGAGATCCTCCCACCTCAGCTTCCTACAATGTTGGGCTTACAGGCATGAACCACTGCTCCTGGCCAAAAAGTTGATTTTTTTTTTTAAGAAAGAAAAGAACAAATCTAGTTAAAGCAACACCTAGAGATATTTTTTTCTGAAAAGCAAAGCAGTTGTTTAAATGGGTACATGCCTCTCTCTAACATGAAATGTGCTGCCATTCAACATATTTTATCAAAAAAAGTGATGTTTAGCCAGAAAAATGTAAGTTATTACTCAAAAGTTGACATACAACTTTTAAGTTCTAGTAACTGCTTTGCTATCCACTGTTATTTTGTGGGACTTAACATTCCGAGATTTTTAAAAAATATTGATGTTCTGAAATACTTGTTGCTTGAAACACACGTTCATCAGCTTTAAACAAAAATAGATTCTTCTTCAGAAATGGCATTTTAAGTTCATGCTCTGCCCTGGAGCACTGTATTTATTTTGAAAATTATAAAAAAAAAATCTGAAGACAGGAATAAACCAAAAAAGAGAACAACCAAAAAATTATATTTTATGCGATGGAATTTTATAGACAAAATTAAAGTCCTTGATGATGAGCTGTAACCACATCAGCGTACACCAGGCTTCTGAGCTTCCTGAGTCTTGGGTTCTTCAACTCTAAAAGGTCAAATAAGGATTTTAAAAGGGATTGTTGGTCAGGTGTGGTGGCTCATGTCTGTAAACCCAGCACTTTGGAAGGTTGACCTTGAGGGTGGATTATCTGAGGTCAGGAGTTCGAGACTGGCCTGACCAACATGGCGAAACCCCATCTCCACTAAAAATACAAAATTAGGAAGGTATGGTGGCACATGCCTGTAATCCCAGCTATTTGGGAGGCTGAGGCAGGAGAATCACTTGAACTTGGGAAGTGGAGGCTGCAGTGAGCTGAGATCGCGCCATTGCACTCTAGCCTGAGACTCCATCTCAAAAAGTAATAATAACAATAAAAGGGATCGTGTATGATGAACTAAATATACAAACATTGATCTGACACAGCACCTCAGAACCTTGTGTGAGTTTCTTGTAAATAATCAATATTGCGTTTGTACTCAAGAATAATTTTTTTAAGGAAAAAAACAAAAGCCTAGGCCTCAGTTGCATGAATATTCTAGAAGAAAGAAAAAAAGAGAAAGAAATGAAGGAAGGAAGGAAGGAAAAGAGAGAAAGGAAGAGAGAGAAAGAATAGATATATGGAATATATACGGAAGTTTGTGTTTGGAAAACAAACTTGCTCTTAATTGTTGTCAAGTCTTTTCAAATGAGCAAGCACCTCTAAAGATAAGGTGACCAACTGTCCTGGTTTGTCTGGAACAGAATAGAGTCCTAGGAAATGAAACTCTTCATTTTATAACTGAGACAGTCCCAGGCAAATTGGGCCCACGACTGAGGGCATTCTTAGGATCTCTCTAAAGACCAGGCTGATTGAAGAGTAGACAAGTTAAAGCCAAGTTTGCCCAGAATAATAGGGCAAACTATTATCAAACTGGCTTCCTTAACTGTATCTGCAGTGACTGACATCTTACCTTCTTTACCCAAAGTGTTGAAACTGACATTAAGACCAAGAACTACAGAAAAAGACAAAGATTTCCCTTCTTTCCCCTTTACCTTTTTCCCACTTAATGAATTGGAGAATTTTCCCACCGACCATCAATACTGGGCATCCTTTTGAACCTTGACATATTTTGAATCTTGAACCTCAGTGGCAAATCAACTTTCCTGTCATTACTTTTCAGCCCCTGAGTTTTGAAAGCAAGAAAAGCTACACCTTAAAGGTGGAGGGAGCCAATCCTCACCTAGAGATGCGTTTTCTGAACTTGGGCCCATTTCAGGACACAACAACAGTACACATCAGTGTGGAAGACGTGGACGAGCCCCCCGTGTTTGAACCTGGCTTTTACTTTGTGGAGGTGCCTGAGGATGTGGCGATTGGAACAACCATACAGATCATTTCTGCCAAGGACCCAGATGTGACCAACAACTCAATCAGGTTTTCCAACAGATTTCACCTTTTCCTTATATACTGGACTCTTCCCTTCCCCTGTATGTGATTTTCTAGCACTTTTCCCTTTGTGTCTTTCTTCTCTAACCCATTTCTGGAGACTCTTCTCTTTGAGTTTTTTGTGTGTGTGTGTTTTTTTTTTTTTTTTTTTTTTTTGCTTTAAATAACATGGCCTTGTCAGGTTATTTAGAAGTAAAGTGTAATTATGTCTACAACTCACTTTCAATTGGTTCAGACACACACACACACATACACACACGCACCCTTTACTTCTCAATCATGGTCCTGCTGACATTTGGGGGTGGATAATTCTGTGTTGTTGTGGAAGGGTTCTCCTGTGCACTGAACCATGTTTAGCAGCATCTCTGGCCTTTACCCGCGAAATGCAGTAGCACTCTCTGAGTTGTAACCACCTAAAATGTCCCCAGGTATTGCCAAATGTCCAGGGAAGTGATGCAAAATCACCCCAGGTTGAGAACTAGTGATTCAGATAAAGTATAATCAGACACACAGATGTCAAAATGTTAAAATCCGTTGACACTCAGTGGTAAACAAAAAGGAAATCATTATGCATTCTTCCATCTTTTATGAATCTTTGACATGTTTTACTTTTTAAAACTGGGGAAAATAATATATACTATATATATTCCACATACTATAGAAAGAGCAGACATAGAAACTACTACTGTTGTTAGTGACTTCAATGCCTTGTAGACTGGCCAGATAGATGGGTCTTTGTATGGCAATACCACATATCTCTCTCTCCAAAGCACGTTTTGGAATTAAAGATTCTAACCAAGATGCTTCCTTTCGAGAAGATGAGAACTACTCTTACAGTCATGGCCATCTCTCATCAACTGGAACCAAAGTACAAATAGCTGATGGACAGGCTGACACCACAACCTTTTAGAGCAGCTGCCAAACTTATCAAGTTTGACACAAAAGATCAGAATTCCAATGCTGCTGGAAGCCATCTGTCACATTAATTGTTGAAAGCCACACAGTAAATTGAATATGGGGCTATAGTGCAGGTAACATATTTTAAACATACCGCAGTTTATCAAATGCCTTTTCTGTCAGCTGGCTACTGCTCTCACCTACTGCTGTTTTGTATTTAATGAAAACGTGCTTCTGCAGTTTAACAGGAATGGCTTTCTCCAGAGAATAACTGTACTAGGGCAAATTCACTTCCTCTAACCAACCAGTAAACATTTTACATGTTCAGGCATTAAAATGGCAAAAACGATTTTGTCTGAATTCTGGTATTTGATTTTTTCAAAGGCAACTAATGTATTACATAACAACTTTAAAGATGTTATATTTCAACCTGAAGCTTTTTAAATATAAACTAGGATGGGGAGAGATTAGTGCAACCATATTATCCCCAAAGCAATCACAATGAAAACAAAACAGATTCTACTGTAAATGTGTATTTGCAGAAGCCAAGAATATATACCTTCTGATCCTAATTTATTAATTATGTATGTATTAATCCACCATAGGCTAATTAATCTATTCCTGTAACAAAAACTGTATGAGAGAAACTTTAAAGAATAAAACTTTCACTACTGGCATGAAGTAAAATGAGGCAGACAAAATGAAGAAATCTTGTCTGACTAACAGAAAATGCTGCTTCAGATGATGGCCAATTGAAAACTAACAGTTGGCCAGCACATGTGTTAGCATCAGGGAGGTTCATATTGGAGTGTCTGGCTACTCCACTAGAACCCAGGCAGGATGAATGCAAGAGCGAACAGGCCAGAGGCACAGGGCAGGGTCCACTGGGCTGTTCTGGAGCAGGACTGCAGATCCTGAGATAAAAATTGGTGAGAACAAGGCCACAAGGCCAGAGGTAACAAGACATGGCTCAGGCACAGGGGGCAACACGAAATTCCAATGATCAGATCTAGGGAAAATTCTCCCTCTGCATTTTGGCTGCAAAGAAAGAGAGGAATTCCTATTGCTATGTATGAGGTTCCTGACTCTTTGTACTATCCAACGGCAACAAAGAATGGTCCCTGGACCCAAGAAGAACACTGGGGGTCCTAGAGTCCGAGAGAGAAAAGCACCCAAAACTTAACTCTCTGGCTCTCACTTAAAAACCCATTTGGGAATTCCTTTCTTCTGTTATCTTTCACCAAACTGCTCTTATCTTTATTTTTCAAATTAAAGTTACTTTCTTTTAAAATAATGTGTACAGTTATATGCTGCATGGCTAATTCATCATCTGCATTTTTATTATAAGAATAAATGAGATTTACATTCCTAAAGAGAAAATATCTATTACATAATTCAAAAAATCAACACATCATCTGAAATTAAAATGTTACAGATAAAAGGCCATTTAACAAATTATTAGGACTTTTATAATCTCCTTTCTAGAAAGGTGATGGTGTGTTCAGGAATACATGCTGGTCCCCATTTACTTATAAGCCCCAAAACAAAATCTCCCGATTCAGTGACACGTACATGAAAAGACAATGTTTGGATCTGCTGAATTTTTAATACGTGCTCAAGGACTTTCCGACAAGCAGGCTACTGAGCCATTCGGCAACTGAAAGAGGCTTCTGCTGATGTGGAAACTGCCTGCCCCCCAGTTCCTTCCTCGAATGTGTGTGGATTTAGCCAGCCTGCTCCTGACGCCCCACCTCCAAATTGCTCCCAAATTCAGAGGATGTCCTCAGCTAAGCAACAAGCAGGGAGCCCAGAAAGCACCAGCTACTGCCGGCTCTGAGTAGCTTTGTACCTGCATGATGCCGATTCAGCTCATAGGAGGTTAGAATGTAATGGTTAAGAAAAGAAAACCGCCTACATAATTCACGAGTGTGTCCCAATTTCCTCATTTTCCATCTGTATCTACACCTTTAATTTTTCTCCTGCCTCCTGAAAATTGACCCAGCATCCCATTCAGGGAAATAAAGGCTATCATTCCCTCAATTCAGGCCCCGTTGGGGAAATCGGAGAGGGATTACCCTCGATGAGGGAGGCTTCTCTGAGGAAGGCTCCTGGTGTGTCGCCCGGCAGTGCTGTCAGGGGTCCTGTGGGTTAGTTATTTCTATCACTCCCTCTCCCATGCCATCTGTGACATTTGCTACGGTGCCATGGGTCTGAGTATAGAAAGCTGTTTTCTCATAGGCTGCCTCTCCCCTCGGCATCATGCCTGTAACCGGGAGAGTTGCCATTAGGGAGATGGCTCCAAGGACCACATGGCTGGCTCTCTGCATGTGTAGGAGCTGAAAGAGAAGACTGTCATGAGCCACTCAGTGGTTTTTTTTTTAATTTTAGAGAAAATTCAATTCTTAAAATAGTAAACTTTAAAGTTAAATAACAATTTATGCTTAAAAAGTCAATTTTAAATGAACTCTGAAGCATGTGTTTTTCTTTATTAAAAAGGCAACTATTCGCTGTCACTCTGATATGGTTTAGCTCTGTGTCCCCCCCCAAACCTCATCTTGAATTGTAATAATCCCCATGTGTCAAGGGCAGGACCAGGTAGAGATAACTGAATCATGGGGGGCAGTTTCCCCCATGCTGTTCTCATGATAGTGAGTTCTCACGAGATCTGATGGTTTTATAACGGGCTTCCCCCTTCCCTTGCACTCATTCTCTCTCCTACCACCATGTAACAGACATGTTTGCGTCCCTTTCCACTACAATTATAAGTTTGCTGAGGCCTTCCCAGCCATGCTGAACCGTGAGTCAAATAAACCTCTTTCCCTATAAATACCCTGTCTTTGGTATGTCTTTATTAGCAGTGTGAGAACTGACTAATACACACTCTTACCTTTAAAAGACAAAGTCTTGTTTCCTTAGACAATCTCTTATAGACCATGTATCAGTAAGTAAGCCTGGTGGCTGGGAGCAGAAGCCTGCAGCCAGACTGCCTAGGCTTGATTCCCAGCACTGTGACCTTGGTCAACGAACCTAACCTCTCTACTCCTCACACTTCTTACCTGTAAAATGAGGACCATAATGGTGCCTACCTCGTGGTGTTATTGTAAAGATTAAATGAGTCCATATAGGTGGTGTGTGCTGAGCAATGCCTGGCATACAGTGAATGTTCCTTAAATAGGGTCACAGGCCGAGAGAAACATTAATTTTCTTCCTTAAATTTCCTAAGTCTTAGGGAGTCATAGCATAAATGATTCTGATTTCTCTAGCCCTTACTCATCAGCTTTCTCTTTAATTCCTAATTCCTAAATAGCCATCCTGAATCTCTGCAGAAAAAAATACATTATATTTGATACATTTTACCAATAGATATATATGCACAACTGTATACATGTATATGTGTATATGTATACACACACACATATAAAAAACAAAAGCTTTACATCAATACTTACCCGTATTGCATGTGATAGCCTGGCATGCATATGTTCTATTCTATTTCATTTTCCTTCTATGCTAATCATAACCCACCAAACTGATTTCACAATCCACTAACCTGCATCTGAAAAACAATGCACTATAGTAAAGAAACTGTTTATTCCCTCCAAAATTGCTGCTTCTCCATCTCCACAATGTTTAGATATGGATTGCAATAGCTGGCAACTTTAAAACAAATTTTGAACCCAATAAATTCCCCAGTCCCTATTTAAATAATTTGTAAGAACACAGTAGTAATAACTTTGAATATATGGCTTCAAATCAAACACAATAGTTATAACTCCATAAGGATGGCTATAAGTCTTAAACCCTGCAAATTATTCCTTGTGTAATTGCATAAAAGTGTCTTCAGCTGGTTGCAGTGGCTCATTCCTATAATCCCAGCTACTTGGAAGACTGAGGCAGGAAAATCACTTGAGGGTAGGAGTTTGAGGAGTTTGAGGCCAGCCTGGGAAATACAGCAAGACTCTGTCTTTTAAAATCCAAAAATACATATTTTAATTATCCAGGTGGGGTGGGACCTGCCTCTAGTCCCAACTACTCAGGAGGCTGAGATGGAAGGATTACTGGAGTCGAGGAGTTTGAAGCTGCAGTTAGTTTTTGGTCCTGCCACTGCACCACTCCAGCCTGGGTGACAAGGAGAGAACTCATTTCTAAAGAAAGGAAGAAAAAAGTGACTTCTTTAAGCCTCAGTTTCCTTATCTGTTGATTGAGATAATAACTACCTCCCAGAGATGTTGGAAAAATGTTAAAAGAAGCTGTATATTAAGTACATAGTAAAGTTTCTGATATTCAGCAAGTGGCAGCTATTGTAATTACTGGTCTTTTAAAAATAGGGTTGTTTTCTTGTTATTGAGTTATTTATATATTTCGGATATTAACCCTTTATTCTATGAAAAGAATATTTTCTCCCAATCTGTGGGTTGTCTCTTCACTCTGTTGATTGTTTCCTTTGTTGTGCACAAGTTTTTAGTTTGATACAATCCCATTTGTCTATTTTTGCTTTTGTATGTGCTTGTGGGGTCATATCCAAGAAACCATTGCCCAGACCAACATTGTGCAGCTTTTCCCATAAGGTTTCTTCTAGTAGTTTGATGGTTTCAGGTCTTAACATTTAAGTCTTTAATCCATTTTAAGTTGATTCCTGTATAAGGGGTCAGATAAGGGTCCATTTCCATTCTTCTGCATGTGGATATCTAGTTTTTTCAACACTTTATTGGAGAGACTGTCCTTTCCCCATTATGTGTTCTTGGAACCTTTGTCAAAAATCAGTTAATTGACTGCAGACCTATGAGTTTATTTCTGAGCTCTCTATTTAGTTGGTTGATGGGTCTGTTTTAATTCCAGCTGTTTTAGTTACTATAGCTTTGTAATATTATTTCAAAATTAGGACAAATGACCCTGTTTAAAAAACGTGCAAAATGCCTGAACAGACATTTCTCAAAAGAAGACATACAAATGACCAACAGATACATGAAAAAATGCTCAACATCACTAATCATCAGGAAAACGCTAATTAAAACCACAATATGAGATATCACCTCACACGTTAGAATGTCTGTTGTCAAAAACACGAAACGTAAGTGTTGGCTGCGGTGTGTAGAAAAATGGAACCCTTGCACACTGTTGGTGAGAATGTTAGTACGGCCATTTTAGAAAACAGTATGGAGGTTCCTCAAAAAACTAAAAAGAGAATTACCATGTGATCCAACAATCCCATTTCTGGGTATATATCCAAAGGAACTGAAATTCGTATGTCAAAGAATGTCTCCACTTTCATATTCACTGCAGTATTATTCACAATAGCCAAGATACAGAAACAACCTCAGTGCCCATCAACAGATGAATGGGTAAAAATAATGTGGTATACATACATAATAGAATATTCATTTCAGCCTTAAATACTCAATTCAGCTTTAAAAAAGAAAGAAATTCTGTCATTTGCAACATGGATGAGTCTAGATGACATTATGCTAAATTAGTCAAGCACAGAAAGACAAATACCACGTGATCTCAGTTATATGTAGAATGTAAGAAAGTCAAACTCATAGAAGTAGAGAGCCCAGTGGTGATTGCCAGAGGCTGGTGGGTAAACAGGGAAAACAGTCAAAAGGTTCAATGCTACAGTAAGGGGTAGTAAGTTCCTGTGATCTACTGCATGGTAACTATAGTTCATAATAATGTATTGTATATTTCAAAATAGCTAAAAGATTTTAAATGGTATCACTGCGAAAAATAAATACATATGTGAGGTAATAGACATGTTAATTAGCCTGATTTGATCATTCTACAATGTATACATGTATCAAAATACCACACTGTACCCCATAAATATATATAATTATTACTTGTCAATTAAAAAAATAAAAATGACCTGACATGGTAGCTCACACCTGTAATCCCAGCACTTTGGGAGGCCGAGGTAGGCAGATCACTTTAGGTCAGGAGTTTGAGACCCGACTGGCCAATGTGGGAAAACCCCGTCTCTACTAAAAATATAAAAATTAGCCGGGGATGGTGGCAGGCACCTGTAATCCCAGTTACTCGGGAGGCTGAGGCAGGAGAATCCCTCGAATCCAGTAGGTGGAGGCTACAGTGAGCTGAGATCATGCCACTGCACTCCAGCCTGGGCAAGAGAGCAAGACTCCACCTCAGAAGAAAAAAAGAATTAAAAAATAAAAATGATAAATATTACTTAGCCTTTACCAAGGACTACATAAGGTTCTCATTGATGGTTCTCAATCATGGCCACATATCAAAATCCCTTATAGAGGGTTTTTAACATCCACATGCCTAAGCCTCCCTCCGTATTTGCTGAATCTTCCAGGATGGAGACCAGACGAGGTAACACAGGTGAAATAACACAACAGAATTGGATTGCCAAATCAGGTTCAACAGGAAATATAGATCTTACCCAGGACCTAGTTAACTAATGGCTGAAATGATACAGACAACAGCAAAATATGAGTCATTCTCCCCTTGGAGAGCTCTGAAACTGTCAGGCACAGGTGCCCATAAATGTCCTTTTTTTGCATAAAGATGCATGTTGGTCCAGACTGAACATGAAAGGTAGAAGCAATAGACAAAGTGCCTTGCTTGAACACAAAGATCCATTTTTGTGATGGAACATTTGCTTGTTATACAACATCAATTACATAGCTTATATGACATTTTCCGGCAGGCTGTACCCCACAAATTCATAAACTCTAGGTTTATTTACAGGAAACAACCTAGCCAGATCCGGTCCATCCTGCTAAAAGCATACCATAGTTTAGGGATCTCCAGCTAGTAAATACACTACCATCATTGTGTTTGCCAGAAGGTTGGTCATTAGCATGTTAAGAAAGGTTGTGGTACAAAGCTTTTCTTCTTAATAGTTGATACAAATTATAAGGACTGGAACCACTAAACTATAATCTTTCTCCTTTTCTAGTTTCTGATTAGCATTTGAGAACTCATTTGAATACAATTCCTTTTAAACAAATATATACAGGAGTTGATACTCAGGATGTCCCAAAATTATTGGGGTAATTCCAAGCATTACATAGCATAAACTATATTTAAATAGCTTAAAACTTCCCCAAGACTGTGGGCACCCTGCTTATTTCATTTTTTGAATGAGAAAATTGAAGCAATATTTGTTTTGTTTATTGGAGGAGGAGATGACTTTTGTTTTTGAACAAATAAAACCACGAATGCAGTCTTCCAGTAGCCGTTAACTCAGAAGTGGTAGAACCATGCTTCATATGGTAGGCACTCAGTTGTCTTATGTGGAATGCTGTCATATGCTTATCCAAATGCAAATGATGTATATAATCCATGTTTCTGCAGATACTCCATTGATAGAAGCAGTGACTCTGGAAGATTTTTCTATGTTGACATTACAACAGGTGCCCTAATGACAGCAAGACCCCTAGACCGGGAAGAATTTTCTTGGCATAATATCACTGTCCTTGCTATGGAAATGAGTAAGTAGCACAATAAATTGGTCACCATGCAGTGACAAAATGTAGGTGTTATAGAAAGTGGAAGTTTCTAGAACTTGTAACAAAATTATATCTTTTAAGGGAAGAAATGTAAATCATGCTTTATGCAAGTAAGTAAATGCATTCAGTTCAAATACTTTTTTGAGGCTCTCTTGTATACTTAGTCCTGTGCTACAGATAAAAGCAAACAAAACATGGAAAAGCAGTGAAAGACAGCATTCTTATCCCAAGTAGCTATGAGGAAAAGGGAAGACTCCTGAGAAATCTAACAGGCTTTCAATCTTTAATATGATTGTGAATGTACAAAGAGTATAAAATATTACTGTATGAAAGGAAGCATTTATAACATATCACTCTTATTATGCAAACATATATCTATCCATGCCCACAAGAATTTGAGACATCTCACAATAAAAAGCAAATTAACATAATAAACTTATAAATGGCATGGAAGATCAATAACAACTAGATTAATATATATTACATAAATAATAAAAATTAAGATTATATACCACTACATTCCTTTTTTTTCATACTGGTGATAGTAAAGGCTTAGAGAAATGACAGTCCCTAACCTATTGGCTATATAATAAACAGCCATTCAGGAGGGCAGTTTGGCAATATGCATTGAGATTCTCCAAAATATTCACACTCTTTCAGGAATTCTACTGCTGGTCATCATATTAAGGAAATAATGACAGATATCAACAAAGATTTATATGTGAAAATTTCCACTGCCATGTTATTTTAAAATAGGGAGAAAATGGAAATTACTTACATGTCTAATAATAGGAGATTCAATAAATTTTGGTACAACCTATAGTAAAATGACAATATAATACAGACATCAAGAGCCACGCTTTCAAAACATATTCAATGACAAAGGATAACCTTACCCTAAAATATTAAGGTTCTGAATTCAATTTTTCTATTTTGCTTAACTATAACTTGTGTATCAGGGGAAGGTGTATAACTCCAATTTTGGATACCCACGCTGTATAATGTCATATATCTAATAGATATCTCTGGTGGTAGGATTGTGGATCATATTCATGGATTCATCTATGCTTTTCTGGAATTTTCATTATTCCTTAGAGAAACACCACTGTTATAATGAAGAAATAAATCTTAATTTTGCTAGCACATTCTGGTAACCAAGCAATAGAAGTATTTAGGGGGGAAACAGTAGAGCATAGACATGTTTGGGAAAGAAAGGAAGAAAAATATGATTCAGAAGACCAATGCATTTTGGGATTTAGTAAAGTTATTAACCAAGAATAATTTCTGTGTCTTGCAATTTCTGTTTTGGGGTGGTGACCAAAACAGAAAAAGACAGGAGGAGCACTACCAGATCTATGAAATTGTCTCTGCATGGCAGTGCCAAGCAAAAGACACAGATCACAAAGACACAGTTTCCCATGAGAGACTATGACCCCAGCCAAAGATATGGATTTGGTGTGTGTTTGATCCTATGATATCCTGTTAGTCCCTAAGCAGAAATAAATGTGCAGTGTTATCTTTATTCCAGCGAATAACTGGAAATAAACCTTTGGAAATGTAATTCAAAGAACTGATGATTCCACAGGAATAAAGCCAAGCAGTGCCACACAGTATGCATCCGATTGGCAATGGACTCTTTTAAAGTCCAGAATATAGAACTGACCTGCCTTTAATTCCAGAACTTGAAGTCTGAGCCAAATGGGAGATTGAAAACCTCTTTTTAAGATTCGTTTTGTGACACTTGCTCCCTTTTTCTCACCCTTCCCTTCATACTGCTGATAGCAAACGGTCACCAACACACACCTTGTTGTGCGCAAACTTCTCATATCCGGCCACACTCTTAGTAGGCGACACACGGATCCTATGCTCTTGCTACCATTTCCATGTACTTTATCCACTTCTTTCAAACCCAGACTCACCAGGTAAATACCTACTTCTAGCAAAGACAATTACTGTTTTTTCTTTTTCTTTTGGCATTACTAATCTCTCAGATTTGGTATTCCTTGTGTTCCCTTTAGACAATCCCTCCCAGGTTGGAAGTGTTCCTGTCACAATCAAAGTCTTAGATGTGAATGACAATGCTCCGGAGTTCCCCAGATTCTATGAAGCTTTTGTCTGTGAGAACGCCAAGGCAGGACAGGTAAGGCAGCCTGTAGGTGGTGCACTCTGCTTAACCCCTAACATATAGAAACAATTGTTACAGATAACCAAATTCACCATCAAAGCGATTTTGACTCCAGAAACGAACAGTTCACAAAACAGAGTTCCCAATTTCCGTATATCAGTTTTCAACCATGTATTTGTTAAGACAACTATTTGAGGCTAGGTGTGGTGGCTCATGCCTGTAATCCCAGCATTTCTGGAGGCCAATGAAGGAAGACAGCTTGAGCCAAGGAGTTTGAGACCAGCCTGGGCAACATCGTGAGACCCTGTCTCTAAAAAAATTAAAAAAACAAAAAGACAACGATTTGGAACCTACATTACCTTTTATGGCCTAAACAGCACTTTGAGGGTGGCTTGACATACAGGACAGCTGTATAAGGTATGTGTCCACCTGGAAACGGAATTGTGTAGCACCAATGGCAGTAACACCTGCTCTGGGGCCTGGAAGTGAGGGACCAAGAAGACCAGGAAAAGGAGGAAGAAGCTGCTCTTTTCCCGAGTGTGGTACCAATTCCTCAAATATTCTGCAGTAGGACAAGTTTATTTTCTATATCTTTCCACCTCCCTTTCTTAACTTCTGGCAAGAAGTACCTTATTTAGGGACTGCCTGGCCTATCTCAGAATGCTGCCACCTAGAATGACCTACCCTCTCTCCTCCCTCAATTAAAACATCCATTTTCTTAGTGCTGCTCATGTCAGGTAAGTTTTGAGAGGAAAGTAATCCAAAAGGACAAAGATCTACTTATTTGAAATCTAGCTCCATAATCTTCAGATATATTCATATGTTTTTTAAAGTATGCCCTTAAACATAACTGAATATTTAGTTGATCACATTCTAAGTGGTATAACTGAGAAACATCTGGAACTTCGTTTGGAGTGCCCATGTAGCAATGCATGTGTCAGGCTGTTGCCCGTCCTATAATTTGTCCATCTCCTCTATTCTGTTCCTGCTTTTGTAAAGTGCTTTCCTCCCCTGCCTATGACCCAGCAACCCAACAGATCCCCTAACAGCCCTCATTTGCTCCCCTTCTCCACCTCAGAATATCCTGTGGTCCTGTGGATGCTGGTGCTAGATCAAATGGGCTGAAATGGTTTTAACATGAAAGCCAGGGAAGTGCATATTGGTAAGGCAGGGGCTCATGCATTGGTAATTCAGGCCTCTGACTGTAATCTAACTTTGCCTTCATGTATTAGTCCATTTTCATGCTGCTGATAAAGACATACCCAAGCCTGGGTAATTTATGTTCCATGTGGCTGGGGAAGCCTCACAATCACGGTGGAAGGCAAAAGGCATGTCTTACATGGCAGCAGGCAAGACAAAGAGCCACGTGAAAAGGCAAACCCCTTATAGAACTATCAGACCTTGTGAGACTTACTCACTACCACAAACACAGTATGGGGGAAACTGCCTCCATGATTCAATTATCTCCCATCAGGTCCCTCCCACAACATGTGGGAATTATGGGAGCTACAATTCAAGATGAGATTTGGGTGGGGACACAGACAAACCATATCACTTCACTTCTCACACTCCCTCGTAGTAGTACCTCCAGCATCTTTTTGCACAGAGAGACTAGGTCTGCATAACCAAAACTTATGTTAGCTCCCTGAGCTCACCAAAGAGGGACTCAACACATCTTTACCATTTACTCAGCCAAAGCAAAAAGTGATTTACATCCCTCAGGGGAAGAAAGATGTTCCATCATGATTCTGATCTAGATTTATCTATCAATCCTTGAAATTTGGTGTAATGGTCGATAGCTCTCCTAAAAAAAATTCTTCTCAACAAGTCTAGGATAATTCTCTTTTCACATCTAGTGAATTTCTAGTCTAGTAAGACCTGAAATATTATACAGCTAATAAAAGTTACGATGCAGAATTTACAGCACAAAAAATGATCCGTGTTATTATAAAAAGGGAGGTATACCAACTACACATACATGCTTGCAGTCATGTAAAATTATGACTGCAAGTAAACAATGAGAGGGAAGATGCAAAAATAGTATAGTTGCTGTGCCAAGGTAGTTGAGTTTAAGTGAGGAGGTCTGGGTCTTTATTTTAATAATTTTTGTTTTATGTCATAAAATTTATATATGTAATATAAACTTTTATGTTATAAAATTTATATATGTAATATAAACTTTTATGTTATAAAATTATATGAATATTTTGTTATGACAAAATAAGCTAATTTTAATCTATAATACAAAGAGGGTGATAAGCAGCAGAGTAAATTAAACCTCCTTCCCCCCAAAATAAAGCACCCTCTTTTAAAGGGCTTCAGAGTAGGTGAGGTTGCATTCTGACAAGTGAAGAACATTTTAACTACCTCTCCTGTTTCTGTAGTCAAACAAACATAGTCCCCATTTCTAAATGCATCTTTTAATAGTCTGTTATATAGTGATCTGAAGTACAGATCTGCCACTTCAAATTCAGTCTGTCCCACTGTCACCTTTAGGCCAAGATACTGAAAATCTTACCCTTTGATTTGGGCTGTGGGAAATGTTTTGAAGATTGTTCAAAAGCATGCGGCTCAGAGATATATCTGGTTTATAAAGAATCAGTCCTCCTTGTGTTTACTTGTTGGACACTGTCATCGGCTTCACGTCTGACAAGTCCACACACATGCTTTCCTCTTGGTAAGCAGCCTTGAAGGAAGCCCATAAAGAAATCAGATAACATACTTGGTGATGGCCAAGGGCGGAATGAAACCAGCTGAGCAGAATACTGCATGACAAGCGGGGCTGAGGAAGAAATCTGACCTGCCGGGAGAACAGAGAGCAGGAGAGCAGGACATGCACTCCCAATCCAGACTTAGCGATTTGTGTCTTCACTCACTCGTGCTTTGAAGCCCTATAAGCAACCAGTTCTGTGCCTCGGGCCCCAATCTCAACAATATATTCACAATACGCAGGCCAGATATTCTGAAATGACTTTCCCAACTATGTTTGTCAAGTTATGTAGAATCACCTATGTGTAACATGCCTCAAGAAATATGTTACCTCTATATGTGTTTGGCGCTACAAGCAAGCTGAAAAGTGCCGGCTCTGTCTCCAGGCAGGGACAGGACAGGAGGGTAATCCTAGAGTATGAGCAGCACTGATACGAGGATTGGCTGTGGGCAAGCTGATCTCCATTACTCTCCTGACCCTTACCTTCCTGGCAACTCCATTCCCCCTACTTTCAGGTTCAACAGTTGGGGTCTCCAGGAGGCATACCCTGAGATGGAGTTCCAGGATAAGGTGTTTATTAAGGAGGGCCCTTAGGGCCAGCACCTGTGTGAGGGAAGCAAAGGAAGCAGGACTGGGCAAAAGAAGTCCAGCTGCCATGCAGACTCACTAACTGCCTCAGCTGACTTCTCAGAGAGTTCCAGAACTAGAGTTTCCCCAAGTTGAGATGGGATAGCCAGACCTGTATACTACCACATTAATTAGTCACTGGATGTCTGTCGCCCTGGAAGGATGTGCTGACCGTGGGCATCTTAGTCAGTTTGTACTGCTATAAAGGATTACCTGAGGCTGGGTAATTTATAAGGAAAAAAGGTTCATTTGGCTCATGGTTCTGCAGGCTGTACAAGAAGCATGGTGCCAGCATGTGCATCTAGGGAGGGCCTCAAGCTGCTTCCACACTTGGAGGAAGGGGGAAGGAAGCTGACATGTGCAGATCACATGGTGAGAGGAAGCAAGGCAGGAGGGGAAGGTGCCAGGCTCTTTTTAACAACCAGCTATCACAGGAACAAATAGAGTAAGAACTCAACTCATTACGAGGAAGACGGCACCAAGACGATGACTCCAGCACCTCCCACCAGGCCCCACCTCCAACAATGGGGATCAGATTTCAACATGAGATTCAGTGGGGTCAAATATCCAAACCATAGGAGTGGGTAGGTGGCTGTCTGCAATCGGCAATCCCCAAAGGGACTGGTAGGTGATAACTAGGGGAAAAGTCCTTCATTGAAGGGGGATCTGAGCAACACTGTCCAAAAGGCCCCCTGATGGGAGTTCCCCCAACCACCACCCCCAGTCATTTAATCTTCAGCATATTGTGAGGGTAGCTTTACCTCCTCTAATTTACAGATGAAGAAACACAAACTAAGCAAGCCCACCTGGGCCCTCAAACCGACCTTTGACGTCCTGGTTCCTATGGTGGTAGAAGCATTGCTGGCTTTTAAACAGCAGGAGTGGCAAGTCTACGGGGCTGGGCCCAAGATGGGTAGGAGTAGTCTGTGCTGTTACTTGGTAGGAGAGGAAACACATATGAAGGAGGCTGCCGTTCAATGCCTCTCCTGTATCCCCCTCAGCCTGCCAGCTCCCATTTCAGTAGTCTGTTTCACACAGATTTCTTTAACAGCTTTTAGATCATGGTCTCCATAGACTTCACGCAACTTACTCCTTTGAAAAACATTATGGAAAAGGCAAAACTTGGCCAGTGAATCCAACAGGAAACCACCTGACCTCCTGCTCTCCCCACCCCCAAGTTCTGCTTCTGACTCCTGTCTATTCTGCATTTCCACTCTGGGGATCCTGTGCTATCTTTGCTAGCTCTCCCTCCTGCCAACAAAATGTGACTCCCTGTGACCCATTCCCTCAGGTCTGTTTTCTGTTAACCCGACATGGCCAATGCCAACGTGTCACTCACTTCTCTTCAGGTCATGGTCATTCTTAAACAGGGGCTTCTCAAAGACAGCAATTTAGCCCTGAAATATTGGGTCAGTGATGAGGTTAAGTAGACAAGGTGAGAAGAAAATATGGGGTCAAGCAGGACTTTGCGGCATCCGAGCCCTTTGACTCAAAGTCTCTTACTTTTTAGACTGCCTAGAAACGGCTGCCCATGGTGGAAGAATATATGTTATATTGATGTCTAACATCTGAAGTATTTAGGTAACATTTATCCTATGCCTACTAACATACTCAAGCCCAACCCTAAAGCAAAATCAAATCCCAAGGTGTGTGATGGCATAGAGACTGTGCAGGGAAGTTTCACATGCAACGGGAGAGTTCCCTTACCCCCCTTGCAGGACAGGAGTGTGCCCCCCTGCTCAAACCCCTAGGGGGAGCATGTAGACGGGCAGGTGCAGAAACCATGGGGAGCGCTTTGGGCTCTAGCCCCACAGCAGCGTCTAGGACTCCTGAAGCCCAAGTGGGCGTGTGTTACAGTGTGCTGTCTCTCAGCTATGCCTTCTGCAGATGGCCTGTATTAGCTCAGCAGACCCTGTGCCTTATCACAAGGACAGAGGGCCAGTGTGACAGCCTGAGTTCTTGCCCAGTGAACTGGAAGAATCAGAGCACACATGGGCTGCAAGGTTGAGTGCGACATTTATTGAGTGGTGAAGGTGACTCTTAGTGAGATGGATGGGAAGCCGGAAGCGGGGGATGGAGTGGGAAGGTGTTCTTCCCCTGGACTCAGGCTGCCCAGTGGCCAGACTCTTCTCCGACTGTCCTGGGCCGAACTCCCCTTGTCATCCACATCATTCCACCATCGCTAGTCTGCCAGCATCTGCTGGTGTGCTCCTCTTCTCCTCTCAACACCCAGCTGCTTGTATCTGTGGCTGCTAAGGTCTCGGGTTTTTAAGGGTACAGAATGGGGGGAGTGGCAGGCCAGAGCGGTCTTGGAAAATGCAACATTTGGGCCCAAAAACAGGAGTTCCTATTCTCACTTAGGTCCATGGAGCCCTTGCCAGGGACCCTGCTCTTCTCTACCCAGCATTTCCCTGCCCCCTCCCATATCAATGATATCCTTCCATTAGGTAAAACAACCCACCATCGCATTTCCAGGTTTGGGATTTAACTGGGCCCTGGTGCTTTTTCCTTTGGCTCCAGCTCACCTGATTTCATGTCCCTCCCTCAGCTGATCCAGACAGTGAGTGCAGTGGACCAAGATGACCCACGCAATGGTCAGCATTTCTACTACAGCTTGGCTCCTGAGGCTGCTAACAACCCCAACTTTACCATAAGGGACAACCAAGGTAATCAGGTGGATGGCTGGCTATCTATGCTTTTCTACAGCATAGACCAGCTACTTTGGGTTATGGTCTTATGCAAATAGTGTCAAAGCCTACCTGCTCTTTACCAGCAATCCTCAAGCAATTCTCCCATCTCAGCCTCCCAAAGTGCTAGGATTACAGCCATGAGCCACTACACCCAGCTTCACAGAGTCTTTTAAAGTTTTGTTTCAGAACAACAAACTCGGAGAACCCTTTGCCAATTCTAAAACTCCTTCAGTCAGTAAGTCGACAGATGTTTACTGAGTACCTGTCCTGTGCCAGAAACAATGCAAAGCACAGAGGCGAAATTCTTCATTTCCACTGGTAGCAGCCCTGTTCATATGTTCTGTAACAATGGGAAAAATCTGAGAAAGACAGAAAGTGACCTGGATTTAAAAAAAAGAAAGAAAAGAAAAGAAAAGAAAAGAAAAAAACCCTGGGGGAACATTTCTAGGCAGAGATCAAAGCAGGAAACAGTAAAAAGCTCTCCAAACAAAAAGGAGACAAAGGATAAGTAATAGAGATAAGAAAGGGCAAATACAGGACCATAAACACAGTTTTGGCACTGAAACAGCTTTATCATTTTAGGATGATTTAGAGACACACTTTCAGGTAGGGTTCCCTATCCAGAAACTGCTCCCCACTATAGCTTTGATGGAACAGAATTCTAGGCCCTTCTTTTCCAACGAGCATTCAGAACAGCTAAGGCGCTCACAGACCCAGCACACTCTTCTTTGGGCACAGATGGGAAAAGGAAGGATTTCTGTTCTCTAGCCAGATGATTTGCTTCAAAAGAAGAGAAAAGGTCAGGGCAATGGAAAAAATAAGTTAAACTGTCAAATGAACCTCATCTGTTGCTAACTCTACTGCCAGCTAGCCATCTGACCCTGGGAAGGTTATCACTTCTCCAGACTGCAATAGCCTCATTTTCATTCCAATTCTAAACTATTTATTGCCACTTTGTAAAAATCTAAGCAAAGAGTAACAAAAACTCATGATCAGGTTAGGCACACCTGGTTTTAGTTTCAAATATCAATTATTTGAGATTAAAAGTATTACTTCAATCCCATATGACAGTTTTCTGCTGTAAAACTTGAGAATCTCAAACCTTATTTCTTCTAAATGGGAAAGCATTCTTCTAAGTCATCCCTTCAACCTCCTACATGTCATCATAAAACTACTATAATAATTCTGGAAGGAATGGCAATATGAATTATAAAGACAGAAATACTTCAATTAAATATCCTTAAGTTTTTATTGGGTCAAAATTTTGAACTATTCATTTATCTGCTTCATAGGGAAAGTATTCCAGCAAAAAGTGGTTTCAGCCTAGGACTGGCTTTAAAAAGGCAACCCTGGGGGGAAAGAATAACACATTGTAACACATTATATTTTTTCTTCAACTGTTCAGCTAAGCTATCATTCTAATGAGTGAAACAAAATGCAGCAAAATGCTGCAAATTTCTTAAAGATGACTTTGGGCACCAATTTATGGAACCAATTCCTTAAAAAGATGGGCCACCGGCACTGGATGACTATAATAAGATGTGACTCATCTCTTGGAAGGTTTCCCAAAACAGAAGTCAGCACATCTTCAACAGAAACCATGAACTCTTAATCTCCAAATGACAATTTATACCACAAGTATCCTTTACTGAGGCTCTTTTTTTTTTTTTTTTTTTTTTTTTTTTTTTTTTTTTTTTTTTTGTGAGACGGAGTCTCGCTCTGTCGCCCAGGCTGGAGTGCAGTGGCCGGATCTCAGCTCACTGCAAGCTCCGCCTCCCGGGTTCACGCCATTCTCCTGCCTCAGCCTCCCGAGTAGCTGGGACTACAGGCGCCCGCCACCTCGCCCGGCTAGTTTTTTTTGTATTTTTTTAGTAGAGACGGGGTTTCACCGTGTCAGCCAGGATGGTCTCGATCTCCTGATACTGAGGCTCATTTTAAAACTGACCAAGTCTAGGCACGGTGGCTCATGCCTGTTACTCCAACACTTTGGGAGGCTAAGGCAGGAGAACTGCTTGATACCAAGAGTTCAACACCAGCCTAGGCAACACAGCAAGACCCTATCTCTGCAAAACATTTTTTAAAAATTAGCCAGGGATGGTGGCACACACCTGTAGTCCCAGCTAGTTGGGAGCCTGAGGCAGGAGGATCACTTGAGGCCAGGAGTTTGAGACCAGCCTGGGCAATACATTAAGACCTCACCTCTACGAATTTTTTTTAATTAGCCAGACATGGTGGCATGCACCTGTATTCCCAGCTACTTGGGAAGCTAAGGTGGGAGGATCACTTGAGCCCAGGAGTTCAAGGCTGCAGTGAGCTATGATCAGACCACTGTACACCAGCTTGGGTGACAGAGTAAGATACTGTCTCTAAAAAAACCCAACACAGCAAAAACTGACTAATATAGGGCAGATCTACTGTCAACTACCTCTGTTCCCGTGCCTGAAACATAAAGTCCTTTTATGAACACAACAGGGCACTATCTCCAGTAAAGCCTTTTTTCACTTTTCAGCTCCAAAACATTATGAAAAGAATTATGTATATATAGTACTTTACAGTTTCAAAAGTATTTTCCCATAACTTATTTGATATTTACAATAATTCTGTGAAACTTTAAGGAAGTTATTAATCCTTCTGATTCTTATTATCCCATCTGATCGATGAGGAAAGTAAGCAAATGGCCCAAGACCAGAGAATCAATAAGCATTAAAATTAGGGCCAGAAATCGGGTCCTGTTTTACCATGCCCACCCACCACACCCCACCCCCACACCCCACCCCCACACACAGTGTTCTCTGTCACCTTAGGAAAGAATGCTGTTTCCAAATAAGTTACTGAAGGCCTAATTATCACATTCAACAAAAATTTTCCAAGTGGCTACTATATGCCAGGCCCCTTCTAGCACTGGATTCAGCAATGTGATGCTCTGATATTTTTCTTTAATCTTAAATAACTCTTAGATCAAGAAACATATATGTCATAGATATAATACTTACATGAATTTCAGCTCTAGTCAGACTTTCTAAAAGTCTTATGACCTCACCTGGACTAAACCAAAAAAATAAAAGTTCTGATTAGAGAAAAACCTGCTTTCTGAAAAAACAAACAATTAAAACTACAAAGTGGAATTGACACTACTTAGCTATTAAGTCTGGAAAACAGAAAGGTTCATGGGTTGTGTGGTAGGTGGAAATATGAATATAATCCTCAGGTTGGCATCCCTTCTCCATTGAGAAGAAAATAAGAAGTAGCCTGTATCAAAGCAGGAAGAGATTATGCTTATCTGAATTTTTTTTGACAGTTAACATTACTAAATAAGCAATTATATAGCATAATCGAAGGTGTCCATGTTTTGGAGACAGAGAGACAAGAGTTCAACTCCCAGCTCTGCTACTAACTAGGTTAGTGGCTTCAAACAAATTATAAAATCACTCTAGGCCTTACTTCTATTTCTGAAAAGGAGTGAGATTATTACTATCTCCAAATTGTGAAGATTGAGTGAGATACTGCACACAAAGTGCAGGTACGTGGCACATGAGCCTTTAGTAACAATAGCCGCTAGCATCAAAAGCAGGTGGAAAAGGGAAAGTTAATTAAGGGGTAATGTGTCACTCAGAATAGCCCAAGTTATGCTACAGCAACAACTACCACGAAAATCTCAGTGGCTTAGCACAACTACAGTTAATTTCTTGCTCACATTCAGCCTACTGTGGGTCTGAGCTCAGTGTCCCAGGCTGCCCCACTCTGCATCTCACACCTTGTGGTTCTTTCTCAGTAACTACAGCAAGGAAAAAGCATGGAGACTCATACATCAGCTCATACAGACTTCTGCCTAGAAGTAACACAAATCACTATTGCTCATCAACTAAAGCAAATCACACAGACATATCCACATTTAAGAGGACAGAAAAGTATAATCCTTTATTATGTCCAAAAAGAGAAGAAGAACCAGAAATATTGATGATCACTAATAATGTTTTCTTAGGTCAGGCTCTCAGAATTTTTTGTGATGTTCTCGACTCTTTCCTATGAAATATGAAACACATCCATGGGACCTCTGTGTTGGTGGTATTAGCTTTAAGAATCACTTCTTCTGTAATCCCAGCACTTTGGGAGGCCGAGACGGGTGGATCACGAGGTCAGGAGATTGAGACCATCCTGGCTAACACGGTGAAACCCCGTCTCTACTAAAAAATACAAAAAACTAGCCGGGTAAGGTGGTGGGCGCCTGTAGTCCCAGCTACTCAGGAGGCTGAGGCAGGAGAATGGCGTAAATCCGGGAGGCGGAGCTTGCAGTGGGCCGAGATCGGGCCACTGCACTCCAGCCTGGGCGACAGAGCGAGACTCCGTCTCAAAAAAAAAAAAAGAATCACTTCTTGTATGTCCTACCACATCTCTCAAATTTTTCCTCTGCTGAAAATAAACCGAGCTTTGCAAAAGTATATCTACTTCAGAATTCAAACCTACTCCAGGAAACCTGAGAATGCAGATTTTAAAAATGAACACTCCCACAACACAGTATGTGAATATAAATGTAAACACACACGTACACACCCCAACTTTGTAGAAAATATCTAATAATTTGACTAATCCCCTTTAAAACTGGAGGAAAGATTTCTAGTATTGATCAGGAACAAATTTTCAACAAGTTCATATTAACTGCTTAAAGTTAGACCACCAACTCAGGAGAAATAACAAGGTGTGTCATATGATTAGGAGATTTCAAATAAGCTTCTACTAAATAAGCAGGTTCTTTAGGAAGCACAGGAGTTGGTGACTGCATTTCAGAGGCATAAAAGAAAATAGTAAAAGACATGAATTCCAGTCAAAGTGGCAAAAATAAGCAATCTGCCACAGCCACATGGGCTCCTCAGCATTCTTTTGCTGGAGGCACAAAGCAGCACTGGGGCCTTGGCAAGCTGCTGAGCAGGAACAAACAGGGACCACAAGTCACCAGTGATTGTTCTTTTCTGTCAAGCTTTCCCAGGGACATTTTTGTTAGATCTGAAGTCTGACAGTTTGCCTTGGGCACTTTATGTCACAAAGGATAAGACAGACTCAAAAAAAAGGCTTTCTCTTCCAAGCCTCAGGGTTTTACCTAAAAGCAAGCAAAAAGCCTGGTTTCTGAATCCAAATGCTGATCCAGGCAAACCCGTCCATGGCTGACCACTACCAAGGAATATCTGACTACCCTCTTTCCTTCTTACTCCCTGCCCCTGCCCCCTTGCTTTCCTCAATCCAAGAAATTAATTCATCTTCCCTTTTCCAATCCTGGAACCCCTCCTTCTTTCAGATAACACAGCACGGATTCTAACCAGGAGGTCTGGTTTCCGGCAGCAGGAGCAGAGTGTCTTTTACCTGCCTATCCTGATAGCAGACAGCGGGCAGCCCGTGCTGAGCAGCACAGGCACACTGACCATCCAAGTGTGCAGCTGTGATGACGATGGCCACGTCATGTCCTGCAGCCCAGAGGCCTACATGCTCCCAGTCAGTTTGAGCCGGGGTGCCCTCATTGCCATCCTGGCCTGCATCTTCGTCCTCTTAGGTGAGTAAGGGGCTGCTTTCCCTTCTGTGGAGTCCTGCCAGTGCTCACTCAGACATCCATTCATTACCTTCCTGACACAGCTATTTAGAACTGATCCTCCACACCTTGCTTACTCAAAAGGT
The DNA here is from genome assembly GCF_003255815.1 of Theropithecus gelada. Taxonomy (NCBI): domain Eukaryota; kingdom Metazoa; phylum Chordata; class Mammalia; order Primates; family Cercopithecidae; genus Theropithecus; species Theropithecus gelada. The sequence goes on from NC_037686.1 coordinate 54,347,997, forward strand.
GGTAGAGTGAGGCTGCAAAAATACAGTAAAGAAACTGAGGACAGTCCCTTCTTCAAGGTGTCTATGGTAAGATCAAAGCACATATACTTACGAAGTATCTACTATGAGCTGGGGCACCATACAAGGTGCTAGGATTAATAAAACAGACACATCCTGGCCTTCCTGAGTTTACTTCAGAACAAAACAGGCTCGTTTTGACATCATAGAATCAAAATTACAATTTAGACAGGATTTGATGATCACCTCTTCTAACCCCTTCATTTAAGTAATAGCTAAGTCACAAAGGGGTAAGTGACAGGCTCAAAACCAAAGTCAGAGGCAGAGCCAGGCCTGAAATGCAGGCAGGTCATACACACTGGGCACCCCTGTGGCTCAACAGCACTGCCTTTCTCCTAAACGCTCATCCCGATTCTGGAGGTGGTATTACAGGGAAGGGAAGAGGGATAAGGTATCCTGGTTGGACAAGTGACAGGGATAGATGCCATTTCAAACAGGGTAGTCAGGGAATCCCTCACTGATAAGACCTTTGAGCAGAAAGCAGAAGGAAGTGATGGCGTGAACCACACATATTTCTGGAGAATAAGCTGTTTGGGGTGATTAGTACCCCTCCCAGGCACCATGGCCATCTAACCAGGAATGGCAACTAAACAGGGTCAGTTTTCCTCTGCTGACGAAATAAGGGCATTACAGGCCAGTAGTGGGAGAGCACTACTGGGGTTAAGGAACCCTTCCTTCCTCCTCTCAAGTCATACTGCAAGGCGGCTCCCCAACTCCCTGGTATGTAAGGCCATCCTTGCAATTGTTTTCTAATTCCACACTCAAAAACAGAGAAACAAAAACACTTAAACCAACTCTTGCAAAAAAGAAAATATCTGTACGTATATCCTTGCTCTTCTTATTGAACCAATCTATAGCAAATATATCTTGCTTAGAGAAAAACAGATTTAGTAGATACTAGTATTATTCAATATAAAAGAAATCTGAGTTTTCTGAGAGAAAAAGCCCTGAGGATTGAAATTAGAATAAAGGTACAGATATTCACATACACCCTTGATCCCAAGTTCACCTCTATACCAAGAGACAGATCAAAGAAAGAAGTTCCTGTGAAAAATGTCGGCACTTGATTTTCTAGGTAGGTCTGTGGAATGTGCTTCTTAAAATACATAGGAAAATACAACATGTGGTTTAATTTTGTTTTTTTGGTTCAGCCCTATGCAAAGAGAGAAAGAGTATAAATAACCTTTCTAAGTTCTTGGATCCCTGCGTCAGACAAAATTGTTACGGTTTCTGGACCCTGACTGCATTGACAAGTAAAACCTCCCTGCAATTCCTTGAGTTTCCATAAGGTGGCATTGGGGGTCCTTGAGTGCAGAACTGGACAACCTGTAAGAGGCCTTTGAAGAAACTTGTTCCTGGGAGAAATTTCCAGACTGGCTGTCCTTACTTCTATCTTTGGAAAATGTCGAAGTTAAAAGTTCACTCTGGCCCACAAAAAGCCATCATTACAGAAATACTGATTTAAAGAGACTGGCTTGGAGAGGCTCTCAAGTTAAAAATGGTGTGCAAGGGACAATTTATTTTATCCCTCCCCACCCATGATGATGTCTTGTCTTTTGAACTGTACAGAAAAAGTAAACTGTTTTCAGGAGCTAAATTGAGCAGAGCTGTCATAAAATCCTCACAGTTTTAAGTACTCTTACTTCTAAGAGTACGCATCCCACATTAAGAATAATTCATGAAACTTTAAGATTTGAGTTGCATTTGTCAACAAAATACTACATTTTATGGACAACTAAATTAATTCTGACTTCGTGGGGTTTTTATTTCATGTCTCACATATTTATGTAGTTCCTAGAAAATCTCATAAGCTCTATGCACCATGCCTACAGTACCCAAAGAATAAACCATCCCTAGAACTAATTCTCTTCGGTCAGAGAAGCCTTTCAGCTAAATAAGACCATTTTCCTCAAAATCTGATTTTCAGGGCATTATATAATATTTGTTATTTAAATCAGATTACCTAAAAAAAAGAAAAAGAAAAGACATGTAGCAATCTTTATTTTTCAAGAAACGGACTAGTTCTATACAAACGGCCCACTTCTCCATGACCATCAGAATTCTCTCCAGCAAGGTACTCAAAAGACTTCCAATTTTGCTTCCTAGCATTTTCCGAAATACCACCCCTACCACTTCAAGGTCACCTCTGTGAAGCCCTTCTCAGTCTCCCAAGTAAAATTCACTGGCCCTGCCTCTGTACTCTCCTGGTGACACTTGTGGCTCTAATAGCCCTTATCACTGTCTGACTTGCATTAATTATCAGCATCCATAATCTCCTTAGATTACAAGCTCGCAAGAGCAGAATCCATGCCACACTCAATATTGTTTCCCCATTGCTTAGCATAGAGCCTTAAAAATATGTGGGTTTAATAACTTTACTGAAACACAGCATGCTCACTTCGAACCTCAGGTCTCCAACTTGCATCAATCCAAATCACACTCCAACCTTTCATGCTCGATTCAAGCCCTCACTTCCTTAAAGTCCTATTAGTCTCTTTTTCTCTAGGAATCCCACCATCCTTTTAGTCCACGCCTCGTATTTTTGCACACAGAGAAAATATACACAAGCATATCATCGTTTCCTGTGTATGTTTTGTCACCAAACCTATCCGGGAAAATATTACGTATTAATGTCATTAATCGCAATTTATAAAAAAGCACATCTACATTCAAAAAAATTTTTAAATCACTGTTGTGAGTTTTATTAGTCTGTAATCCTTTACTGCATGTACGAATGTACTCCACTTTTTCCCCTTGGATGAACTGGGGTCTTATTCTGCAGTGCTGTCAAACTGTCACTGTTCACTAGCTGTAACAAAGTACACCAGAAAAAAAAAAAAAATCAATAGCAGTTCTACAGCTAAAACCTCAACACTCTTCCTGGAAAACGTTTTCAGTCAGAGAGATAAATAGCTCAATGGGATTATCTCTATCTCTCCTTTAAACCCCGGCGAACATATTCTAGGGGGGGAAAATGCATTTGCTGGGATAAAATTTTATCCAAACCTGCAAGGGCACATCTAACAGTGTGGTGTTTCTTTAATAACATGATGAATTATATAAAATGCCACTGCTCATTCTCTCCCTTCCATAAACACCCTTGGGTCCAGAAAGCCACAACCGCCTAATGAAAGGCTTCTCTGAGGAACCTGAGTTTACTGGACCCCAGGGATCACTTACGTTCTGTTGTTTTTTAGAGGTATAAAAAGACTACAACTTTGGCGCATACTTAGTATTTGTATCTCTACGCATATTAAGACATGATTATATACAGAGTAGAATCCTATTAAGATGTTAATATAAGGAAGCAGCATTCCCCCTACATAAGACTTCCACATTCCACATTATAAGAAGAGAAAAGTATATTTACCATCATATAAACAGAGCACATGATCTAGTCCTTAGAGTATGTTGGTCCATAACAGGCCTTTGTGCTTTGTTAATTGGATTTTAAATTGGGTGTTAGGTGTAGAGACACACACAATTTCAAAACAGCACGCCGATGTTAAGAGACTATATGCAATTTTTTCTAATTAAACCATTTAAAGAAATACAGGGCTTCACTGTCCACAACCTGACTTACAGAAAGAGAACAAGGTGGACTTAAATTAGAATTCCCCCAAGTTTCAGATATCCAAAAGCTATCTGAGCTCTCTCCACTCGGTAGCTCTTCCCCTAACCGTGGTCAATCAAGACTATTTCTACTCACCGCACACACAGCCACATCTCCTCGGTAAACAGACTCTCCTTTTTCTTCCTCGCAGTGCTGGTGTTGCTCATTTTGTCCATGAGGCGGCACCGGAAACAACCATACATCATCGACGACGAGGAAAACATCCACGAGAACATCGTCCGCTATGACGACGAGGGCGGCGGCGAGGAGGACACCGAGGCCTTCGACATCGCGGCCATGTGGAACCCCCGGGAGGCGCAGGCGGGGACCGCCCCCAAGACGCGGCAGGACATGCTGCCCGAGATCGAGAGCCTCTCCCGCTACGTGCCTCAGACGTGCGCAGTGAACAGCACCGTCCACAGCTACGTGCTGGCCAAGCTCTACGAGGCCGACATGGACCTGTGGGCGCCGCCCTTCGACTCCCTTCAGACGTACATGTTCGAGGGCGACGGCTCTGTGGCGGGGTCCCTGAGCTCCCTGCAGTCGGCCACGTCGGACTCAGAACAGAACTTCGACTTCCTGACGGACTGGGGGCCCCGCTTCCGGAAGCTGGCCGAGCTCTACGGGGCGTCGGAGGGACCCGCGCCGCTGTGGTGACGGAAGCCAGGAGGCAGGCCCGCGTCCAAATCCAGACGTTCTCCGCGGGTGCTTCGCGGACAAGGTGCAGCCGACCACACGAGCAATACTGTGCTGGAGAGTGAGAATGGGGGAGAGCGGGCGAACAGAGCTCTCTCTGGATCAGCTTTACTTGGGTAGATTAAGTTAAATAAGCAAAAGGAAACCCAGGAAGTAGAGGGAAGAATCTTCAATTACCTTTTTTTCTTTTCTTTTTGATTTTTCTGACACTGTGCGAAGGCCTGGAGTCCAACGTGTTATGACAAGGGTGACTTTTCTCTGCCATTCGCTAAGGCGTTTGTCGCTTTTCCACCACAGAAAGGCTCTGGCCTTGGATACAGAGATGCCAATTGAAAGCAGAAAGTTCTACTCTCATATCTGTTTTTTATCTTATTCTCCATTTAAGAGTTTTGCTGGCTCATCAAACCACAGATACCAACCCACAAGAAAGAACAGAAAACTTGTTACTCAGTGAAATTAACCTACTTGTTCTGGGATGGATGGAATTTATCGTAACCCTTTTGAGACAAGGTTAAAACTGAATCAGCCTTGCATGGGGGTGGATGGGTGGGAGGGTGGGTGAAGGAAGAGACATTGACTTTATGCTCAAGTTTAGTGGCTGAACCAAGAGATGTTGGCATTACAGCTCATCCAACGCCATCAAGTTAGAGTGCTCGCGTCTCCTCTCAGCTCTTTAACTGTGCCCCTGCAAAATTGTTCAGAATGAAACCAGAAAAACCTGCCTCTTTTGCACTGTAGATGTCTCTTCCATGTGCCAAATGTGGAGATTAGATGCTACAAATGAAAGCCAAATAAAAAGAAGTATCTGATAAAAGCATGGGTTAGAGGGCTTTCCTAATCTGTGTGAGGTCAATCCAAGGGATGTTTACATACTGTAGATAACCTACTTGAACAAAAATCAGTATTATAGAGAATAAATGGATGTAAGAAAATTACATGTACAAGTTTTGTATATTTGTTAATAATTTTGTTAATAAATATGATGTACTGCATCTCAGTACCTTAGCACTTCTTTTAATAAAAGTTAAATAGAAGGAAAAGTCTATTGCGAATTTGTTTAATTGCGGAACAGGTAGAAGATGGCTTTGTAATCCGGATCTACCTCAGGCTCCCAGGTTTGGGGCAAATTTGTAAGGCAAAAGCAGTGGCAAAGAAGTGTGAGGCTGCATTCTATTTCAGTCGCTAACCATATGAACATTATGGTTGAAACTGTTAAGCTTTTAATGAGCACGCTCCATTTCTTCATCCCTGAAGAGAGCAAAGGGTGGTTTGGTAAGATCAATGGTACAATGGTGAATTTAGCACATATTTTTCATTTTGCAAAATGGTATTACCCATAGCCGCCAATGAGGCAGGCTGCTGTGCTACTTACATCTCTATTTCATTGGCAAATTGAGCTCACGGATGGTTGCAACCACATTTTATTCATCTTTCCTTTTGCTACAGTAGCTAGCATACTCTTCTGCATACAGTAGGTGCTTAACACATACTCCGTGGCTACACGATGGGAAGGATCTCTGTATCTGACATTCTATTACTAAAAAATATTTTACACAACAATCTTCACAATTAAGGACAAATTGTGAACAAAATCGTTGCCTGAGTCTTGATTGTAGCAACAGTTCCCAAATTTTAATGCATCAGAATTACCTGAAGAAATTGTTAAACTACCTCACCCCTAGATTTTCTGATTCAGTCGATTTGGGGCAGTTTGTATTTCTAACATGTTCCCAGGAGATGCTGATGCTGCTGGTCCAGGAACCACATTTTGAAAACCTCTGGTATGCAGTTACTCACTCTCCAACACATGAAGATTAAACTATATCCCATCTGCATTGGGTCCCATCTTCCCACAGAGTGGTGTTCTGAACTGTTTTCCCAGTACAACATGAAGAGTTTACAGAAATGTATGAGAAAGCTGATGAGGGTCTGGTAGGCAGTAGGATGTGCTTTTTTGCATATTACACATTACATGGTACCATTACATGGTACATTAACAGCCACCAAATTCTCTTCAGCCTTCAGCATACTAACACTTTCTTCTCATGAAAGGCAGGCAGCTCTCACACATCCTCTTCAAGGATAGAGTGCAATGTAAAAATAAATACAGTTAACAAAGCAAAAGAAAAATCATGGACTTGAGTCCAAACTAGGCTTTACAATATACCAATTATATGGATGTAGGAAAATCAACCTCTATAACATTCTTCCTTCCTACCACAGCCCTGAGGATAATTTTGTGAGTATTTCACTTTGTATTGCTTGTGTTACAACTGAGAACAGCTGTTATCCTAACCACAGGGGGTTATCATGCCCCACATCCTGCAAATGTGGTCCCCATGATATTGGGCATGAAGTGATTAAACAAAATCTCCTGAATCTTCTGGTCCCTGGGAAGATGTTTAATGGTGTAATACAGGAAGTGTGAATGAAGCACAAAATAGATCTATTTCAGCTTCGTACTCTAAGCTAAAAGAGATTCCCACTCCAAATGAATTTTAAAATTCCCTTACTACTGCCACAATGTAATACAAATGCTGATCCCTCTGGGAATAAAGAAAAAGAAAACCATCATCATCTCTATACAGACAATGTGATCAGGTTAAGCTGGAGAGCTGTAAAATCATTCAGCCATTTCTTTGTCAACAGGTACAACAGCTAGCCTATAATTTACATGTTGGAGGGAAACAGGAGAATCTGTAGAAACCAATTGATAAGACTCAGTCTGAAACTGTATACTGAATAAGAGCACAAGCAAAGATAAAAATTAGCAATGAATTTTCCACATCTAAAAAAGAGAATATTCAAGCACGGCATATAGCAAAGACAAAGATGGGGTGGTTCACACAAGAAAGAATCTATGAATCCTGAAAATGGAATTCAACAAGTTAAAAATCAGTGCAGGCACATTGATTAAAAGTTGTCATTAGTTCACTAATAATGCAGAACTAGGCCTTGATGACAGAATTCACAGTATTTCCATGTAGTGCTAGGACTATATGAATGTAAGACAGACACACTTTACAAGTAGTTCCCATTGCAGATTGACTCACTGTCATATCCATTTGTCATTTTTACAGTAAAGAACCTTCAACATATTATTATACATAAATACCTAGATTAGGGAAGCTTCTGCTTTATTCGTAAAGATCAAGTTTCTGATAGAGGAAGTGGATAAAATTAGGCCAAGTGGTCCTCTTTTTTATTTTTTTAAATTATATTTTAAATTCTACGGTACATGTGCACAACGTGCAGGTTTGTTACGTAGGTATACATGTGCCATGTTGGTGTACTGCACCCATTAACTCGTCATTTACATTAGGTATTTCTCCTAATACTATCCCTTCCCCCTCCCCCGACCCCATGACAGACCCCGGTGTGTGATGTTCCCCACCCTGTGTCCAAGTGTTCTCCTTGTTCAATTCCCACCTATGAGTCAGAACACGCAGTGTTTGGTTTTCTGTCCTTCCGCAACATTGCTCAGAATGGTTTCCAGCTTCATCCACATCCCTACAAATGACATAAACTCATCCTTTTTCTATGGCTGCACAGTATTTTATGGTGTATATGTTTCACATTTTCTTAATCCATTCTATCATTGATGGACATTTGGATTGGTTCCAAGTCTTTGCTCTTGTGAATCGTGCCACAATAAACATATGTGTGCATGTGTCTATATGGTAGCATGATTTATAATCCTTTGGGTATATATCCAGTAATGGAATTGCTGGGTCAAATGGTATTTCTAGTTCCAGATCCTTGAGGAATCGCCACACTGTCTTCCACAATGGTTGAACTAGTTTACAGTCCCACCAACAGTGTAAAAGCGTTCCTATTTCTCCACATCCTCTCCAGCACCTATTGTTTCCTGATTCCTTAATGATCACCATTCTAACTGGTGAGAGATGGTATCTTCATTGTGGTTTCGATTTGCATTTCTCTGATGGCCAGTGATGATGAGCAGTTTTTCATGTGTCTGTTGCCTGCATAAATGTCTTCTTTTGAGAAATATCTGTCCACATCCTTTGCCCACTTTTTGATGGGGTTGATTTTTTTCTTGTAAATTTTTTAAGTTATTTGTAGATTCTGGGTATTACCCTTTGCCAGATGGGTAGATTGCAAAAATTTTCTCCCATTCTGTAGGTTGCCTGTTCACTCTGATGGTAGTTTATTTTGCTGTGCTCTTTAGTTTAATTAGATCCCATTTGTCTATTTTGGCTTTTGTTGCCATTGCTTTTGGTGTTTTAGTCACGACATCCTTGCCCATGCCTATGTCCTGAATGGTATTGCCTAGGTTTTCCTCTAGGATTTTTATGGTTTTAGATCTAACATTTAAGTCTTTAATCCACTTGAATCAATTTTTATACAAGGTGTAAGGAAGGGATCCAGTTTCAGCTTTCTATGTACGTCTAGCCAGTTTTCCTAGCACCATTTATTAAATAGTGAAACCTTTCCTCATTTCTTGTTTTTGTCCAGTTTGTCAAAGATCAGATGGTTGTAAATGTGTGGTGTTATTTCTGAGGGCTCTGTTCTGTTCCATTGGTCTAAATCTCTGTTTTGGTACCAGTACCATGCTGTTTCAGTTACTGTAGCCTTGTAGTATAGTTTGAAGTCAGGTACTGTGATGTCTCCAGTTTTGTTCTTTTGGCTTAGGATTGTCTTGGTAATGCAGGCCCTTTTTTGGTTCCGTATGAACTTTAAAGTAGTTTTTTCCAATTCTATGAAGAAAGTCATTGGTAGCTTGATGGGGATGGCATAGAATCTATAAATTACCTTGGGCAGTATGGCCATTTTCACGATAATGATTCTTCCTATCCATGAGCACGGAATGTTCTTCCATTTGTTTATGTCCTCTTTTATTTTGTTGAGCAGTGGTTTGTAGTTCTCCTTGAAGAGGTCCTTCACATCCCTTGTAAGTTGGCTTCCTAGGTATTTTATTCTCTTTGAAGCAATTGTGAATGGGAGTTCACTCGTGATTTGGCTCTCTGTCTGTTATTGGTGTGCAGGAATGCTTGTGATTTTTGCACATTGACTTTGTATCCTGAGACTTTGCTGAAGTTGCTTGTCAGTTTAAGGAGATTTGGGGCTGAGATGATGGGATTTTCTAAATATACAGTCATGTCATCTGCAAACAAGGACAATTTGACTTCCTGTTTTCCTAATTGAACATGCTTTATTTCTTTCTCTTGCCTAATTGCCCTGGCCAGAACTTCTAACACTACATTGAATAGGAGTAGTGAGAGAGGGCATCCCTGTCTTAATGCCAGTTTTCAAAGGGAATGCTTCCAGTTTTTGCCAGTTCAGTATGGTATTGGCTGGGGGCTTGTCATAAATAGCTCTTATTATTTTGAGATACATCCCATCAGTACCTAGCTTATTGAGAGTTTTTAGCATGAAGGGCTGTTGAATTTTGTTAAAGGCCTTTTCTGCATCTATTGAGATAATCATGTGGTTCTTGTCTTTGGTTCTGTTTATATGATGGATTACGTTTATTGATTTGCGTATGTTGAACCAGCCTTGCATCCCAGGGATGAACCAACTTGATCATGGTGGATAAGCTTTTTGATGTGCTGCTGGATTTGGTTTTCCCGTATTTTATTGAGGATTTTTGCATCAATGTTCATCAGAGATATTGGTCTAAAATTCTCTTCTTTTATTGTGTCTCTGCCAGGCTTTGATATCAGGGTGATGCTAGCCTCACAAAATGAGTTAGGGAAGATTCCCTCTTTTTCTATTGATTGGGATAGTTTGAGAAGGAATGGTACCAGCTCCTCTTTGTACCTCTGGTAGAATTTGGTTGTGAATCTGTCTGGTCCTGGACATTTTTTGGTTGGTAGGCTATCAATTATTGCCTCAATTTCAGAGCCTGTTATTGGTCTATTCAGAGATTCAACTTCTTCCTGGTTTAGTCTTGGGAGGGTGTATGTGTCTAGGAATTTATCTATTTATTCTAGATTTTCTAGTTTATTTGTGTAGAGGTGTTTATAGTATTCTCTGATGGTAGTTTGCATGTCTGTGGGGTCGGTGGTGATACCCCCTTTATCACTTTTTATTGCATCTATTTGATTCTTCTCTCTTTTCTTATTAGTCTTGCTAGTGGTCTATTTTGTTGATCTTTTCAAAAAACCAGCTCCTGGATTCATTGATTTTTTTGAAGGGTTTTTCATGTCTCTATCTCCTTCAGTTCTGCTCTGATCTTAGTTATTTCTTGCCTTCTGCTAGCTTTTGAATGTGTTTGCTCTTGCTTCTCTAGTTCTTTTAATTGTGATGTTAGGGTGTCAATTTTAGATCTTTCCTGCTTTCTCTTGTGGGCATTTAGTGCTATAAATTTCCCTCTACACACTGCTTTAAATGTGTCCCAGAGATTCTGGTATATTGTATCTTTGTTCTCATTGGTTTCAAAGAACATCTTTATTTCTGCCTTCATTTCGTTATGTACCAAGCAGTCATTCAGGAGCAGGTTGTTCAGTTTCCACGTAGTTGAGTGGTTTTGATTGAGTTTCTTAGTCCTGATTTCTAGTTTGATTGCACTGTGGTCTGAGAGACAGTTTGTTATAATTTCTGTTCTTTTATATTTGCTGAGGAGTGCTTTACTTCCAACTATGTGGTCAATTTTGGAATAAGTGCGATGTGGTGCTGAGAATAATGTATATTCTGTTGATTTGGGGTGGAGAGTTCTGTAGATGTCTATTAGGTCTGCTTGGTGCAGAGTTGAGTTCAATTCCTGCATATCCTTGTTAACGTTCTGTCTCGTTGATCTGTCTAATGTTGACAGTGGGGTGTTAAAGTCTCCCATTATTATTGTATGGTAGTCTAAGTCTCTTTGTAAGTCTCTAAGAACTTGCTTTATGAATCTGGGTGCTCCTGTATTGGGTGCATATATATTTAGGATAGTTAGCTCTTCTTGTGGCATTGATACCTTTACCATTATGTAATGGCCTTCTTTGACTCTTTTGATCTTTGTTGGTTTAAAGTCTGTTTTATCAGAGACTAGCATTGCAACCCCTGCTTTTTTTTTTTGTTTTCCATTTGCTTGATAGATCTTCCTCCATCCCTTTATTTTGAGCCTATGTGTGTCTCTTCACGTGAGATGGGTCTCCTGAATACAGCACACTGATGGGTCTTGATTCTTTGTCCAATTTGCCAGTCTGTGTCTTTTAATGGGGGCATTTAGCCCATTTACATTTAAAGTTAATATTGTTATGTGTGAATTTGATCTTGTCATTATGACATTAGCTGGTTATTTTGCTCATTAGTTGATGCAGTTTCTTCCTAGCATTGATGGTTTTTACAATTTGGCATGTTTTTGCAGTGGTGATACCAGTTGTTCCTTTCCATGTTTAGTGCTTCCTTTAGGAGCTCTTGTAAGCCAGGCCTGGTGGTGATAAAATCTCTCAGCATTTGCTTGTCTGTAAAGGATTTTATTTCTCCTTCACTTATGAAGCTGAGTTTGGCTGGATATGAAATTCTGCACTGAAAATTCTTCCCTTTAAAAAAGGCTTGTAGAGTCTCTGTCAAGAGATCCGCTGTTAGTCTGATGGGCTTCCCTTTGTGGGTAGCCCGACCTTTCTCTCTGGCTGCCCTTAACATTTTTTCCTTCATTTCAACCTTGGTGAATCTGACAATTATGTGTCTGGGGGTTGCTCCTCTCGAGGAGGATCTTTGTGGTGTTCTCTGTATTTCCTGAATTTGAATGTTGGCCTGCCTTGCCAGGTTGGGGTAGTTGTCCTGTATAATATCCTGAAGAGTGTTTTCCAACTTGGTTCCATTCTCCCCCTCACTTTCAGGTACACAAATCAAATGTAGATTTGGTCTTTTCACATAGTCCCAAATTTCTTGGAGGTTTTGTCATTTCTTTTTACTCTTTTTTCTTTAAACTTCTCTTCTCACTTCATTTCATTCATTTGATCTTTAATCACTAATACGCTTTCTTCCACTTGATTGAATTGACTACTGAAACTTGTGCATGTGTCACATAGTTCTCATGCCATGGTTTTCAGCTCCATCAGGTCATTTAAGGCCTTCTCTACACTGTTCATTCTAGTTAGCCATTCTTCTGATATTTTTTCAAGGTTTTTTCAAGGTTTTTTGGCTTCCTTGCGATGGATTCGAACATCCTCCTTTAGCTCAGAGAAGTTTGTTATTACCGATCTTCTGAGGTCTACTTCTGTCAACTTGTCAAAGTCATTCTCCATCCAGCTTTGTTCCGTTGTTGGTGAGGAGCTGCAATCCTTTGGAGGAGAAGAGGTGCTCTGGTTTTTAGAATTTTCAGCTTTTCTGCTCTGGTTTCTCCCCATGTTTCTGGTTTTATCTACCTTTGGTCTTTGATGATGGTGACCTACAGATGGGGTTTTGGTGTGGATGTTCTTTTTGTTGATGTTGATGCTATTCCTTTCTGTTTGTTAGTTTTCCTTCTAATAGTCAGGATCCTCAGCTGCAGGTCTGTTGGAATTTGCTGGAGGTCCACTCCAGACCCTGTTTGCCTGGGTGTCACCAGTGGAGGTTGCAGAACAGCAAACATTGCAGAACAGCAAATGTTGCTGCCTGATCCTTCCTCTGGAAGCTTCATCTCAGAGGGGCATCTGGCTGTATGAGGTATCATTCAGCCCCTACTGAGAGGTGTCTCCCAGTTAGGCTACTTGGGGGTCAGGGACCCACTTGAGGAGGCAGTCTGTCCATTCTCAGATCTCAAAATCCATGCTGGGAGAACCACTGCTCTCTTCAAAGCTCAGCTGGGAATACAAAAATCAACCATCTTCTGCGTTGCTCATGCTGGGAGCTGTAGACTGGAGCTGATCCTATTCAGCCATCTTGGAGCTCAGTCATGGTCCTCTTTTAAAATGACCTTCTAGTGACCTTTTTGTCTCTTGTGATTCATGTTATGCAAAAATATACATGAATACTAATTTACATACTATGTAATTAACTATAACACCAATCCAAAACAATTTTTCTTACATCTTTCTTCCTCGGACAGGAAGCTGGCAAATCCTACCTCGTTTGTTTGGCCACACTGTTGGTTTTATAAGGATGATCAGATGACTGACGATGAGAGAGTTTCTTCCACTCTATTGCTTTAGCTACTGTGGTCACCTGCCTGGTGCCTATGATGCCAAGTGCTTTATCTCCTATCCCAGAAAGTCTTAGATCACTTCTCTGAGAGCAGCCACTCTCAAAAACTGGTACAACTACCCATAGAATCTTCTCTAATCTTTTGGCAGGACTAGATCCTTGGTCTTTTTCACTGTTATTTCCATTTCTTCCTCTACTTTCCTATCACCTGTTTCAGTTACCATTGCTGGTGCATAAAAAATGTTAATTAAAAAAACTAGTGAAAATGATAACCATTTTATTATGCTCATAGATTCTGTGGGTCAGGAATTCGGAAAGAGTGCATCTGACACCTTGTGACACTTTGTCTCTGCTCCACGGTGTCTGGGGTCTCAGCTGGGAAAGGTCAAAGGCTGAGGGTGATTCATGGGCTGTGACTTGACACATCCATTTGTTCATTCACCCATGTCTTGGTGGTTGACACTGACTATCAACAAGGACATCAAATGGAGCAAATGTCAGCCAAACCTTGGTATGTGGCTGCTTGGGCATCCTCCCAGCATGGAGGCTGAGTTACTAGAGTGTAAACATCACAAGAAAACCAAGCAGAAGCTAAATCACCTTTCGTGACTTCAGAAGTCATGTAGCATTACCTCTATGGCAGTCACAAGCTTCCCCATATCGAAGAAGAGGGAATGTGGGCTCCACCTCTCAGTGAGAAGAGTGTCAGAGTTAGATCTATATTATAAGAAATAACATTGCCCGTTGTTGGAAAATACAATCTGTCATATTGTCTTTTCCTTTTTTAATACCCTGCCTCTTTTTCTTACTCCAGGAAATCACATTTGGTTCCATTCTTCATTTCCTTTCTTCCACTCCCTTTCTTCGTTATAGAATATATTCTTATTTCCATAGACATATTATTATTCTTTGAAATTCAGCCCTCTCCCTACCACAAAGTACTTTCAGAAGTAAATGAATATTTCATGAAAACACCTAGCAAAATATCTGATGTATAAGAAGCATTCAATATATATATTTCATTGAGGTATAATTGACCTCAATAAAAGGTCAATTATATTGAAGTTTTACTGAGGTATAATAAACTGTACATATCTAAAGCATAGAATTTCATAAGTTTTGACATATGTGTACACCCATGAAACCATCGCCACAATCAAAATGGTAAGTATACCTGTCACCCCCAAAAGTTATCTCCTGCCCCTCTGTAACACCTCCCTCCCATCCTGACCAACTCCTCTCCAACCCCAAGCAACTATTGATATGCTTTCTATCACTACAGATTGGTTTGCATTTTCTAGACTTTTTTATAAATGGAATCATGCAATAGATACTTTTTTCTTTGATCTCACCTCTTTCACTCATAATTATTTTGATATTCATCAGTGTCATTGTGTACATCAATAGTTTATTGGGTTTTGTTGCTGCGTAACATTTCACTGTATAGCTATAGGATAATTTGTTTATTGATTTGCATATGGATGGATAATTGGGTTGTTTGCAGTTTTTGGCTATTGTAAGCAAAGCTGCTATGAACATTTATGTGTGAGTCTTCACAGGACATACATTTCCTCTTCTTAGTTAGTGCCTAGGTGTGGAATGGATGGAATATACGGTAGGTATATGCTTTAGGAGGAAAAAAAACCTGCCAAACTGCTTTCCAAAGTGTTTTTACCGTTTTCTATTCCCACTAGAGATAAGGGAAAGTTTCCTTTTTTACACATTCACACCAACACTTGGTATGTCTGGACTTTTTATAACAGGAGAGTTGTGGCATCTCACTGTGGCTTTAGCTTACAATATCCTAATGACAAATAATGTCGAGCATCTTCTCATGTGCTTATTTGCCATCCATATATCTGCTCTGATGCTGTTTCCAGATGCTTTGTCCATTTTTAGTTGGGCTGTTTCTTATTATTGAGTTCTGAGATTTATTTATATTTTCTGGATACAAATCCCTTATATACTTTATGTGCTTTTATATATGTTTTATATGTTTTATGTGCTTTTATATATGTTTTTTAAAAAATTATTTATATGCTTTGCAAAGATATAGTCCCAGTCTGTAGCTTGCCTTTTTATTCTCTTAACAATACCTTTGAAAGGTCAGAAGTTTTTGATTTTGATAACATCCAGTTTATCACTTTTTTTTTTCATTTATGGATTGTACCCTGGGTGTCATTTCTAACAAACCTTTATCTAACTCAAGGTTACAAAGTTGTTTTTCCATGTTCTCTTCTGGAAGTTTTGTGCTTTTAGGTTTTTACATATAGGTCTGTATTCATTTCTGAGTTTATTTTTGTAGATTGTTAGGTATGATCAAGGTCCTTTTGTTTTTTTATTTTTGTTTTGCTTTGTTTTGCATATGGGTATCCAATTGCTCTGGCACCGTTTATTGAAAAGGGCTTTTTTTCACTGCATTGTCTTTGAGCCTTATTGTGGGTTGAATTGTGTTCTCTAAAAAGATATGTCTAAGTTCTAACACCCAGTATCTGGGAATATGACCTTATTTGGAAATTGGGTCTTTGTTTATTGACATAAAATAAAATGAAGTCATGCTGGATTACAGTGGGTCCTAATCCAAAGACCAGTATCCTTATAAAAAGAAGGAGATTTGTACACTGAGACAGAGACACAGAGAAGATACCATGTTGATGATGGAGACAGAAATTGGAGTGATGCTGCTACACACCAAGGAAGGCCAAGGTTTGTTGACAATACCAAAAGCTGGGAGGGAGGCCTGGTACAGACTCTCCCCCAACACCTCCAAGAGGAACCATGCCTGTCAACACCTTGACTTCCTACTTCTGGCCTCCAGAACCATGAGACTTCTTTTTTAGTCTTCAACTTCTATTTTAAGTTCAGGGGTACATGTGCAGGATGTACAGTTTTGTTACATAGGTAAACGTGTACCATGGCAGTTTACCACACAAATCAACCCAACACCTATGTGTTAAGTCCAGAATTCATTAGCTATTCTTCCTGATGCTCTCCCTCCCCCCACCCTCCCCAACAGGCCCTAGTGTGTGTTGTTCTTCACCATGTGTCCATATGTTCTCATCATTCAGCTCCCACTTATAAGTGAGAACATGCAGTGTTTGGTTATCTGTTCCTGCATTTGTTTGCTGAGGATAACGGCTTCCAGCTCCATCCATGTCCCTGCAAAGGACATGATCTCATTCCTTTTTATGGCTGCATAGTATTCCATAGTATATATGTACCACATTTTCTTTATCTGGTCTATCACTGATGAGCATTTGGGTCGATTCCATGTCTTTGCTATTGTAAATAGTGCTGCAATGAACATACATGTGCACATATCTTTATAAAATAATGATTTATATTTCTTTGGGTACATACTCGGCAATAGGATTGCTGGGTCAAGTGGTATTTCTGCCGTTAGGTCTTTAAGGAATTGCCACACCACTTGCCACAATGGTTGAACTAATTTATACTACCACCAACAGTGTAAATGCATTCCTTTTCTCTGCAAACTCACCAGCATCTGTTGTTTTCTGACTTTTTAATTATCGCTGTTCTGACTGGTGTGAGATGGCATCTCATTGTGGTTTTGATAAGCATTTCTCTAATGATCAGTGATGTTGAATTTTTTTTTTCATATGTTCGTTGGCCATATGTATGCCTTCTTTTGAGAAGTGCCTGTTCATGTCCTTTGTCCACTTTTTAAGGGGTTGTTTTTTTCTTGTAAATTGGTTTATTAGACCTTTGTCAGATGGATAGATTGAAAAATGTTCTCCCATTTTGTAGGTTGTCTGTTCACCCTGATGATAGTTTATTTTGTTGTGCAAAAGCTCTTTAGTTTAATTAGATCACATTTGTCAATTTTTGCTTTTGTTGCAATTGCTTTCTGTCATGAAATCTTTGCCCATGTCTATGTTCTGACTCATATTGCCTAGATTTTCTTCTGCAAAAATGTTTTCCCATTCTGTAGGTTGTCTGTTCATCCTGATGATAGTTTATTTTGTTGTGCAAAAGCTCTTTAATTAGACCGCATTTGTCAGTTTTTGCTTTTGTTGCAATGCTTTTGGTATTTTTGTCATGAAATCTTTGCCCATGACTAGGTCCTGATTGGTATTGCCTAGATTTTCTTCTAGGATTTTTATAGTTTTGGGTTTTAAGTCATTAATCCACCTTGAGTTAATTTTTGCATAAGGTGTAAGTAAGGAGTCCAGTTTCAATTTTCTGCATATGACTAGTCAGTTCTCCCAGCACAATTTATTAAATAGGGAATCTTTTCCCCATTGTTTGTTTTTGTCAGATTTGTTGAAGATCAGATGGTTGTAGGTGTATGGTCTTACTTCTGAGTTCTCTATTCTGTTCCATTGGTCTATGTGTCTGTTTTTTGCACCAGTATCATGCTGTTTTGGTTACTGTAGCCTTGTAGTATAGTTTGAAGTTGGGTAGCATGATGCCTCCAGCTTTGTTCTTTTTGCTTAGGATTGTCTTGGCTATACGGGCTCTTTCTTGGCAGAACCATGAGATCTTTAAGCCACCCAGTTTATGGCAGTTTGTTACAGCCACCCTAGGATATATACATACATAATGTATGCATAAATGTATGTAACACATTTTAATCTATTTAAACATTAAAAATAATGAAACACAAGGCTTTTTTGTGCCCTTGCCTCTTTGCCTGTACCTACAACACATGCATCTCACACACACACACACACACACACACACACTTTACCTATTAACTAACTAGTGCATTCATTTTGTCAGATTTTCTTTTTAACTTTAACTCAGTCATCATACATGGTTTCAGTGCATAGAGAGGACCTCTGAATGTGCCACTGAAGTCTGGCAGGCCACGGTGGCAGCAGTCCTCTCTAGCTGACTTGGCAGTGTGTGAGCAGCTCTCTCACAATGCCAGACAGGGGGTAGGGAAGAATGAATCACCAGATGGCTGAAAAGAGACACTTCCACACGTGTGACCCCACTGATGTGTGCCATGCAGAGAGATTGCTGAGAATGGAGACAGGCTCATGCTTGCTGGAAACAGAACTCAGTGCCCCTGGGTCCTCAGGTACAACAACAAAGAAAAGGTGTTTGAAAGGTGCCCCATATCCTGCTTGACTGCAGAGCATATGGACCAGGCTGGCGAATTCCCACTTGCCATGACTCTGTAAGTGAAGAGCTGCCCTACAAAGTGAGAGAATTAACCTTCAAAGAGCAGGCTGGGTGGTTTCCTTCTGTCTCTCATGCTTGACATTCCCTGGCTGCCCCAGGAACCTTATGCAATCCCCTGCGTTTCCCTGCCAGGCCCATATGCAATGACATTCACTCATCCTGATTACTTTTCTTCGCTAGCCTACCAAGGGGCACTCGCAGTCTGGCCTGGTGTCTACCCCCAGAATTAGCCTCATCAACCTCAAATTTTTCCATTTGCCAGTGACTTTTTGGGACTTTGACTAATGGACTGTAATACGGTCAGTACAAGACAAGATTCTCAAATGAGAGTCATTACCTGAGGATATATATTAACTACACCCAAGAGACACACCGGGCCTTGTCAGCATTCTCCAGACTGACATCCCTACTACTGAGCTGCAAGGTTTAGAAAAGGGAGTGGAGAAGGAAGATGCCAACTATTGAGCATCTACTATATGGAAGCACCGTGCTAGGTGCTTGCACATACACTGCCATATTAAAACATAAGCTGAGCAAAAACCTGAAACCAGAAAAGGAAACGGAGGCTGTGTGTGAAACACTCGCCTTGGATATGGATATCATTGACTCCTCCAATAATAGTAATGCATAGAATGCTCTCTGAGAATGTTACTGACATTTGATTGTGGATACTCCCTCTAAACCTTAAGCCCTGGAGAACTGAAGATTGGCCCTAATAGTGAACAGCAAAACCAGGGAAGGACACTAGCATGAATCCTCTGAGAATCAGTGAGTGATCATTATTTCAAAATTCCACTCTCCAGTACTTTCCTGAAAGCATGATTTCACTATAATATGTAAAGATTTAAAAAAATAGATGTCAGCCAGGCACGGTGGTTCATGCCTGTAATCCCAGCACTTTGGGAGCCAAGGCAGGTGTATCACCTGAAGTCAGGAATTCGAGACCAGCCTGGCTAATGTGGCAAAACCCTGTCTCTACTAAAAATACAAAAATTAGCTGGGCATGTTGAAGGGTGCCTGTAATCCCAGCTACTCAGGAGGCTGAGATAGGAAAATGGCTTGAACCCGGAGGCAGAGGTTGCAGTGAGCCGAGATCATGCCACTGCACTCCAGTCTGGGAGACAGAGTGAGACTTTATCTCTTAAAAAAAAAAAAAAAAACAAAAAAAACAGAAAGAAAGTAGATGTCATCATGTAGGATTTTGTTATCAGGGACCTTATATACCCAGGTTAATTATCTTTCAAAAGATCAGGGGTCTCTTTCTGGAGGATATGGGCATACTGCTGTATTTGCAGTATGTCCCTTCCCTACAAATGGGGTACAAATACTCTGTAAACTCAAGGCCACAAGCCACATCTAGACTCCGACATGGATCTAAGCATATGCCATGTATATCTCAGGCACATTTGGCAAACAGATTATTTATGGGACTTGGCAGAGAAGTCTTTATCAGGGTTTTTAGTCACAGTCTTCATGACAGCACCCACTGTGACATTGAGCAGGTAAAGTGAATAATAATACATGCAACTTGGAAGGTCAATTCTTGCTCATATTTCTAATTACTAAATACACCATAATTGAGGGCCTCCCTGTAGAACAGTGTCCTGCTGTGAAGCTAGACTGTTCATTATTCAAAGTTGTTCTTTTGTTGCAGGCAACAACAGCGACACAGCACATGTGGAAACCCTATAGCTATTATTAGCTAGAGCATCCTTTTTTCAAAGAAAATAACACAAGGTTTTTTGGCTTCTAGTACTTGCTTCTTCTCTTTTTATTTAAGTGTCATCCTCACTGTTAGAGTTCACTGGCGAATCTCAACGCTCCACCAAAATATAACTTTATCAAGGATCATCCTTTAGTATTACCTTAATTAGTTTGTTTCCCTTCTGACTAAACACTTTTCCATGAGGAAAAAGAAAATCATGGGAACCTCCATTTGATCTAAAAGAGAAGAAACAAAATTTGAGGTTGCAGAAATAGAAACTCACAGCATAGAAGTTTCTATAGGCTCTCCCTAGCCAAAGTTAAACTGCTGACAGCTGTTGTGAGACCTCGGTTCTTGTCTTCTTAGCTTAAAATAATTTAAACAAGAGACACACAGCAAAGCAGATAGAGTGTAGAACAATTTGCTGCAGAGGAAAAAAAAATTTTGAAATTTAGGCGCAGGGCTAGGTGCAGTGGCTCACGCCTGTAATTCCAGCACTTTGGGAGGCCAAGGTGGGCAGATCACCTGAGGTCAGGAGTTTGAGACCAGCCTGGCCCACATGGCAAAACCCCTTCTCTACTGAAAATACAAAAAATTAGCCAGGTATGGTGACATGTGTCTGTAATCCCAGCTACTCGGAAGGCTGAGGCAGGAGAATCACTTGAACCTGGGAGGCAGAGGTTGCAGTGAGCCAAGATCACGCCACTGCACTTTAGCCTGGGCAACAGAGCCAGACTCCATCTCAAAATAAATAAATAATTAAAAAATTAAAGTCAGGTGCAGAATGGACAGTACACCCTGAGAGAGAGAGAATAGAGAGTAGGCTGCTCATAAGGCTGAGACAGCATTGATTATTACTGGAGAAACTCCTTTTATGGGAATTTACATGATTATTCATAAGGAAGTGGGAAGAGGTGTTACTAGTAAGCATGTTCTGGGTGGTCCTCTGGGTGCACACGCATAGTACCTGTCTATGCTTGTTCATACATTGCATGTCTCATTAGCATCTTAAATCTCCCCTAAGGGGTGTGTTTCTCACTATTATAATGAGCAAAGGGTCACTGTGAGGACAGGTAAAATCAAAATGCATATGCCCTCTATGGGGAAAATTCCCTACTGAAGATAGCTTTGCTTGAATGAGCTCAGTTACAATGTGAATGCTGAGATTTGTTTTGTTGATTGTATGATCACCAAGGTTGCTACATCCCAAGAACATGGTTACTTCCTTGAATACCTCTCCTGCCTCAAAAGTGGTTGTAAAAATGTCAATATAAGAGAAACGTGGCCATCTAACTGAGGGGCACATTAATTGTATTACTCAACTGTCCTTGGCCAAGTTTTCTAATAAGGTCTAAATGGATAAACTACATAAATAGCAAGCTTAAGTGGATATATTATTCTTATAGCCTGTATGGTCACTAGAACACTTGAGAGTCTAAATTATTGCATACTAATCCTAAGACTCTTCAAAGGATGGCTATAGATCCCTTGTCCTTCTATTTTAAGTCTTTGATTACAAAGAGCACTATTACCCATGGCCATGTTCTAAGAGGCTTCTCAGCATCGTATTCAGTTGTTTGGTCAAAGTTCCACACAGCAGGAGAGAGTTCTCCCTCTCTCTCCTGAACTGAAAAGAATGGTGTTGCCAAAGTGTAGAATCTCTAAAGCACAAGAAATCTGCATCTTGATGTGGAAGTCATTAGGGCTGTTTCCAGATACTCCAGCATTCCTGTTATAAACTGCATTCTTGAGTTTATAAATTCCTATGTTGAAATCCTAACTTCCAATGCAATAGTATTAGGAGGTGGGGCCTTTTGGAAGGTAATTAGGTTTAAATGAGTTCATGAGGGTGGAACCCCCATTATGGGACTATTGACCTTATAAAAAGAAAAAGAGGCTAGAGTTTACTCTCTTGGCAAGACAGCAGCTGAGTACTAGCCAGGAAGAGAGACCGCACCAAAAACCAAATCTGCTGGTGCCTTGGTCTTAGACTTCCCTGCCTCCAGGACTGTAAGAAATAAACATTGTTTAAGCCACCCAGTCTATGGTGTGCTGTTAGAACAGCACAAACTGACTAAGACATCCTCCTTCCAGGTGCACAGTGGGACTGCATTTTGTTACTCCTTTATAGTTAAATATGGATGTGTGACTCCATTTAGCTAATGCAATATGAACATGATCCCTGAGAGCCAGTGCACGATTTGCTATGTTCTCTCCTCCCTGCTATGATGACCTTTATACCCTATGCCAGGATGGCGCCTCTGCTGCTTGGGGTCTCTGAGCGACTATATTGAGTAGACATAAAAGCTGTCACATGACAGAGACATCAACTTTTATAGTGCTAAGCTACTAATATTTTGGAATTATTTGTTACTTCAGCATAACTTAGCCTATCCTGACTGATACAACAACACCAATTGTTAACTTCTCTTAAGAAGAGAAACTAACTGTATTAATCTATTCTCACACTGCTAATAAAGACATACTTGAGACTGGGTAATTTATAAAGGAAAGAGGTTTAATTGACTCACAGTTGTGCAGGGCTGAGGAGGCCTCAGGAAACTTACAATCATGGCAGAAGGGAAACAAACACATCCTTCTTCACATGGTGGCAGCAAGGAAAACTGCGGAGTGAAGGCAGAGGGAAAGCCCCTTATAAAATCATCAGATCTTGTGAGAACTCACTCACTATCACGAGAACAGCATGGAGGTAACTGCCCCCGTGATTCAGTTACCTCCCACCGGGTCCCTCCCACAATGTATGGGAATTATGGGAACTACAATTCAAGATGAGATTTGGGTGGGGACACAGCCAAATCATATCAATAATCAATGGTATGACTATGACCAATATGAATAGGATAATGACTACTGACGCCTCATCAAAAAACATGTCCCCCAGTTGTGGGTTTTTTTTTTTTTTTTTCCCATGAATAAGAATGGATTTCATTGACCAATTCACTTTCTTCTATTTCTTTTCAAAATTAGCAGCACAAATTTTTGAGACTGGAGATATCAAATAGCACTGTAGTCTGTAGTTCTTCTTCCCCATCTCCAACTATCAAAAACATGCTTCAGCCTTCCAGCTCCATATCGTGAAGCCTTCTGATCCAGAGACAGTTACCACTTCAGAGTTCTTATGTACAGAGTTAATACCTCTCCCGGAATTCAGCATATTCACTGGTATTGTAACTATTTTGTGCCTGGCTATTTAGCATTCTTCACCCTCTGGACACAACATTTTCAGGAGTCGCAGAGATTGAGGGGAAACACAATCAAATGCACATTATTATTCCAGGAGAAAAGTCTGTCTTAAATTTCTGACTCTTTTTGTCTCCAAGTGAGCTATTCTGGAGATGTTAGAATGAACCCTAACAGGTCCTATTTCTGTGTTTTCCCAAGCCTACAGCAAACCTAAATCACCTATTCCAGGCTTTCTTTCTCATCCTGTTCCACAATTTCTCCAGAGTTAAAGTAAAGCCAAAGCCAGTTTATCTCCCAACACCACAAAAAGTCAGGAAAGAGTAAACTGCATCTACTTCATAATATAAAATATCCCAGGGCTGAGGGTGGTGACTCACTCCTGCAATCCTAGCACTTTGTGAGGTTGAGGCAGGGGGATTTCTTGAGCCCAGGAGTTTGAGACCAGCCTGGTCAATATAATGAGACCTCGTATCTAAAAAAAAAATTTTAAATATTAGCCAGGCATGGTGGCATGTGCTTGTGGTTCCAGCTACTCAGGAAGTTGAGATGGGAGGATCACTTGAGCCCTGGAGGTCAAGGCTGCAGTGAGCCAAGATTGTACCACTGCACTCCTGGGCAAGACCCTGTCAAAAAAAAAAATAAATAAAAGCCCCTACATTTTCCTCTGAAATTATTTATCATATTAGTTCTGCTTCAGTCCTACTTCAAATTTTGGTGCCTGTATTAAGCCCAGGAGAGAGAATAGAAAAACAATACTTTTCTTCTCTTTGCTTCTTTCTTGGAAGTACATTGTTTCACTTCTTTACTCTCCTGCCCTGCTGATTTTGTTAAAATTTGTGGGTATGTGGGTTGGTGAAATGTTTGGTTGAATAGTGTCCCCCACCACACCCCCAAATTCCCAGAACTTCAGAATGTGAACTTATTTGGAAATAGGGTCATTGCAGATGTCGTTTGTTAAGCTGAGGTCATACCGAGTAGTTTTAATCCAGTATTTCTTGGTGTCCTTATAAGAAGACGTGAAGAGAGCCACAGATGGAAAGGCATAGAGGGACGATGGCCATGTAACGTCTGATGTAAAGGTTGAAGCTATGCAGTTGCAAGCCAAGGAATGCCAAGAATTTCCAGCAACCACCAGAAGCCAAGAGAGAGGGATGTTCAGACTCTTTCTCCAAACCTCCAGGAAGGAATCAACTCTACCAACACCTTGATTTTGGATTCTGGCATCCAGAACTGTGAGAAAGTAAATTCTTGATATTTTAAGCCACCAATTTGTGTTCCCTTGTTACAGCAGCCCTGAGAAAGCAAAACAGTGTCTTTTAATTATGTTCTCTCTACTGCTTCTCAAGCTGTTTGGCATTTTTATAATGAGTCTGTATGCAATGATCTCACACGTTCCTGCATTTTGAATCTTAATGCTTCTCAAGCCTCTGCCCTGAGTTGAGCAAAATAGGATATGAGGCCCGAACTCTTCTTTCTCCAAATAGAAATGCATCAGGATCAGAAACAATATCTTGTTCACCTTTTAATCTCTCCTCCAATACCCTGTCAGAACCTAGAACAGCACTCAGCCCACAGCAGGGCCTCAAAAGTATTTAAGAAAATTATAGAACTAACACTAGACATTATTCCCATTCTTCTGTCATCTCGTACCAAACAGTGATTTAGAATAACTGAATCACCAAGTATGTTAGTGTTGGCTCACTTCATGGCCAATTATCAAACAATAAACTGGGTCACTTTAACAGTCAATCTAAGTCAGTCCATCCACATATGGATGCCAACTATTCCATGGTCCATTAATGCAGCTCCCTTCAATGATTACATCAGGGCAACCAAATGAATATCCAGTTGCCAGAGCCAGGTTTGGGGCATCTGAAGTAACAGAACATCACTAATCACTGAGGACAGAATGAGAAACCTCAGATCTAAGAGGCAAAAGTCAAAGCTAAAACTATCCTACCGATCTGAAAGAGTGAGACTCCATGTGCACATAGTAATGTCATCAATGACTGGGTACACATGCCACATCCCTCAACAGAATTTCTGTTTATTAATTTGCTATTAATCTTAATGAGTTGACTGGCAGGTGAAATATCTACTGGATTCCATGTACACTCCATTTTCTTTCCAAGCATAAGGCAAAGCCAATTTTCTCGATTGGGCTGGGAAGGAGTCCTAATTACCTAAGAACCAGCACATTCCAATCTTAGAGGGACTAAGTCTCTCTGTATTGGAATGCAACCCAAACACAGTTTTCTGTTTCATGAACAAAGAGAAAGCCAATGAACATCTTCTCGAAAACCACTTAATGCCTGGGAGTTTCTCCAGTCAACTTTGCCGTTTGAAATCATACTCCTTACAGGCAACCAGTGGTGCTCAAAGCATCTCTTTCAGCATCCATCTTCCTACTTTGTGATGTTTGGGGTATGTTTTAATTAGATCGGCTACTTTGCCATTCCTTTAAGTATTATATCTTGAGGTACCTGTTGGCTTCTTACAGGTCTCAGGAAGACAGTTCCATTTCTTAGAGGTAGCTAGGAAATATATAGCTGCTTTCAAAGTTCTGTCGCTTTCTGGGAAAAGCAGTTCATCTTCTTTCTCCTCTCCGTGGCTAGTCATTAAATGTTGAAGGTCTTGGCTAATTCTGGGTACTCTAATCTGCAGTGAGTCTGAAAGAAGGGAAAGTCAACTAAAAGCCAGACTGAGGATGTTCATGTACTCATTTCGGGAATGGTCTGGTCACAAGGGTAGAATAACTGACTGTCTACACTAGGCTTCAGAAAAGGTCTTGAACTTTTCAACATTTTCCCCACAGATTATCTCTGAAAATGCAAACACCCTGGGGGAGATAACCTCCCTTATCAGGACTTTTTAAAAAGTCCATCGCAGCATTGATTAGGGAACTGAAGTAATAATTTTCATAGAGACAGGACAAACAGGGCCCTAAAAGTACCCTGTTAGGTTCACACTGTGGAGTCAGAAAGAATCCAAAGAGCTTAGAGGACTGGATCCTCAGTCTCTGAGGAGACAAAATACCGTTATCTCTATTTCAGAGATAAGACCACTGAGTCCCCGGGATTAAAAATGGTACCCTATTGAACACCAAGAAGGCACTAGATGCTTGAAAACTTTTTATGAGCAGAGGATAGACTAGAACAGAAAAGGGCAAGAGAAGGGTGCCTAGCTTCATGATTTGCCAAGTTGTCTCCACTCTGTGAAAATGCCATACTACCTGGGAAGGTGACCCCTTAGGCCAGCAACAGTTGGGGCTGGGAAGACCAAAGAGGTCAGAGAGAGAGGTTTGGATGGAGACGACAAACAAGGTACAGAGTCAGGGACATTGAGGGCTCTGAATATCTGGATCCGAATGTTGAGAAATGACATAAGTCAGAAACAGAAAATCAAATGTCCCAGATTCTCACTTATAAGTGGGAGTTAAATAATGTGTATGCATAGACAAAGAGTGTGGGCTGATGGACAGTGGACACTCAGAAGGGTTGAGGGACAAGAGAGGGGAGAGTGATGAGAAATTACTTGATGGGTACCATGTACATTATTGGGGTGATAGCTACGCTAAAAACCAAGATTTTGCCACTACATAATATACACATGAAACAAAATTGCATCTGTACACCCTAAATTTATATAAATTCTAAAAAGAAATGGAAAGAGAAAAGTCAAAGCTTTCCTCCCTATTACTTGGAAACTGGCTCTAGTATTGATTTTATTCCTGCATTCAGGATAGATCATTTGATGAGTAGCTGGGTGAAAGAGTAGCCCAAAGGAAAACAAAGCAGGGTAGAAAATGAGCAAAGCCAAAGATTTTCTGTGTAAAATTCAGCATTCCAAAACCTCTACAGTAACATTCCAGGTCAGATAATCTGCGACGCCCCCTGGACCTGAGCCACCACACCATGATTGACATAGCCATCTATTCAGCTACTGGTATCTGTCTATAAGGAACAAAAGAAGCATGCGAACGATGGCGTAAGCAAAGATTTGTTTTTGTCACAAACAAGAAATGCCATGCTGTTTCAGTGACTCAGTGGTTTTGGGCCAATGTTGCTGCAATTCTCTTGGCTTTCTCTTGGCTTTCCCATGGGTTTGTAAGATGGCATCAGCAGCTTCAAGGTTCAGATCTCAAACTGTGTTCAAGGGCAGGAAGCTGAGCATAGGGCTAGAAGGTTTTCTGTGACTTCCTCTTATCAGGGAGAAAAAAATTTTTCCTGGAAGGTCCAAGCAGACTTCTTACATTCTCCCTAATCTATACCACATTCCCATCCTTAGAGCAGGACCTACATCTACATTCCCTAAAACTAACAGAACCCCATCTGATGCCTGTCCAAAGTGGGTTACCCTTGCTCCATCCAAAAGGCAAGGGAGATCAGGGGCTGGCACTTTTGGGGACTGTACCTTCTACCGTTAATGGAATCCAGGTAGACTGAGTGCCACTGGATCAGAGCAGAGCCATCAAGGCCAGCATAAGCAGGAGGCTGCTGGGGCTGCCAGTCAAGAGAAAACAATTCGTCCCAGGCAGGCATCCTCTCTAAATTTAGAAGCAAGAGCTAGCCTTTCCAGAGGGTTCTTTGAAAATGTTGGAAAATTATAATTAGACTTTGTGCTTTTACCAAGCCTTTTGTCCCAGGAGCTCAGGGCACTTCTCTGCATCATCTCATTAATCTTCACCATGCCATTTGAGGCAGCCAGCATCTATTGTCATCTTTATTTTCAGGATGAAAGAACTGAGATGTGGAAACAGGTCAATGGCTTGCCTAGTGTCATATACTCAGTGAGGCACCAGCAGCTGAGGACAGGACCAAAACTTACCACTGAAGACCTGGGGCAAGTACTTGGATGGCATTTACTTACCCAGAAAGTATGAGACTTGCAAGGTGACTTGACAGAAGAATGTCAGAGCTCTGTGCAAAGAGGTGAGAGGAACAGAACACAAGCCGTGATTCATTATCCAGGGAACCTTGGGCAAGTCACTTATACTTTCTGAACATTTTCTCATCTAAAAAATGAAAGTAACATCTACCACATCGAGTTGCACTTGGCTGTTTCAAAGACAAAAGAAGTGTTTTAAACAAAACCATGTGACCTAGGACATGTTATAAAATCTAAGTCAATATAAGGCATTGTTATTTGAGAGGATTTGTAGAACCAGCATTTAAAATGAGCCTGCAGCTATTGGCTCACAATGAAAATCCTGAATTGCAACCAGACAATTACAGAAAATGCATCCTAGGAGATGACCAAGAAGTTCTTTTTTGCCATTCAGTGCTATGAACATTTTCACCACTTACTCTGTGGAAACTGCTACAAAGCATGCAAGGACAACTGGACTGTGACCCACATCCTCTAGGAAATACGGTCTGGTAGAGCAGACAGATAAACCACTCATTTTATTGTGAGGCAAAATGAAACAAAACATGGAATAGCCAAGGAGACCAAATGTAGGGGGCCCAGAGGAGACTTGGGTCCGTTCCCATTCAGCAGCTCAGAGGAAGCTTTTGGGAAGTTGCAGGGTGATAGGAAAAGAGACCCCAGATGGCAGGAATATTGCAGTGGGGAGAAATGGAAGCCAAGAACATACACTATTATATGACTAAAGAAAAAGGTACATGGAAGATTGTAGACATTCTAATAAAAAGGTTGTGCAACATGGTATTAAGTGGGATTATTTTTCCTGTTGTCTTGGAATTGCAGCCAAGGTCCATAGCTGAGGTCACAGAGGGCCCTAATTATCTCATGCTCCAAGTTCAAGGAGACATCAGAAGTTGAGGATGGCCACCTCCCTGTAGGTTTTATTGAGGCCAGCTCACAACCAGTTCCACTACCTCCTACCCTTATTCCTGGAAAGCTAAGAGAGTGGTGCTCGGACTTTGGGAGTGTAGCGTTCATGTGAATGGCCCCTTCTTTTAAGGAGAAAAGAAGAAGAAAGTCTTTTACATAAAAAGGTTGAGGGTGGAGGGTGGGTAATGCCTGCAAGATGGAAAAACTGTAATTTCTTATGTCCTGACCTGATTCTTGCTACACTATAGAACTTTGAGGCACTCATCAGCAGAGCGTAGGACTCTTAAGAATATTCTGGAAGCCTGGAAGCAAAGTGTGTTGTCCTTATTAAAAGGAGCTATGCAATACTTGTTGCTGATGCTTACGGCGCGTATTTGTTAATTCTCATGCTGCTATGAAGAAATACTCAAGACTGTATAACTTGTAAAGAAAAGAGGTTGAATTGACTCGCAGTTCCACATGGCCATGGAGACCTCAGGAATCATGGCAGAAGGGTAACTTAACACATCCTTCTTCACATGGTAGCAGGAGACAGAAGTGCCAAACAGAGGTGGGGGAAAGCCCCTTATAAAAGCATCAAATCTTGTGAGAACTCACTATTATGAGAATAGCATGGGGGAACCACCCCCATGATTTAATCACCTCCTACAATGTCCCTCCCCCATAACATGGGGATTACAGTTCACATTCCAATTCAAGATGAGATTTGGGTGGGGACACAAAGCCAAACCATATCAGGGGTATATCTGAAGAAAGACTTCTATCTTTTCCCGGTGGTGGTTTCCCTTGGCAAGAGACCTTTTGGGATAACCCCACATGTATAGGTTTAAAGAGACAGAGATGGGCTAGGCGTGGTGGGTCACAGCTGTAATCACAAAACTTTGGAAGACCAAGGTGGGAGGATCACTTGACTCCAGGAGTTTGAGACTGGCCTGGTCAATTTCTATAAAAAAATAAAATTAAAAGTCAGGTGTGTGGTGTGTGCCTGTGGTCTCAGCTACTCAGTAGGCTGAGGCAGCAGGATGGCTTGAGCACAGGAGTTCAAGGCTGCAGTGAGCTAGGGTTCTGTTACTGCACTCCAGGTTGGACAACAAAGCAAGATTTTTCTTTAAAAAATAAATAAATAAATAAACAGCCTGGCATGGCAGTGCATGCCTGTAGTCCTAACTACTTGTCATGCTGAAGCAGGAGGATTGCTTGAGCCCAGGAGGTTGAGGCTGCAGTGAGCCATAATCATGCCATTGCACTCCAGCCTGGGTGACAGAGCCAGACCTTGTCTCCAAAAATAATAATAATAATAAATTAATAAAATAAGAGATGGAGGTGCAGTATAAATAAATAAATAAATAAATAAATAAATAAATAAATAAATAAAATAAAACAGGCCAGAAGCAGCGACTTACACCTGTAATCCCACCCCTTTGGAAGGCCAAGGTATAATAATTGCTTGAGGCCAGGAGTTGAAGACCAGTCTAGGCAACAAAGCAAGACCTCATCTCTACAAAAAAAAGAAAAAAAAGAAAAAAG
The DNA here is from genome assembly GCF_003255815.1 of Theropithecus gelada. Lineage (NCBI taxonomy): Eukaryota > Metazoa > Chordata > Mammalia > Primates > Cercopithecidae > Theropithecus > Theropithecus gelada. Next base: position 54,378,818 of record NC_037686.1, read on the forward strand.
AAAGAAAGAAAAAATAGGTCAGTTTGCAGCCATACTTTCTATCTCATCTGATCTAGGAAGGCAGTCCGAGTCTAGCCTGGTTAGTACTTGGATGAGAGACTGCCTGGGAATACTGGGTGCTGGAGGCTTTAGAAAGATTAAAACTCAAAGGCTGTGAAAGAAGACCCCAGTGGTCCCCATGGCCTTATGTGAACACATATGTTCGTGGCAGGGTATGGGCAGCCACCAAGCCAGGTAACAAGAGGCCTGAGGAGGAAAAGAGGTTGGGGCATGTGCCATGGGGGCGCCAAATGGAAATGTGGTGGCTCCTCAGTGAAGTGAAACTGAACACAGCTCCTAAACACAAACACCAGCTATGACAGCAACACTACTACAGTGAAACCCACCACCGCAGAAGGACCAGAAGTGGCCAGGGCAAGGCTGGGGCAGACATACTTCACTAACCTGCAGCAGGGAGTCCCCCAAGATTCCTCTTTCTGACCCCTTCTCCCTTCCGCTTCCCCACATCCCATCTTCATTTACCTGAACAAGAAGCCCCATCTACAACAGTGACTTTCTTTCTTTTACATTTCTTTTAAAGACAAGGTCTTGCTCTGTCACCCAGGCTGGAGTGCAATGACACAGTCACAGCTCACTGCAGCCTCGACCTCTAGAGCTCAAGAGATCCTCCTGCCTCAGCCTCCCAAGTAGCAGAGACCACAGGTGCATGTCCACCACACCTGGCTAAAACAATGACTTTCAAACTTCTCTAAGCATGACCCACAGTAAATGTTTTACGTTATGACACAATTTACACAATTCCAGGCAGCTGACATCTATTATCACATTTATTTTCACACACACACACACATGCACACCTGAAGAAAGCTTTTTGAGGAAATCATATTCTATTACGTGGAATGTACTTTGTAATTTGTATTCCATTCTACTCCTTTTAAAAAAAATAAAGATTGTGACTTTCTAAATTGATGTTATGAGCCAGTAATGGCTTGTGACTTGCATTTTGGAGAAACCAGCCTAGGACAACATGGGAAGGGCAAGGATCACACACACACACACACACACACACACACACACAGCCAGGTCCATGGCTCCAGCCTCACCTGAGTACAAAAGCTGTGCAGGGAGTTTAAACAAAATTTTAAATAATGGGCTGGCATGGCAACTCATGTCTGTAATCCCAGCACTTTTGGAGGCTGAGGCAGGTGGATCATGTGAGGTCAGGAGTTCAAGAGTAGCCCGGCCAGCATAATGAAATCCTGTCTCTATTAAAAATACAAAAATTAGCCAGGCATGGTGGTGTACACCTGTAGTCCCAGTTACTTGGGAAGCGGAGGCAGGAGAATTGCTTGAACCTGGGAAGCGGGGGCTGCAGTGAGCAGAGATCATGCCACTGCACTTCAGCCTGGGCGACAGAGTGAGTTTCTGCCTCAAAAAAGTAAAAGTAAAGATAGTAGTAAATGATATTTTTTAAAAAAATTTCTGAATAATGAACAGGACTGAAATGAAATTGCTCTAACACCTCCAAACAAAAGTCTGGTTGTTTTCAAGGGACTTGCTCCCCCACTGGGAAGTCGTCACAGTGGGAGGGGGTGGTAAAGTTCAAGCCTGTTCTAACACACACACACACACACACACACACACACACACACACATTTTATGTCTCTATTTCCACTTTTGAGACCCTGAATTAAAGTTGGATGGGGCAATACCGTGAAGACCACTGCAGGATCATGCAAAAAAAAAAAAAGAAAAAGAAAAAAATACAAAAAAAGCAAAAAACCCCCAGCAAGTTGGAACCACAGACACACTGGGGAAAGGAAAGTGCGCCCCTCGAACACCAGGCAAACACTGGAGAAGAAAGGACCTTCGGGTCAGCAATGGGAAAGCCGTCCCCCTCAGTCAGCACAAAAGCTCGCCTCCAGGGAGAAACAGGGAGAATCCTTAGCTCTTCTTTTCCTTCCCCAGCGGTCATCATCCTCCCTCCTGAGAAAAGGGAAGAAAGGGTAGCACAGCAGCTGAAAGGAGTTTGGGTTTGCTTTGCTTCCACCTGCGGACAAGGCTCTTTGCAGAGAAAGTCCAGCCTCCCGGTGCCCGGGCCCCCCAGGCAGTCTCCTTATCGGCCACCAGAGGGCGCTCTCCTCCTCCCCGGCCTCCAGCCACACCTGGCCGAGGGGCGTGGTTGCCCCACTCCTGCAGCCCAGAAGCGCACTCACTGCACAGCTGCTGAACCTGCAAGACCGGCCACAGGCACTGCACAGCTGCGGAACCTGCAAGCCCCGCCACAGGCACGCCCCGCTGCCAGCTGCTTAGCTTTTTAAAACAAGCCAGCATAGATGTTCACAATTATTCTCCCCTCAACGGTGGACACTGTCGGGTCAGCAATCCCTAGGAAGCTCCCGGGGACGCAGTTGGAAGACTTTCCCAGAGCTCAGACTCTTCAGGAGGGGGAAATCAGTTCTCTGGCTGCTCCTGGCAGCAGGGCTCCAGCATCCCAGGCTCAAAATAGGGAGGAAACTCGTTGACATCGAAGGACACAGGGTCTCTTCCCACAGACGTCCGTTGTGGCGCGGAGGGACCCAGGAGAGCACAAGGGCTTCCAGATCGGAGACATCACCAAAGAGGGAACGCAGCCACCTTTATTTTTGCTTTGACTCTTATTAAAATACCCAGAGGAAGGAAAGTCTTCAGGCTGGCGCTGTACAAGGCAGTCATTCCCAAACTGCACCAAATTGGCTGCTCCCCAAAGTCCCTGTGTTCTCTCCACACCCTCATGTAAACACACACCCACCAACACCCTGTGTTATTTGTCTTCAGTGAGTTAGAAAGAAGCCTTTAAGATAAGGCGGGGTGAAACTGACAGCTAGTACCCAAAACTTCCCCTCAACATGAATGGGAGACTTGCTTGTATGTTTTTGCCCTCTAAGGGTAACTGATCCCCATGACTTTGCTTTAGCCACGGGAATGGAGTGGCTTTTGGGGTAGAAACAGCCTAAACTTACATAAACTTCGAGATAAACAAGAACTATCACAGCCCATAAAAACGAAAACAACCAGCAGGTTAAAATTATCCCTATGAAGAAACAGGAATTTCACATTATGAAAAGTTTGTTTAAATAATCTGCCAAGTACACATTAATTCCCCCAAACAGGCCTTAAACAGTCTGAGGGATGCTTGAGCTAAAATCTTATAAATTGCTCTGGAATATTTGTCAAACCACCTGCCCAGAACATACTGTATATATTCATAGTGCTGTCCAACAAGTGAGCTATTGTCATTGGATGAGCGGTTTGTCAGCCAGAGGCTGGCTCAGCTAGAGACCATAGTTAAAGGTTTCTAATCCCTTTAGTGATTGAGCCTGGACCCCATTGTTTGGGATACTTTGTGGGGACATGAACTGCGTTCTGTCTTATGCTGCAGATGCTAAAGAAAACATCTGTCCAGTCCCCGCTTCCCTCAGCAGAACACCACGGATTAAATCTGAAACGGTGTAAGTGTTCACATCTGGAAAACTGAGCTGAGTCTGTCTGGAGACATCTGTATGGATCCTATGGACGAGTATGAAAAATGATGATTTCTATGTTTTCTATAGTGGTTTCCACCCTCATGCTAAGGTTTGTGTTTCTGAAATCACACCACAGCCACCCATTTTAAGGAAGTAGGCAGTTATAAACATTCAGGAAATTAAGATTGGAGGACAAAGATTATGTGATGGTTAATCTTATGTGTCAACTTGGCTAGGCTATAATGCCTTGTTTGGCCAAACACTAGACTAGATGTTGCTGTGAAAGCATTTTGTAGATGTGATTAACATTTACAGTTGATTTTGAGTAAAGGAGATTACCCTCAGTCATATGGGAGGGCCTTTTCCAATCAGGTGAAGGCGTTAACAGCGAAGACTGAGGTTTATCAAAGAAGAGGGAATTCTGCCTCAAGACTTGCAACATCAGCTCTTCCCCAAGTGTGCATGCTGGTCTGCTGTAAGATTTCAGATTTTAGACGGGCATGGTGGCACACGCCTGTAATCCCAGCTACTCAGGAGGCTGAGGCAGAAGAATCACTTGAACCCAGGAAGCGGAGGTTGCGGTGAGTCGAGATCACGCCACTGCACTCCAGACTGGGAGACAGAGCGAGACTTGGTCTCAAATAAAAAAGAAAAAAAAAAAGAAAGAAAGAAAGAAAAAGATTTCAGATTTGCCAGCTCCCACAATGGTGTGAGCCAATTCTTTAAAATAATTCTCTCTGTGTGTGTGTCCTATTGATTTGGTTTCTATGGAGAATACTGATTGATATAGATTTCAAGTGAGTCTATTTTATTTTGCACATGTTATAGATCAAAATAATGATGAGACGTTAAGTGCTGCCATTCTACATGATATTACATATATCCCAGATTTCTGATTTTGTTTAGGTGCCCAGACCCTCCTTAATACCCCATGTGACGCACTGGAAGCTGGCGTGACCCCCAGCCATAGGTGTGGTCCTGGTTAATCTAAGGGTAAGCCATCCCCTTCCCAATGATTGGCTCAGGGGAGGGGTCATGTGATTTAGTAAAGACCAATGAGCTATGAGAAGAGGTTTGCTGTAAACTTTTACTAAGGTTCGTCGTCATTCTTCCAAGAGGATTTACAGAAGCAGTATTCTCTCTCCCCTGTTGGAGGAGAATAAAGAAGCAGTAGCTACTGCCATGATGCCCCCATTGTTACTGACAACCCCTGGCACCTGCCCTTTGGTAGAAAATAACATGGGCTTCTGAAAATGTTGTTGAGCTGATTGACTCTCCCAGCCCCAAAGCCTGCACTGGCCCTGGGCTTCCTTTTAGGTGAACCAATCCATTTTCTTATTATGGAAGCCAGTTTGAGCCTGGCTTCTTGAGAGTTGCAGCCAAATGACCAAGTTTCCTTGTCCTTAATTTCTTCTCTGCAAACTGGGAGAATAGAACTGGATGATCTAAGTTCTCCTCAAGCTCTCAATGTCTGTTAATTGCACATTCAGGTACTAGCACTAACAATATCAGCAATATTTGTCAATTACTACAGAAGATAAATGTTATTATAGGTATGTTTCTAAATAATTTTCATTTTTAGAAACAGTAAAATGACATGTTAATTTTAAGTCCATAAAGTATAATTTAATGCCATTTTTTTCCCAGAGGTCTTAACCCTAGTGAACCACTGTCAGCAACAGTAACTTTCGCTAATTTTTTTTAACACAGAAAAAGCTCTAACCAATACAGTAAAAAGAAAAACCTAATAGAAAAATGAGGAAAGAATAAGAACAAACTTCCCAGCAAAGAAATACAAATGAGTCTTAAAACCCATTTATCCGTAGTGCTCCATTATTAGAACGCTAAGTATGTGGGAGTTATTTATGTCCTACTGCTCAAGGTCATTGCTAAGGTCTGATTGCAAAAATTCAAAAAATTGCAACCTCAGGGATACATGGGTTAAACCGATGAAGAGATGCTCAACCTCACTCACAGGGAAGAGGAAAATTAAAGAGAAATGCAAATTAAAGCGATGGCAAAAGTTTTTTTAAGCTACAAGATTGGCAAGTTACCAAAAAGTTTAATAACACGCTGTTGGCGAAGATCTTTTAAAATCAACTTTTATACCAATAATGTGAATTATCACTGAGGACCAGCAATTGAAGGTTTCTTAGACTGTTTTTTGTTGCTACAACAGAATACCACAGATTGTGTAATTTATGAAGAAAAGAGATCTATTTGGCTCACAGTTCTGGAGGCTGAGAAGTCCAGGACTGAGGGACTGCAACTGGTGAGGGCCTTTTTGCTGCATCATAACTTGGCAAAAGGTAACACATGGCAAGGAGGTGTACCCTAGAGACAGAGAGACAGACATTTTCAAAACGTGGAGTCTGAGAAATGGAGTAACTAACTCACTCCCACAATAACTAACCCACTCTGTGGTTATGGCATTAACTCATGAAGGCTTTGCCCTTATAACTTAGTCACCTCTTAATACTGCCTCAACGGCAATTAAACATCAACATGAGTTTTGGAGGGGACATTCAAATCATAACAAGAGGTAAGAGTGAAATAGTGCAACTTTCATGGAAGGCAATTTGACATCATCTGTAAAAATTACAAATGCATATACCCTTTGGCCCAACAATTTCCCTTCTGGAACTTTATCCTACACTTCTACGTGCCCGTGTATAAAATGTTATTTGTAATTGCAATGTTTGGAAACAACTTCAATATGTATCAATAAAAAAGATTAGTGTATCCTAGATTTATACACTAGAATAATTCCCAGATGTTAAAGAAATGAAGTAGCTCTCTAGACAATAAAATGGAATGATCTCTGTCTTAGTCCATTCAGGACACTATAACCAAATGCCATCAACCGTGTGGCTTAAAAAGAACAAACATTTATTGTTCTCAGTTCTGGAGACTGTGAAATCCAAGAATAAGCGGCCAGAAGATTTAGTGTCAGGTGAGGGCTCCCTCTCTGGTTTATAGATGGCAGCTTCTTGCTGTGTGCTTACGTGGTGGAAGGGAATAGCTAGCTCTTTTATAAGGGCACTAACCCCAATCATAAGAGTTCTGCTCTCAATTTAATTACCTCCCAAGGGCCCCACACCCTGAACCATCACCTTAGGGGTTAAGATTTCAACATATGAATTTTGAGGGTAAATAAACAATCAGATCATAACAATCTCTACATTCAAGGTGAAATAAAAAGAGCCAGATGGACTGGGCATGGTTTCTCCTGCCTGTAATCCAAGCACTTTGAGAGGCTAAGGCAGGAGGATTGCTTGAGTGCAGGAGTTTAAGACTAGCCTGGGCAACACAGGGACACTGAGTCTTTATTAAAAAAAAAAAATTAAAAAGAGCAAGATGAAGAACAATGACTGTATGCTACCATTTATATTTTCAAAAAGGAACAACTAAATATATATGTAGAGATAAACTAGGAAGCTATGGAAGAAACTGGGAATTGTTGTTAATCTAGAGATTAATGATGGAAACTAGAAGACAGGAGTAAGAGAGCGGCGTAACTTTTCACTAGATATCTTCAAAAATTTTTTTAACATATAAGTCTACATCAGTTATTTTTTAAATTAATAAACAGAGAAAAGTCAAGTTATTATAAATACATTTCCTGATTTGCTGTAATGACAGTAATTCTGAAGCTAAATTGCAGAGCTTATATTTTGGATAAATAATTCATGATCAGATATAAACAATGATTTGGCACATTTGTTCTCATTCCCTTTTGTGTCTAAGTAAGGGCAATAGAAAAAAAGATCTCCAATTAAGGGAACAAAATGAATCTTACTTACAACATTTTAAAAACTAGTTTTGGGGGCATTTGGCTTTTCCATGCATTCTACCCTGATGTGCCTAAGGCAGATGTCTTCTAACTCAGTGTCTTATCATTCATTTAAATCCACTTGTTCTACAAATATTCAGAAAATGCTTTTCCTGCACCAGGCGCTGGAGCCCCACTAGAAAATAAGCTCAGCACAACTGCTATTTTCATGAGCTCAGTTTTTTCATGATTGTCATCCTTCAAGCCATGTGTAAAGGATGATGACGTAATCAGTAAACTGAGAACTGTAGGTCCTAAAATATGGAGAACCCACAAGCAGAAAAGCTTACCATCTGGGAAAAGAAGACAGCAAGCACTCATGGTCCATGGAAAACCATTCTAGAATTAACCTTTTCCAGTCTGGGATTTCAATGCCTCAATAAATATTTATTTTAGGAAGACAAATAAGAAGGAAGGGAGGGAGGGAAAAACAAAGAAAAGAAAGGGCCCAGCTGCAAAATAATCCAGAAGAAATAACCTCTGAACTTACATTTTAACACATTCATTAATTCATTTGCTTGTTTGACAAATATTTACTGAGAGCATACTATGTGCAAGGCACTCACCTAAAAAGCAGAGATGAACCAAAAGCCTCTGCCCTCATGAAGCTAAAATGAAAGACAGATAGATAATAAATACCTCGATGCACAACCTATTGGCAGGCGGTAATAAGTGCTATCAACAAAGTAGAGTAGGGTATGAAGGTAGAAGAAGGGATGGGGCTACTGTTCTAGGCAGGCACAGGGGAAGTTCTCTCTGAAAGATGCTATTTGAGCAGAGATTCCAAGGAAATGCAGGAGCCATGTAGCTACCTGGGAGAGCATTTTCTAGGCAGAGGAAAGAACAGAACAGCAGCAAAAGCCCTCACATGAATGTGTACTTAGGAGGTTGAAAAGTCAGGAGGCAAAGATGAGTGGATAACCTCATGGAGTTTAGCAAAACATAGCTGAGAAGCAATGGCAGTGTTTCTTCCAGAAAACACACCCAACAGTTACGTAATTTCACACAGTGATCCTGGATCTTTAAAGCAGAAACAGAATCTTCTTATTTACAGACAAAGTAGGAGCCTGCCCACGTGGGCCAGTGTCAGTAACACTGACCAATTGCCCTGTGACCAAGAAATATAATATTTCCCCAGCACTCACCAATCTATGGATTTCCTTCTATAAGAACAATGCTTTGAGGCCCATATTTTGAAGTGAGCTTCAAAATATGAAATACCTTAGAAAGATAATGCACAGATTTGAATTCATACCAAGGTAAAAATAACTGTTATGTGATACTGCTGTGAGCAGTCTAGGTTTTCTGAATTCAGGGGAGAACAGGGCATTCAAAAAATTAAAAACATACAATATAAAAGCTAGAAGTCCCCAAACCAAGCCTCAGCTGCTGTGCTATTTTCTCTCAGACAATGCCTGAATAGAAATATTCTTTCTCTCCAAAGAGAAGAAAGGTATTTCTGTGAAGCTACCATAGCTTGTTAGAAATACCCCTTGGGGACATATGATTCCCTTTGGAGTCTAATTATATATTCACCCAGCGGTATTCTGATCTAAATTTAGTTATCTGAGAAATACCCGGAAAGGGAATACCATTTGCAGACAGCTGCACTAGGTAATTACACATTGTAAATTAATAAATTGACCTTGTTTTCTATAACTCCAATGTGATGAATTCTGCAAGTGTAATAGAGCCAAAGACACAAATCTGAAATAACCGAATGAATAGATGGAAGTGCCTCTGGACTTTACATCTGTGAACTCCTTGGCTAGATCTCACTAGTCTAAAACCTTTCCAGATTCAGTATTTAAGGAAAATCATTCCCTGAATGCAGACCATGGGAGAATTCATTCATTCTACAAAAGATATGGATACCCTGGGCTAGGCATAGGATTTCTAAGAAAAAATAGGACCTACTCTGCCCTCTCCACATGAGGCCACCATGTCTAGCAATTAAGCAGTGGAACCAAGACCCTCAAGGTCAAGTTAATACTCACATTCAAGATCCTTAACTACTATTGTTTGATTGTCTCAAAGAAACTTCATCACAGGAGTTACCCGTAGATCTTAGATTCTTCAGTTTGGAGCAGATCTCTTTGTTCTAAATAACTCACTGGAATGACCCTTTGGTGACTTAAATGTAAATCTGGTAGCTTCCTCTTCTGTTGGGGTCAGGGTGGAGAGGTCTGCACAAGCAGCACAGGGCCTCACTGAGACCTCCATCCCTTCTTGTTAAGATCCAAACTGGTGATATGCACTCCAAGTTTCCTAGCTGATGCCAGATACCAGAGGGAAAGGGGCGGGGGTGTTCAGGATGGGAAGCTCAGCAAAGGAAGGAAAGGGGTGCTCTAGACCTGTGGCCGGGATGCAAACATCCAGGAGCAGGCATTCATATCAGAAGGCAGGATCTAAACACGATGTCTAGTTGATGCTGATACCCATGCTGACCCAGCTGATCTAAGAAGACAGTCATTACTTAGCAACCACGCAGTGAGGGCATGTGGGAGAGAGAAAGAGGGGAAAACGAAAGAGCTCATCACTGAGAACCTCTGGACCGCAGCTCTGATGGAACGCAACATGAGGATGTTCCCTTAAAAATGTCTGAAGTTACCATTTTGGTAAAAACGTCAGCAATGTGTAATATGCAAAAACCTGAGAATGACAGTTCAGCATCACAGCATCATTCTGCTCCACTCCCCTGGCAAACGTATGCCATATCCATACATTCTTCATTCTCTGATACTCCCTGCACATCGGATAGCTGCAAGCCTCAGAAACTTCAGCAAAAGGGAACTTGCTGGAAGGCTGCCAAACAGCATGCAGAATCCACAGGATGACTAAAGAAGTAAGCTTGGAAAATGGTCAGGAACAAGGCTGGACAGCAGGAAGAACGGCTTCAGGACAGAGCCGCTGGCTCTGCTTCCATTGGAAACTCAAGGCCAAGACCGACATGGACTCTGAACACCAGAGGGCATCTTCTCTCAGCTGTTCCTGCATCTTTGTATCACTCCCTGGGCATGTAAAGTCCAGGCTGGAAGGTCCTGTCCCTCACTCTAGCTGTCAAGGGCCAGGGACGGGGAGGCTCTCTCAATTTCAGGCTCTGTACTGTAAGGACAACCCTGCCTCCCTCCCCTTCTTCGCCCCCGCTCTCCCCAACCCTACAAGACTCACACCAATGGAGGAGGCTCTGAAACTAGAAAGTAGGTGTGGTTTGGGGCAGTCAAACAATGACATTTGGATGACAGTTGGTGTGGGAAGTTGGAGATGGAGGCAACAAAGACAAAGGAGGAATAAACTCAGCAGACAGCAAATCTAAACTCCATGTAATTTAGACAGGGTCTGTCTTTAAATGTGTAAAGACGCTGAAATGAAAAGAATGAATCCAACTGTAAGAATAACCCTGAGAAGAACTCCTTGATTGACTACAAAAGATACCTCTACAAAAAAAAAAAAAAAAAAAAAAAAGACAATCCTACCTTCCTTGAACAGTGTTATGAAAGATTTCGAGAAACAGGCTATTGAAAGCACACCTCAACCACACCTTGGAATTAAAAGTCAAACAAATTTAATGTTGATCACGTGTTTGTCTACATGCTAGATATGAATCAAATTTATGATATAGTAAAGTTGCATTTTTAACATAATCCAGGTATGTTTTATGCTATCATACATTAGGGCCTATTTTATAATTCAGGAATATATTTTATTCTATAATACATTAGTGCCTATTTTATAATCCATGTACTTAGTACGTTTATACCTATTTTATGACCTCAAATGTAAGTTTATTACTTGTATGATTATAAAGGTTTATAGATGTTGTGGTTTGACATATATTTTATATTCTTAGTCTGGTTTGTAATTTCTCTCAAACAGGAGTATAACCTCCAAAGCATTTAAGACTGACCCTGCCTCCTGCAAGAATCTACATGATGGCATGGTCTCCAGAGACACAGAGCAAAAATGGAGGCCTGGCCACATGCCATAGATACTTTTATACAAAATTTGATTTATTATCATAATAAAATGATCAGGTTTTTTGGCTGGTTTTTCCCTGAACCTATAACTTTACAAAATTACAAACGCCTATGGGGTTTGCCATAGTTTGTATTTTCCAAAATAACATGTTCTAGTAATGTATTGGGGCTATGATGGACATTTCTGTTGACCAGTATAGGAAGAGGCTATAAGGAATGTGTACAGGAGGAAAAGCTGAGTAGAGAGCAAGCCTGGGCTCCACTACTCACCTGGGTTAATGGATTATACCAAAGCAGATTGCAAGGAAGTATTTCAAATTGGTCTTTCCCCAGCCTTGCTTTTCTATTGCACTGGCCCCAAATGCCTGCCTCCTGAGAGTTCTCCAGGAGCTCAATGTTCTGCTCTGCCTATGCTGTGCTTTTGAGGTGAGTTGATGACAGAAGTAATTCTGGAATATACCTCAAACTCATGGCACAAAAACATGATTTGCATTTTCATAATTGCCACAATCTAAAAGTCTACAGTCTTAGTAGGATGGACTGATTTGTGTCACACCAAAATTCATATGTTGAAGTCCTAACCCCCTCTCAGAATGTGGCCATGTTTGAAGGTAGGGCCTTTAAAGAAGTAATTTAGTTAAATGAGGTCAGTTTTTCGAGGCTGCCCACATTCCCTGGCTCATGGCCTCTTCCTACCCTTATCAAAGCCAACAACGTCACATGTGTCTGATGCTGCTTTCTTTATCACATCTCTCTCTGACCACAAATGGGAAAGGTTCTCTGCTTTTAAGGACTCCCGTGATTAGGACCAGCAGGGTAATCCAGGAGACTTTTAATTTTTGGAGACTTCTGATTTGCAACCTTGATATGGTTTGGACCTGTGTCTCTGCACAAATCACACATTCAACTGTAATCAACTATAATCCCTATAGCTAGAGGTGGGGCCTGATGGGAGGTGACTGGATCATGGGGATGGATCCTTCATAAATGGTTTAGCTCCATCCCCTTGATGCTGTTCTCTTGATAGTGAGTGAGTTCTTACAAGATCTGGTTGTTTAAAAGTGTGTAGCACCTCCCCCACTTTTCTCTCTCTCTCTTTTCCTCCTGCTCCAGTCATGTGAAGTACTTCACTCCTTTGCCTTTCACCATAATTGGAAGCTTCCTGAGGCCTCCCTAGAAACAGGAGCCACTATGCTTCCTGTACAGCCTGCAAAACCATGAGCCAATTAATCCTCTTTTCTTTATAAATTACTCAGGCTCAGGTATTTCTTTATAGCCGTGTAAGAACAGACTAATACAAACCTTAATTCGATCTGCTATGTGACTGCTACTGCCATGTAACTTAACATATTCACCTGTTCCAGAAATGAGGATTTGGACATCTTTAATAGATGCCAGGAGAGAGTGGGCCATTTTTCTGCCTTCCACACTATATTACCTTGAAATGACAGAAGCTTAACATACTTAAAGTTTATTTACCTCTCACCTCAAACTTACTGAGGTTCACATGTTTTCTCCTTGGTGCCTCGTGTCCACATGGTGACTCAGGAATCTGGGTTATTTTCATCATGGGGCCATCATGTCAGGACTCTCCATTTCCAGGAATGTTTTAGATTCTTGTGCAGCAGGAAAAAAAACAAGATGGGATATTTTAAGGCCCAAGACTGTAATTGGGAAACATGGTTTCTGTCCTTGATTTCATTTGCCAATTCTGATAGCAGATTTATTATTCCCAAACTCAGTTATGTTGATAGGAGTCTTCTCTGCCTAACAATATTGTTTATGCCTGAAACTCTACATTTGTCTTGCCACTTCCTCCCAAGATTTAAGTCCTGCATCTGAACTCCAGCCTGATGACTAGGATTCGGCATGGGCCTGATGGTCATACATCTCCTTCAGGCCCAAGATCTATATATCCACTTCCCTAAATAGCATCCACACCTCAAACTGTCCAGAACTAAACTCGTGGACCCACACGAACTTAGTGTTCCTCCAAGGGACTATTTGTCCATTTGCTCCAGCCTAAAAATCCTTGTCACTCCTTGTCCCTTCTGCCCATATCCAATCACCATGGCCTGGTGACTTTTAAAAGTTGTGGTAAAATATGTGTAACACAAAATTGACCATCTTAGGTAATTTTATCTCTGTAGCCTCTCACTGAATCCATCACTTTCCACATGTCAACAGCAATGACACAAGTCCAAGACAACATCTCTTGACCAGAGATGCTGGACCAGAGATTACAGACTGTGTCAGTTTTTTTTCTGACATCCCGGCTTCTTTTCCCTTCTAACTCATAAATCACCAGCCAGAATGACTTTTCAAAACACACATGATGCTCCCTGTCACACACATGTGCGCGCGCACACACACACCCTCCAATCCACTATTTTTAATGTGGCCTTAGTAGAGCTCTGCATGATCTAGCACTTTCCCCAGGCTACCCACTCCTGGCACTTTGTTCTGCAACCTGGTCTTTTTATATTTATTTATTTATTTATTTATTTATTTATTTATTTATTTATTTTGAGATGGAGTCTTGCTCTGTCACCCAGGCTGGAGTGCAGTGGCATAATCTCAGCTCACTGCAACCTCTACCTCCCAGGTTCAAGCAATTCTCCTGCCTCAGCCTCCCAAGTAACTGCGATTATAGGCACTCACCACCATGCCCAGTTAAGTTTTATATTTTTAGTAGAGACAGGGCTTCACCATGTTAGCCAGGCTGGTCTTGAACTCCTGACCTCAAGTGATCCTCCCACCTTGGCCTCCCAAAGTGCTGGGATTGCAGGTGTGAGCCACCAAGCCCGGCCAGCAGCCGGTCTTTAAAGGTCCAGGACTTCTTTTTCCCCAGACTTCTTTTTGCCTTGGGGTTTTCCTCTTGCTCTTCCTTCAACCTGGAACACCATCCATTCTCCTCTTTACCTAGATCGTCTTCTCTTTCTCTCTTCCTCCTGCTCCAGCCATGTGAAGTGCCTCGCTCTCTGTTGCCTTCCATCGTGATTGGAAGCTTCCTGAGGACTCCTCGGAAGCAGAAGCCACTCTGCTTCCTGTACAGCCTGTGGAACCCTGAGTGAAGTGGGTGGATCACTTGAGATCAGGAGTTCAAGACCAGCCTGGCCAATGTGGCGAAACCCTGTCTCTACAAAAATTAGCCAGACGTGGAGGTGGGTGCTTGTAATCCCAGCTACTCAAGAGGCTGAGGCAGGAGAATTGCTTGAACGCAGGAAGCGGAGGTTGCAGTCAGCCGAGATCATGCCACTGTACTCCAGCCTGGGTGACAGAGCAAGACTCTCTTGCTAAAAAAAAAAAAAAAAATTACCTGGGGTGGCCAGGCACAGTGGCTGACTCTATAATCCCAGTGCTTTGAGAGGCCAAGGCAGGTGGATTGCTTGAGCCCAGGAGTTTGACACCAGCCTGCACAACATGGCAAGACTCTGTCTCTACAAAAAAAAAAAATGCAAACAATTAGCTGGGCATGGTGGTGTGTGCCTGTAGTCCCAGCTACCCAGGAGGCTGAGGTGGGAAGATCACCTGAGCCCAGGAAGTCAAAGCTGCAATGAGCTGTGTGTCACTGCACTCCAGCATGGGCAACAGAGTGACACCCTGTTTAAAAAAAAAAAAAAAGAAGAAGAAGAAGAGGAAGAGGAGGAAGAGGAGGAAGAGGAGGAAGGAGGAGGAGAAGGAGGAGGAGGAGAAGGAGGAGGAGAAGTTGTTATCAGGGGCCGAGGAAGAAGAAAATGAGGGGTTATTGTTTAAATAATATAGTTTCTGTTGGGGTTGATAAAAATGTTTTGGAACTAGATGGTGGTGATAGTTGCACAACTCTGTGAATATAATTAATGCCACTAACTTGCATGCTTCAAAATGACTACAATGACAAAAATAAATATTTACCACACACAAAAAAAAGAGAGTGTGAAAGAATAGAGGGAAAGGGAGGTGGTTTCTTGATGATCCCTGTTTTTCAACACCAAAAATCTAATTAGAGAGCCACTGGTTCCTGCCTACATAGCCTGCAGCATCTTTTTTTTACGTTAAAAGGTAAGACTCAGGTCTTACCTTCTGATTCTGAGCAAGAAAATCAGAAGGGAAGCCACTCTCAGAAATCCGTCAGCAGGGAGGGCTTGCTGGCAGCTCCACTGAGCTGCTGCCTTCTTTTTAGTGTATTCGCTACTTGTAGGAAAAGAAAAGCCCTGTGCGCTTCAACTATGACTTTCTTTTAAGTGTTCTTTTTACTAGGCAGTAGTCCATTAAATTAGATTTAATTAAAGTTGATTTGATTGATGAACTAAGGTCTCATAGTCTCTCCAGAGATAACATAGGTTTGTGTCATCGATCCAAAAACCTCTCACATTTTGGCAACCATGTGGCAAAATGATTTATTTCCTCAGTAAAACCAGGCAATACTATTGATCTAGAGAAACATCACTTCAGTCATTCCTACGTAGTAGAGGTTCTTAACTGTTATTAAATCAGCTGTTCACTGGCTGACACATCACAAATTGAAACTACACACACAAATCACATGACTGAACTTGAAAAGCCAAACCTGTTTTTATTACAGGGTGAAAATTAGAAATGGGATTTCACTCTGCCGAGGTTATCACATGGAAATAAAAAGAAATGCAAAACACTCCTCCTTTTAAAAATAATAAATAGCATAAATCATGTGGACAGCTGACTGTTACATGGTAACAGTCCTGTGGGTTTTGCACTAATAAGAAGCTGAATTAAATTGATACCTGTGCATTCTCCTATACAGTTCAAGGAAATTAATTTAGCTCTCCACCTGTGTGCACAAAATGCTTTCAAAATATTAACTATCTGATTCTTATCACTAAAAAACATTTCCTTTACACCTATATGAACATAGGACTTTGCTAAGCACTTTCTAAGCAATTCAGACTGATGGATTATATAATCTAAAAATGCAGTTTTCCTATTAAAAAGACAACCTGGAACTTGTTTATTTAAGTGCGAAGCAGCACTGACTTTTTTTTTTTAAGTTGGATTATTTCTGGTCATAAAAATGTGGGGAGGTCTTATTTCATACGAAAGATGTGTCTTGCCAGACCTTGTATAATTCGAACTTGCATAATTCAAGAATGATTTTCTCAAGGGAATAAATATAAAATAAGACAGATGTATTCTCAGAGCACATTTACAAGTTATAACATATTTTTTGCTTTAAAGCTGTTTTTCCTGTTCCCAGCATTACATCTAATATTTCATGGAGTGCTGTCTCCCATATTAACTGCACCATGGTTCAGAGTAGTCGTTTTCCTTCCTTTCTGGCGTCTTATCACATATAACTTCCCTTCAAATGCTGTTGATTTGGGGGAACATTTTTCAATGTAAACGCTTGCATCCCTATTTTGTGAACATTTGAATGACATCATTATGAGTTGTAAAAATACTTTGCATAATAATAACTGTGAATGCTAAAACAATAGCATAATAGTAACTAAAATCACTCGCAGGAGTCCCAACATGCAAACAACAGCATGGTTTATTGAATCTTGCAAAACCGGGTTGGTTTATCTGTTTACCAGCTAAAATGATCATGTTGCAAAAGTATAAGCAAAGACTACAATATTCACTCTGCCTATCAGCTTTAAAAAAATTACATGACTCTTGATAACTTGTTTTAACCTGGTGGATTAACATCTCTCTCTCTCTTTTTTTTTTTTCTTTTTTTTTTGACACAGAGTCTGGCTCTGTTGCGCAGGCTAGAGTACAGTGGCATGATCTCTGCTCACTGCAATCTCCAACTCTTTGGGTCAAGTGATTCTCATGCCTCAGCCTCCCAAGTAGCTGAGACTGCAGGCATGTGCTAACATGCCTAGCTAATTTTTTGTATTTTTAGTAGAGACAGGGTTTCACCATGTTGGCCAGGCTGGTCTTGAACTCCTGACCTCAAGTGATCAGCTCACCTCGGCCTCCCAAAGTGCTGGGATTACAGGTGTGAGCCACCGCACCCGGCCCAGATTAACATCATTTTAATCTTTATGCAAAGTAAGATTTTATTGGTACTTTTACATGGATGTTTTTGAGTTTACATATTCCAAACTTGCAGAAACAGATTATTTTCACTTCTAACCTAGTGTGTCCTCCTCTGATGGATTAAAGCTAACCATCAACTGACCTCCACATGGATCCACTTTCCCTTTTACTTTCCATTTATGTACAAAATGTGGTAGGATCTGGATGGGCATCTGTAGCAGATACAGTTAGTTGTATCTACTTTTACTCTAATCTCCATCTTCCTCCTACTGAACAAAATCTTACTTTTGTTCAGTTATGTACCCCTCTGCGTGGCTTAAAGGAAGATGACCCCAATGTGACCTCCAGGGTGAGACCCTGAGAAGTCTAAGGCGATCATGGGGGTCCCAGGCCCCTCGCCAGTGTAAGACTGGGTAGGCATATGGTGCACTTCTGTCTGTTGATATAAAATGTGAAATCTGCTTGGGGACAGGGGTGGGGAAGGCATATGGGAAATGTTTCTTCACTTCTTAGAAAGAGACAGTGGAAGTTTGGAAGGGAATGGTCCTTTTTCCTCTGGATGCAGTTGTGTCCAAATATGATGCCTAGAATTACAATCCATCTTGATGCCAACCTGAGAATGAGACCAACACTCAGAAGAGAGCAGAGGCAAAAGCGTCACAGAGATGTGGATCCTGAGGCCCACCCTACCTCTAGACTCCTCTTAGTGTGAGATCATTGGTTCATTATTAAGTCAATTTCTGTTTTCTATTCCTTCATCCTCCAATCTACCTGACATAGCACCTCTTTCTGTCTTCATTAGCTAACACTCCTGGAAATCAATATGTGTCCACTCAGTTTCCCATTGGTGAGCTACATAGTGTTGGGGGGCAAAAAATGAAAGTATGGCTCTTGAGTCTGCTGAGTGCTTTTAAAAATTGAAAGGCCTCAGAACCAAGGCCCTTCTAACCTAGTCTTGTTCCTCTCTCTGCCAAGTACAGGGAGCAACTCTCTCTGGAATTTCCTGATCTGACCACGAAAGCTTCTTAACAAAGGCACAACTGCCTTCTATCCTGATACGGTTTGGAGGTCTGTCCCCTCCAAATCTCATGTTGAAACTTGATCACCAATGTTGGAGGTGGGACCTAGTGGGAAGTGTTTGGATCTGGGTGTAGATTCTTCATGAAGGGCTTGGTGCCATCCTCACAGTAAGTGAGTTCTTACTCTTAGCTCCCATGAGAACTCCCTGACACCCCCTGTCTCTCTCTCTTGCTTCCTTCTTCCCACTATGTGATGCTGGCTCTCCTTCCCTTCTGCCATGAGAGGAAGCTTCCTGAGGCCCTCACCAGGAGCAGATGCTGGCACCATGCTTTTTCTACGGCTTGCAAAACCATGAGCCAAATACACCTGTTTTCTTTATAAATTACCCAGCCTCAAGTATTTCTTTATAGCAACACAAACAGACTAAGATATATCCCCTCCCTGAAATCTCATTAAAAAGAAGACTGAAAAATGCAAGCACACCTGAATAGACTTTTTCACAAGATAATGCTTGCTTCTCAAGTTCATTTGAATTCCAAAAAGAATCATTTACAAGTTCATTTCTGTGTCCCTGGTCCAGTCATTCTCCTGAACAATGAGGTACTGGTCCTCAAAAGAATTGTCTTCATCTCACATCTCTTCCCTCCCCTAAGGAAAAACGTATATAAGCTTCTGTGCCCCACTAGGGAGGTGATTTCCTCCCCATGCCTCCCACATTAATAAGTGTGTATGGATTTTTTTCCCTACCAATCTGCCTTTTGTCAGTTGATTTTCAATGACTCTTCAGAGAGCAAGGGGGAAGTTTTCCCTTTGCCCCCACAGTAGACACAAAGTATGGACCATCTCAGGACCTCAGTGATAAACTGCAGCATATCACCTCTTGGAAACAAAACCAAGACATGATATATTAAAAACATCTGTTAGGATAAGAGCGCTTAAAAAAAGAAAAACAAACTCTGAACTAAAATACACATATGAGGAAGGAAACAGCAGATTCACCCAAGCACAAAATAAAAACTATCTAGAGCAAACATGAGAAATTCAGAAAATCCAGCAGAAATCTGTCAAAGCTATTCATCTTCCTTTCTTTTCTCCAGTCCACTTTGTTATGAGTAAACTTTCAAAAGAAGTGATTCCAACTCACTGTACCAGCCTACTGTAATCTTGACCCTTGTCCTCAACCTTGGAAAATTCCTTGACCCTTATGGCAAGAGGAGTCTTTCAGTTGATTAATTAATTGGAGTGAAAACTATGCATATAGGCAACTTTTGGGAAGTTTAGGTGTAAACAATAGCAGAAATATAGGATAAGTGTTAGAGGGTAAGTGGACTATTTAAGAACATCAATGTTTTATTTATTTATAATATTTTTTAAATAGGGATGGGGGGGTCTCACTATGTTGCTCAGGCTGGTCTTGAACTCCTGGCCTCAAGGGATCCTCTGCCACAGCCACTCAAAGTGCTGGGATTACAGATGTAAGCCACTGTGCCCAGCTGAGGACATCAACATTGTAAACATATTCTCCACTTGTAGAGAGTATTCAGACTTTTTCTATTTATCAAAAATTATACATTTGATTTTAAATTTTAAGTCATTTATTACATACAGGTTAATACTCTAACACTGTACTCTCAAAAAGCTTATAATTTTCAAGCCCAGAGGATCCACTGGTAACAAAATAACATCCCTGCCCTGGTGAGACTTACATTCTAAAGATTTGGCAGGGTACAGGGAAAAGAGGTGAAGAGAAACAAGTATCAAACAAATGTATAAAAATCAGGTGGTAGGAAAATAAGAATAAAGCATGTAATGTCAAATGTTAAAGTGGTGGGTAGAGACCTGAGGAAAATAAAGGAATTTGTGGACACGACTATGTGGGAGGAAACTATTACAGATACAGGAGCATCAGACGCAAAGGCCTTGAGAAGATATTTGCTTAGAATATTGAAGAGGCAGCAAGCAGTCCAGGAGGGCATGAGCAGTGTGTGACAGCTAAAGAGAGTGGTCATAAGTGATACCAGAGAGAGTAGAGGCGGGGAAAGATTGTGCAGGGTGTTGTGAGTTATTACAAGGATTTTGAGTTTTAACCTGAATAAAGAAAACCCTGGAAGATTTTGAGCAGATGAGAGTCATAATTAGACTTAAAATCTTAGAAGCATCATTCTAGTTTCCATATTGAAAATAGATTGTGATGCAACAATCAAAAAGAGGGATGTCAGTTCAGAGATGATTACAAAAACTCAAGGCAGAGACCATGGCAGCTTGGACCAGGGTGACAGTGGTTGAGATGGTGACAGATGGTCAAGTTATGGAGTTATGGGTATACTTTGCAGGGAACTCCAACAGGATTTGCTGATGATTACACGTAGAGTGGGGCAGGAAGAAGAGAATAAAGTTTTTTGCCTAGTAACTGAAAGAATGGATTACACTTTTGGAGATGAGGACACCTGTTAGACAAGCAGGTTAGAGGGGTGGAAGGGTCAGTTTTGGAAACATTGGTTTTGAAATATCTATTAGATTTCTGTCTCAGCTAGTTAATTGTGAGTCACAAACCACCTCAAAACTCAATAGCATATAAGACACAAAAAGCACAGTGCATAAAAGAAAAAACAATACGTGTTGTTGAGAATTCAGAATTCAAAATGGTAAGCCACAAAATAGAAGAAAAAATTCACAACACATATATCTAACAAATAACCTGTATCTAGAATCTATAAAGAGCTCTAATAATTCAAGAATATGAAGATAATTTTAAAAGGAGCAAAAGATTTCAACAGTCACAAAAAGAGGATAGACAAATGGCCAATAGGCACATGAAGAGGTATTCAACATTA
The DNA here is from genome assembly GCF_003255815.1 of Theropithecus gelada. Lineage (NCBI taxonomy): Eukaryota > Metazoa > Chordata > Mammalia > Primates > Cercopithecidae > Theropithecus > Theropithecus gelada. The sequence goes on from NC_037686.1 coordinate 54,399,990, forward strand.
TTAGTCCTCAGGGAAATGAATTAAAACTACAATGAGGGCTACGTGCAGCAGTTCACAACTATGATCCTAGCACATTGGGGTGTCTAGGCTAAAGATATAAGTGGGTAGATTGCTTGAGCCCAGGAGTTTGAGACCAGCCTGGACAACGTGGCGAAACCCCATCTCTATCAAAAAAATTAGCTGGGCATGGTGGCAAGCACCTGTAGTCCCAGTTACTTGGGAGGCTGAGGTGGGAGGATGGCTTGAGCCCAGGAGGCAAAGGTTGCAGTGAGCCAAAATCTCACCACTGCACTCCAGCCTGGGTGACAGAGTAAGACCGTGTCTCAAACAAACAAACAAACATAGCAAAAAAAACTGTAATGAGATACCCCTACCTACTCCATGAGAATGGTTAAAATTTAAAAGACTGACAATGCCAAGTATTTGAGATCACCAATGTATACACGGTCAAAACTCACTGAACCTTTTAAATGTATGCAATTTATACTATGCAAATTAAATCTAAAATTAATTTTTAAAAAACTCAATGCGTTAAAGCTATAATTCTTACAGTTCACGAGTCTGGGGGTTAAATGAGAGTCAGCTGCTTAGGGCTTGGCTCAGCCAATCTCAGCTGGATTTGTGATCCACTCTAACAGGGCTTGACTGAAGTTCTTTAGGAAGCTCTGCTGCAAATTTCTCATCCTATTCTTTTTTTTTCTTTTTTTGAGACAGAGTTTTGCTCTTGTTGCCCAGGCTGGAGTGCAATGGTGCAATCTCAGCTCATCGCAACCTCCGCCTCCTGGGTTCAAGTGATTCTCCTGTCGCAGCCTCCCGAGTAGCTGGGATTACAGGCATGTGCCAACGCGCCCTGCCTTCTCATTCTCTCAGGGCCAGAGGGTTAGCCTAACCTTGTGCTTCTCATGGTAGTAGCAGAAGTACAAGAGACAATAAGTGGAAATACACAAGTATTCTTGAGGACCAGGCTTAGTACGTGCACACTGATGGGGTTCAGAATATCCTACCCCAAAATATGGCACCTTGGCATTTGAGAAAACAGCAGAAACAGGAAGATCGCTCTCATTCCTCCCTCACTCTTCTCCCCTGAAGCAGGTCATAAAACCTAGGAAGGTCACTCTCTGACCTTCTCCTGCCCTTCTATTGTGAAGCAGATCGTAAGACCCTCATTCAAGAGATACCCTTCATATACCCAGAGAAAAGGAAACATCCTTATCTCTGAAGATACAGGGACACAGAGAAAAATCCGAATGTACAAGCCTCGCGAAGCTCCTCCCAGTTTAGTACTAGCAGATCACATCCTTTTGTCCTCCAGTCATATTTCTCCATGATTGTCCTCTCTTCCTACACCTAAGCATAAAAATACACAGTTTAACTGTTTCTTCAGAAGGCTCCCAAGTCACACAAAACTTATACTAAACCCACGTTTTTGCTTTTGTCTTTTTAATCTGTCTTTTGTTATAGGGGCCTCAGTCATGAACATAGTGATAGGTGAGAAAAAGATATTTCCTTTCCCTACAATACATTGAATTTGGCTTCATCCTGTCAAGCAAGTGACAGATTAAGCCCAGATTCCACAGGGGTGGCAGGAAGAGTAGATCCTGCCTCTCAGTGAGAGGGAACGCAGAATCACACGGCAAAGGCTGTGGACATCATGCAATCAACCTCAACATCCAAATGGGGATGTCACACATCCTGGAAATATGTGTCTCGGCTAAATATATAATGTTATGGTTGTCAGAATGGGAAGGTACCCAAGGCTGTAGGGGCCAATGGGAAACCTCTCCTTCACCCTCTGAGGGTTTACTGAAAAATCAACTCATAAAAGACTGGTTAACTGGAGAAAAGGCAAATGAATTTATTTAATGTATACACATGGGGAGAACCACTGAGGGATTGCCCACTCATCAACAGCGTTCAGAAACTTACACACCATCCTGGTGGAGCAGGTTACAGGAGGGGAGGGAAGAGCGATTCTGTTGAGGAGATTACTAGGGAGGATGAGTGGCTCAGGGAACAGAGATGAACTTGTATGAACTTGTACATTTTCTTGGAAAAGGTTCTGTTCAGGTGTGATTACACTCTTGGTCTTACAGAGAGGGGAAGAAGAAACAATTGTTCCTTTTGGCAGGTCTAGATCTTAGGCAGATAAAGATTTGGGGAGAGACGTCAGGAGTGGGGAGATATCAGAGAGACCGTGAGGCTTCCTCAGTTTAGCATGTAAAAGCACCACATTTGGGGGTATGCGCTTCTGACCCCTAACAAGGCCATGTGACTAAAACAGTCACCTAGAGAATGAGCGATGACAGAGATGAGAAGAGAGTCAAGGTTGGGGAGATGACAGGAGCCAATGGTGGACACTGAAGTGGGGTGCCGGTGCTGATAAACTCAAGAGAGAACACAGGTAAGAAAGTGTCTTCAAAAAGGAGGGGGCATGATCAACTCTGGTGATTACTGCTCCATGAAATAAATAAAACTGCAGTCACTGCCTGGTCCTTCTTGAATAGTCACTTATTATGGTTACATCAGTGTGTTCAACTAGGATGCAGTTCAAATGTAAAAAAAGAAACTCTGTCCTGTCATACACGCCCAGCCGGGTAGATGAACCAGGTGAGATTAGCTGAGCCCAGCCAGAACTATATCTTTTGCTATATTCATTCCTTTATAGATGCTGAGGTCATTTCCAACATTAGTGAGATCTATAGACTAATTATTTATGTAACAAGTATTTATTGGGGGCCATTTTGTCATACACTGTTCTAAGCAATGAGGCTTAGAAAAGAAAATAAGAGTAGATATCTAGCTGTCATAGAGTTTGTTTCAGTGGAGAGAACAAACAAGAAAGATAAACAAGTACACACATAAATGAGCAAGTAATTTCAGATAGTGGTGAGTGCTGGGATGAGGATAAAGCACATTGATGACTGGTGATGGGAGGGTGACTGGGGGAAGTATTTTTGATCATATGGTCAGGGGAGGTTTCTCCAAGGAGATGATAGTTGGCTCAGATCTAAGTTATTCAAATTAGACAAATCCTTAGAGAGTTTTATTATAGTTTTTGACCCTCCGCCAATGCTAGACTGATACTCAGCAAGGAGAATTCCAGCATCATCTCCTATTCTCTACCACTCTGAGGAGAGATGTCAATAAAATGGGACAGTAGGCATACCAAGAGAGGTATACCAGATGCCTCCTGGACCATGGGACCTCAAATCTGCGCTTCTTTGGCCAAAGAAGGATCCTTTACAAGAATTGTACCTAGTCAAAGCTATTCAAAAAACAGAAAGGCCTTCTTTGACTCACCAACTGTGTTTTTGTTCTGTGACATGAAGAAAGGAAGGTATTACACTCTGCAGAAGGAAAAATCATGATTGACTCAGAGGGCCCTTGACTGGTCATGACCTTCCCACTTTCTGCTATCAGAGAAAGGAAACGAGGTGCCAAGCGACATGTTTTACATCTCCCTGAGACCCATTAGCAAACTCAGATGGTTGGAATAGGTATTGGAATGAAGACACTAGCTCAAAGGGACAAAAGAACTTAGCCAATGTTACTCGGTTAAGAAGTGACAACACTAGAATATGAACCAAGGACTGGCTGTTTCCAGAGCCCCGTGTTCTTTCAACTAAATGTCTCTGCCAGGCCGCCACACTGGATATTAGAAAATAAAAACCATTCAAAGATACAGGGCAGAACCAATTCATCTGTGGAATTCTTCCAAAGGAAAAAAAAGAGAGCGAGAGTAAGATCAATAATGCCATGTTGCATTTTCAACGATGGGCAGTGAGAACAGCACACAAGAATTTATAGAAAAAGAAGGTATGTGTATTCCCTGGGGCTGGAAAGTTGTTAGACATTAATAGCAAGAAAATTGTTAAGAAGCTGACAAGAGGCAAAGGAAATGTCCTTGCTTTCTCCCTGCAAAAACCTCCTTGAAGGAGATGTGAGGGAGAACACAGGATGGAAAATTGAAGCAGATTTGGGATAGAGAAAAAAACAAGAAAAAACAAACCCCACAGGAGGGAAATATGAGAACGCTTGAAAGAAAGCAATATGAAATAAAACAATTTTGTAGTAAAAAGGAAAATAAGCATAGCTGTTGTAAGAAAAGCAGGATAGTTAATTAACAAGGGGGATAAAAATGTCCTGCAGATAATATTTATCATCCTTCCCAGTTTTCCTGTGGCTTTATTTGTGCCCATCTGTTGGCCTGATCTTTTCCAAGTGTCTGTTGCCACATATACAGGCCATTAATTTATTGAAAATATTACTAAAATCAGATTGCTTCCGGCCTTCTTATTGTTTTAAATTTTTTTAAAAAAAATTGTGTTTGTTTGTTTGCCTGTTCGTGTTTACATTTGGCAAATAGGGAAACATAGCCTTTCCAACCCATAGCATAAGAAAATATGGGAGGGAAACTCTCTATTCAGAAGCATATTCCTCTACATTTGCAAACCAATTTTGCCAAATGTACTTGTACACACATTCTTCTTCCCCTGGGGTGAGAAATCTAAACCTGAAACATTCTGACAAGAACAAAGAAAGCAATTGCAATACTGTATTTATTTGCCTTAGGAAAGAACTTAGCAAAATGGATGATGCTTATTATGAATACGCCCAAGTTAGATTTTAAAAATTATCCATTAGACTCCCTTAGGAAACAAGTAGTTGACACATTCAGATTATACCCATGTTTATTTCAAAAACAGGGACGAAGAGCCTTCTTGTCGTCAGTCACGGGCTGATAGGAGTCTACTTTTAGCTAAGAACCACCAAAGGAAGATAATTGTGCCATTTTAAATGCCACATAATGTTCCTAATCAGCAACCAAGTGTAGAAGGGAGTCTGTAAAGGGCCTGGGGTCCTGATTCAATTTCTTCAGCTTCCCAAGGCCGCTCCCAAAGAGCAGGCAGGCCACCCAAATCCCGCAGCTTGTCAAACCAGCTCTGGCCCCAGAAGGGATTTATGAGTGCTTCACTTCACGGAATACCACCCAGGCTGGCTGGCTGCAAATGCGGGCTGCCTATTATTTCTCCTTCATTTCCCAGGAAGCGTGAGGGAGAGAGCTCTGCGCCTCCCGATGGGCGCCAATCCCAGCCTCTTGACATCTCTTGCACTGAGCCACCTTTTCACTGGAGGATCCCAGCTGTTCTCCACTTCCCCGCTTGCTTGCTGGCAGTCTGTGTACAAGGCAGAAGGGGTGAGACAGATAGAGAAGAACCAAGGGGCTTTTGGAGGCTTGCTTTTGCCTGAAAACAAACACTTGAGGGAGAAAAATATGTTTTAAAGGCTGAAAGATGGGAAATTAAGCAATTCACTTCCACAAAACCATTTAGAACGTGGGTGGTGGGATGGGTGGCATTGGGAAGAAACTAGTCTTCTTCTAAGTCAGCCCCTCTGCTGCATCCCCTTGGTGCCACTGTGGCCCTGACGACGGAAGCTCCCTTACCTGGATCCTTTCCATGTTGCTCTAGAGACTGTCTTTTCCTGCTTCAAAGTCTGTGCACTCTTGGCGGCCACCCACTAAGATCCTATTTCCTGTCTGAAGGACGCCTTGGCTCTCTGCAGGGCAGAGATAACTGGTGTGCCAATGAGTGACGAGTTCAAGGATGCAGCCACTTCCCCTCCCTGCAAGACTTTCTAGTGACTCACTGCTCTGGCATTCCAAAAAGAAGTGGGAAGATTTTCATCAGATTATTAATTTGCATTAACAATTTTATTTTGTGTGTGTGTGTATGGTATAGATGGACGTCTTGCTGTGTTGCTCAGGCTGGTCTCGAACTCCCAGGCTCAAGCAATCCTCCCACCTCAGCCTCCCAAAGTGCTGGGACTACAGACGTAAACCACCATGCCTGCCCTAAATTGCACTCTTAAGATTTACACATGAGAACTATATAACTAAGAGTAGATGCTTTTAAATAGTAGGACAATTTAACACCCCCCACAAAAAAACCCTTTAAGGGATGCAAGGAGCATGTAGGAGAACAGAATATGCCACCCCGTAATATGCCTCTTTGGCATAAGAATTATTTAGAGCTGATTATTTTGAGAAAATGCAGACATAGGAGAAACTCTGAAAACAGAGCAGAAATTACATAAAGAAAATTTACATCTATGAAGGAAATCTCCATTTGTAAAAGTGTCTCCTCTCTGTACCAGTCTAAATCACTAGAGATGTAACAATGGAGAGAGCACTGACGAATCTGCATAATAAACCTCACCCTGGTTTGCCACGCTTTTCCTGGTTACTTCCCCATAACCTGCCTTTCCCACACCCTTCTTTGTTTCAGTTAAAGATGGTATTTACGTCTGAACTCAAAGCCATCTCTTTGGAATTTACTCATTTTTCCCTGGGTAACTCTCATGTATATATGAAGCAGACATGTTAATAAATTTCTATGTGTTTTTCTCTTGCTAAGCCATCTTTTGTTACAGTGTGTCCTGGCTAAGAACTCAGAATGGGTAGAAAGAAAATTATCTTTTTCTCCCCTACACTTGCCTGGATGTCTACAGCTAGCAAATGCCTAATGTGGAATTTTAATGCACCCAGACCATTTCTTGTTATTAAAGGATCTAAAATTTATATGCAAAAGTGATGGTCTCAGCAGTCAGCTCTTTTGCAGCCTCATTCAATCTCAGCCTCCTTTTCCTCTGAGGCTCTGATAAAGGCCAGCTCTCCAGCCTGGAAATGTAATGTCAGCTCGTGATCTATCCCAGCAAGTATCGCCGTGCTTTCAGAGCACACCAATGGGAGCAATTACCTGCATTTTCAAGAAACCATGTTTGTCTGAAAAATCTCCACATTTATTTTCTCAGCTAAAAACAATGAAAATAAATCCTGAGTGGAGAAGTGACCACTATCTTTCATTCTGCACCCGCCAACTTTGCTTTGCTACATACAACACTCAAGCCTGACCATTGCAAGTGCTTTCCCAGTTTTGCAGAAAGCACAGTTGTTTCCTGGTCATAACTTTAACAGGGGGAAAACTAGACTCTGGGTATGAGACATAGAAACAACCAATCACTGATCTGGTCATTCCTTGACTCCAAGACAAGGCTACATTTAAAACTTACTCCACAAATTGCTCATACACAGTGTTCGTAGTACTCAGCCCTCACTAAAATGTTAGCAGTCTACCTGGTTGCAGCTAGCCCTCCCTCACCCCAGCACTGACGTCTCCTTCCTGAATAGATTCATTATTTATTAATAATGAAGTAAGCTGAGTAAGATCTCCCCAGGTCTAATTTAAATAAAGCAGAATGTAAATGAGCTATTTCCTTGGATTTTACGCCATGCTGATTAAGTAACCATGTATAAACCTTCAGGTACAGGTACACAGTTAAAAATAAGAAGGAATACACATTCCCAGAAAAGACTCATGCTTGTCCTTGACAACAGCCTCAAAAGATTAAGAGCACACATCAAATCCCAAGATTCACTTGTCTTCAGTAATTCAGTTCAGTAAACTTTTATCAATCATCTGCCATGTACAGGTGACTGGGATTGTCATTTCAGGAGGAATAAAGATGAATAAGACACGGTACCTGCACCAGAAGAACTTATTCATTTCTCATCCATTAAGGTATGGACACCTTATTAGTACCAAATTTTATTTTTCATCCCAAACAAGACTTGCATTGGACTGGGTCAAGCCATGCCCTCATTCTGTGGCATGAATTGAATTCCATAATCAAAATGCCAATGCTGAAATAAAGGAGGGGGGAAATATTAACAATTTTTTCCTAAGAAATTAATTTGTGTTGATTGGAATCTATTTTCCCAGGGCACATCTTTTTCCCAAAAATTTCTTGGATGCATTCTCAAATATTTGTCTTCATTGTAATTTTGCTTCTGGTTTGCTGTAAGACCTATTATTCTCTATGTTTTGTTACATGAAAGGAAGGGAATCTAGCTGCCTTCTCCTCTGCAAAACACAAAACTAGTGAGATAAGGCTGTTAAAAGAATGAATGCCACCATGTCTTATGTAATTTGGAGAATTTCTCTTTAGCTGATATTTTGAACACAGACAAAATGCTGAATATATAATGCCCGGAGACAACTAATTCTAATAAGCCCTAAGAAGAGGCAGTGTTTAAATGGAAATTAGCGGTATGAAATTAAAAAGGAGCATGAGGTAGGCGTGTCAGGATAGCTGAGGCCATAATGAGCAGTGACCTTTTCTCAAACACTCTTAAATCTGTTGCCCAGTCTAGCCAACTAGTCAGCCAAATGCATCATCATTTGAAAAAATGTTCTAACCTGAGTCTAGATTTGCTTGGATACGAAGGGTGCTAAATATGTTACCACCCCCCACAAAAATATATGCCACTTTGGCATGAGGATTATTTTGAGCTAAAGGCAATTGAGAACCAGCAGATAGAGGAAGAGCTCTAATTTCCTCTAACTGCCTAAAACTAAAGAATAAATTTTCCCTTTTGTAAAGAAAATTTACATTTAATAAGGAAATTTTCATTTATAAAAGTGCCTCCATACCAGGAAGAAAGCTACTCAGGAGACAACTCTTATCACTGAGACACTCTTATCTGCATAACAAGGCAATCCTTATTTACTATACATTTCTTCCCCTCACCTTCCCATAACTTGTCTTCCCCATACAGAAGCCCCAAGCCCCTTTTCCTTTGCTTAATAAGAGGGTGTATGAATCTCAATCATCTGGCTGCCTCCTTGAGCCACATTTTTTTTTTTCTGTGATTGGGAGTCACATTTCTTTTCTCTGTTGCATACATATACAATTAGAACTTTTTTGTTGTTTTTTGTTTTTTGTTTTCTCTCTCTCTCTCATTAATCTGTCTTTCATCAGTTTGATTTATGGGCTTTAGTCATTGAACCTAGAACGAGAGAGGAAAATGGATTTTTTTCCCTCGCCTTCAGAAGCTGTATACATTCTAGCAAAGATGTTGATGGTTCTTTCTATGTACTCTACAACAGAGGTCCCCAACATTTTTGGCACCAGAGGCTGGTTTCATGGAAGATAACTTTTCCACAGATGGGGAGGGGACAGTTTCAACATGAAACTGTTCCATCTCATAAGGAATGCACAACCTACATTCCACACTTGCACAGTTCATGCTCCTATCAGAATCTAATGCCCCAGCTCATCTGACAGGAGGCAGAGCTCAGGCAGTAATGCTCACTCACCCACCACTCACCTCCCCTCTGTGGCTTAGTTTCTAACAGGCCACAGACTGGTACCAGTTGGGGACCCCTGCTCTGTAACACCTCTGAAAGGAGTTTAATCTAGTTTGCAGGGAAACTCAAATATGCTAACATAAGCCAAGAGCTCTTCCTCAAATGGGGAAGATTAGTGACAGACTTCTGGGCTGCCCAAGTTCTTGGGGCACTTCATGGCTCATACAGCTGGTAAAGCTCTGCACCATGTTTCTCATGTTTGACCTAACATCCTGTGTCTCCATTGTATTTCATACCACGTGTCTCCCCAGCCCAAATTCAAAAGAGCATTTAAGACCTTCAAACAGGATCTGAAAGGATGACCCTTTGAAATGGGTCATTACTAGTGCAAAGAACAGTTTCCACCAATAAGAAGTTCCCATTTACTCCTAAAGGGCAAAGATTATATTTCATTGATATTTGTGGGTTATGTTCCCCACACCTCAACCCCAGTACATGGCACTATGCCTAGTTCAAATGAACACAGCAGGAGTTTGTGGAGGAGGAAAAACTTTTTCTGTGTTCCTTAGGAGGCCTGCAAATTAAACTGGAAAAAAAAAAAAAAAAAAAAAGATGAACAGAAGAACAAGTTTATTTGTTCATATAATGGGCATACATGCAGGAGTGCTCAGTAAATCAAAGAAGTGGTTAGAATGTGGGACTTATGTACTTCAGTTACTAGAGAAAAGGAAGATGGAAGAAAAGGCATCTATGCGAAGAACAAATAAGTTTCTTTAGGAATGATAGATGCATTTTTAGGTGAACAAATTAAAGATAAGAAAGTTTGTGATAAGTGGTCTTTCTGTCTTCTTCATGGTCATGAAACTCCCTGGGAGAGGGAATCTGTGGTAGGTTAACTCTTAGTCTGTTTCCCAAAGACCTGCCCTAAAGAGAGAATTTATGGCAATCTCATCTACCGGAGGTTCCTGCTTTTAGTCAGATAAGGAATACTTCAAGAAGGCTTCTTTCTGTACATGTTGAATCTCAGATGTCTTCAAGTTACTCTTTATACTGACTCTTCATTCCAAGTGGGTCCCCATAGGCTCAATTAATGAAGATGGAACTGGATGAAACACTATGTGGAGCATGGTTCCTAGGTGAGATAAGCTAAGCAAAATGCTTCCCATGCTGATCGCTGAAAGGCTTCATTCTTTCTAACAGTCTCCGAATTAGAATTCTATTAGGTGGAGGCTACGGTAACTGCCCAGTGGGTTCACCTTGCCTGCAGCCTAGACAGAGCCAATTTATCAAGACAGGAGAGCTGCAATACAGAAAGAGTTATTCACACAGAGCTGGCTGTGCAGGAGACTGAATTATTATTACTCAAATCAGTCTTCCTGAGCATTCAAGGATCAGAGTTTTTAAGGATAATTTGGTGGGTTGGGGGCCAGTGGTCAGGAGTGCTGATTTGTTGTGTTGGAAATGAAATCATAGGGAGTCAAGCTGCGCTCTTCTGTTGAGTCAGTTCCTGGGGTGGGGGGGTGGGGCACAAAATCAGATGAGCCAGTTTGTCAGTCTGCGTGGTGCCAGCTGGTCCATCAATTTCAGGGTCTGCAAAATATCTCAAGCACCAATCTAAGATTTTCCAATAGTGATGTTATTCCCAGGAGCAATTTGGGGAGGGTCAGAATCTTGTAGCCTCCAATTGCATGACGCCTAAGCCAAAATTTCCAATCTTTTGGCTAATTGGTTAGTCCTATAAAGGTAGTCTAGTCCAGAGGCAAGAAGGGGTCTGTGTGGGTAAAGGGCTGTTATCATCTTTGTTTCAAACTATAAACTAGTGCCTCCCAATGTAAGTTTGGCCTACATCCTGGAATGAACAAGGACAGCTTGGAGGTTGGAAGCAAGATTGAGTTGGTTAGCTCAGATCTCTTTCACTGTCTCAGTTATAATTTTGCAATGGTGCAGTCACTGCTGAATACATCTCTTTGGGATCTCAGCTAGAAGAACGAACTGTTCTGCTTAAATTCCAGGCCTGATTATTTGGACTGAGGTGGTGTTGAAGCTCAGAAAACAATACTCCAAAGTATGGTCCTTTGGCATGCTAAGCACTTTGAATTAAAGGAAATTAGAAGGCCTTAGAAGCTGCCTCAGAAACAAGGTCTCTCTGACCTTCCTTTTTTCTTCCTCCAAGCACAAGGAAGAGCTCTCCCTAGGGAAGTTATCTGACTGAGGACAGTACTACCAAAAGAAACACAATTACCTTCAAAGCCCTGTCTGAAATCTCATTGTCAGGGGATTAGTCACTGAAGAAGAACATGAAGGCTGTTCCCATGCCCGTCTGTACGATCCTTTATCAATTCTTCTGAGGCCTGTTACCTGAGAGAGTTTATCATCATAACAAGACAACCTTTGCTTGCAGTGCAGTTCTGCCCCTCACCTTCCCATAACTTGTCACCATCTTTCCCAGAACCCATAAAAACTTTGTCCCAGGCTATTGTCTATTACTTGAGCCCATATATCTCCCCTAAAAACCATTTACTCTTCCTCTAAAATTGTCTACATCCCCCACTTTGCTCTCCCTTATGAAGAGGGTATTTAAGTTTCAGCCATCTGGCCCTTCTTCAGGTGTTCAAACTTTGTATGCCTTTTGTGCACTTGCACATTAATAATGTTGTATGTCTTTTCTCCTGTCAGTCTGTCTCTTGTGAGTTTATTTCAGCAAACTCAATTACTGAGCTTTTAGAAGGAAAGTTCAGCTTTCCCTATAGTGATGATAAACCCACCTCCTGCCCACGTTTCTTCTGCTGAGGCAGAGGTTTTCTCTTTGTTTTGTGTTGTTTTGTTTTGAAAATTAACTTGACTGGGAAAATCAAACTATATGGATAGAACTTATGACAACAGGATGGGTTTTGAGAGCACTAATTTTGTGGCATATTGTTTTATTCAAGTTTACTTTGCAGCTTGGTTGGCATGGATTCAACCATCCTCTGCATTACATGGAGAGAAACACCTTCCCAAAGCCCCTTATTTTAGTCTTGGACCTTTTCCTCTTCTGCTTTCTCTACTGGACACTCTCTCTACCCAACCTCTGCAAATTGGCTGAACGAAGTAGTTAAAAAGCATAAGATTTGGACATAGTTTCTGGCCAAGCACCCCAAAGCTCTGTAGGCACATCTCAGCTGGTTGCCCAGTCTGAACCTTGCACCATACTCTTGTTGGAGACCGGAATATGCCACTCCAAAATATACCTCTTTGGCATAAGGATTATTTTGAGCTAATTATTTTAAGAAACTGCAGACCCAGGAGAAGTTCTGACACAGCAAAAGTTACCCATTGTAAGGAAATTTACATCTATGAAGGAAATCTCCGTTTGTGTTGACTGTTTTATTGTTGTTGTTCTTTTTGTTGTTTTTAGAAACAAGGTATTACTGTGTTGCCCAGGTTGGTCACACCTCCTGGGATCAAGTCATCCTCTCATCTCCCAAGTAACTAGGACTACAAGCACATGCCAGCATGCTAGGATGGAAATCTCCATATTTAAGGTTGTCTCCCACTCTATATTAGGAAGAGAAGAATGACTCTAAATCACTAGAAACTCTAAACAGAGAAGGCAAATCTGCATAACAAACTTATTGACAAATCTGTATAACAAACTTTTTCTTATTTACCTTGTGAAATGGTTTGGATCTGTGTCCCCATAAAATCACATGTTAAATTGTAATCTCCAACATTGGAGGTGGGGTCTAGTGGGAGATGACTGGATTATAGGGGTATATTTCTCATGAATGGTTTAGCACCATTTACATGATACTGCTCCCATGATAGTGAGTGAGTGCTTATGAGATCTGGTGGTTGGAAAGTGCGTGGCACCTCTGCACCTCTCTGGCTCCTGCTCAGGCCATGTGAAATGCTTGCTTCCCCTTTGCCTCAACTCTGAATGGAAGTTTCCCGAAGCCTCCTCAGAAACTGAGCAGATGCCAGCACCATGCTTCCTGTATAGCCTGCAGAACTTTGAGCCAATTAAACCTCTTTTCTTTATAAATTACCCAGTGTCGGGTTTTTTTTTAAATATCAATATGAGAATGGCCTAATACACCATGCTTTTCTGGATACCTCCCCACAACTAGCTTTCCCCACACCCATCTTTTTTTGTTTCAGATAAGGATGGTATTTAAACCTGAACTCAAAGTAACATCTTTGAGAAGTACTTATTTCTTCCTGGGTATCTCCAATGTACACATGAGGCAGACATGTTAATAAACTTCTGCTTGTTTTTCTTTTATTCTGTCTTTTGTTACAAAGCGCCATCTCACTAAGAACTATGAAGGGGAAAGGAAACTTATTTTTCCTTCCTTTAATCTCTTCTTCACCCCAGCCTCCTCATACAGTACCCAAAAGAGAAGAGGTCATCCATAGAAATGTAAAAAGAGTGACAGACATCTTCCTTCTTCTCCAGTCTCTGCCCAGCTATCACAAGAGTAGTAGGAACTAAGGGAACTAAGCATATTATAAATGTTGGGCGTTTAGAGGAGTTCATCTCTGTGGGTGCTCTGCTTGAGAGCTGCACTTCAAGCCAGAGCTTCTAGACGTCAGAGGCATTCGAGCCAGAGTGACTCCATCATGAATAGGGGCTGGGTAAAATGAGGCTGAGACCTACTGGGTTGCATTCCCAGGAGGTTAGGCATTCTAAGTCACAGGATGAGACAGAAGGTTGGTACAAGGTACAGGTCACAAAGACCTTGCTGATAAACAGTTTGTGGTAAAGAAGCCAGCCAAATCCCACCAAAACCAAGATGGCAGTGAAAGTGACCTCTGGTCGTCCCACATTATATGCTAATTACAATACATTAGCATGCTAAAAGACACTATCAGCACCTTGACAGTTTATAAATGCCATGACAAGGTCAGGAAGTTACCCTATATGGTCTAAAAAGTGAAGGAAAGAACTCTCAGTTTCAGGAGTGGCCACCCACCTCCCAACTACCCCCCCCCTGCTTTCCCAGAAAACTGATGAATAATCCACCCCTTGTTTAGCATACAATCAAGAAAGAACCATAAATACAGACAACCAGCATCCCTCAGAGCCGCTCTGCCTATGGAGTAGCCACTCTTTATTCCTTTCCTTTTTTAATAAACCTGCTTTCACTTTACTCTGTGGACTCTCCCCAGAGACTTTCTTGCATGAGATCCAAGAACCGTCTCTTGGGGTCTGGATCAGGACCCCTTCCTGATAACAAATACACCAAAGGAAATGACGGGAGGAGAGATGAGGAACTGTGAATATAAAATAGGCCCACCAGCTCCTGCACTGCACAACGCGAGTGGGCACCCTTCACATTAGCCCCTGGGGTTAAGCAATGGGGACAAATTTGTGCTTCATTGAAAATCTATGTATTGCCTAGGTTCTAGAGGACCCCTCTCTGGGTTATCTGATTGTCTAGGACCTATTTTACGAATCTATGATTGCGTCAGACTAATGACAATGCAAAATAATTCTTGGCTATAGACGTGTAAATTCTGTCCTATCTGATAGAGATTCCATTGACTTTTCTCTCCTAATGTAAAATAATCTGGTGGGGGGGCCTTTTGCACATTAATTTCAACGTTCCTGTACTCGGGGGAGTTAGTGCTTTTTTTTTAACTTTTCCTTTGACCTGATTGTTACACCTCACCAGTTTAAGTAAAATCTTTAGCACAAGTTCATATTTATATCTGTATAAGTGTGGTGTTTCACCCCCCAAGTATCCCAAACTTGGTACAGAGGAAGCCTGAGCGGAGAACTTACCACTCACACCTGCTCAGGGCACATTAGCATAGCAATAGAAGCTTTATTCTCAGGACCTGGACTTTTCCCTTTTTCTCCCAAAGGGCTCCTCAGATAAAACCCTATTACCCCGGGGAGGGTGCTTCAAATACACTGGCTGTTAGATAGAAGGTTTAATTCATACCTAAGTGACTGGATGGCAATCTGGGTTTGCATTCTAAATATGCTGGAGCCTGGATCATTTGCAAGTAAATAAAAATTTCACTCTCCTCTCCTTTTCTAATCGTCTTTAATGACTGGTGACAAGTAGCTACTGAGACATTTTCATAACTAAAGGGCAAGCTTTGGCTTTGAATGCTAAACAAGGTTCTTCAAAGATAAAAATCAAAGCCTTGACCCTCTGCCTAGAGTTAGTATAGGAAGCATCAACTGTACTTTTTTCCCTGCCTGCCCTCCCTCTATTAGGGCTGCTGGAAGGCACAATGATTTTTGTATATTCACCAAAATAGATTTGGTTCCAAGATAGAGCAAAGCTCAGTCAGGAATCTTAGCCTGTTGCGACTACCTGGGGGTTCCTAGATCTGTTATTTTGCTGAAACTAAGAAACTCAGGGGAGACGATACAACGGATAAGTGGACAACCAGGATCTAAAATCAGTGGCTCCAGATTCATTAGGATTTTCCCCCTACACCCTGAGCAAAGCCACCTTCCAGCACACTGGTCTTCAGAGTGAAGTGTAGGAAGAAATTGTCATTTCACTTTATTGTTATTTATTTATTTATTTATTTATTTATTTATTTATTTCTTGAGATAGGATCTCACTCTGTTTCTCAGGCTGCAGTGCAATGGCACCATCACAGCTCACCACAACCCAGGCCCAGGTGATCCTCCCACCTCAGCCTTCCGAGTAGCTGAGACTACAAGCGCACTTCAGCACGCCTGGATAATTTTTGCATTTTTTTGTAGCAATGGGGTTTTGCCATGTTGCCCATGTGATCTCGAACTCTTGGGCTCAAGTCATCTGCCTGCCTCAGCTTCCCAAAGTGCTGAGATTACAGTCATGAGCCACCACTCCTGGTCTTGCTTTATTTTTAAGTTACATTTATTTTTACTTTTAGTTTGTCTTTCTATAAAAAATTATTTTAGCATTCTGTACATTGGCACAAGGTAAAAGAAAATGAGGGAAACTTAAATGTGAAAGAATACTTCATAATTCAATCCTCAGTTGTATACATTTATCTGACATGTCAGCGAAAACTCACCAACTATTATAAAAACCTGGACAAATTATATCACAAAAGAAGCAAAAAAGGGAAAAAGGTTCCATAAAAACTACATCCATGTATGAAAAGCATTGTTCTCTTGGTGTCATCGCATCCTTTTCTTCTGTGCACCAATGTAGAACACATGGTTTCTGTGGCTAATTGCAGTCCCATGCTTATTCTTCAGTTGTCCATTATATACTCTTCTGCCTGCTCCAGGGCTGTATTCATGTAGCCATCCAGGCACGCCAGGACACCTCGATAATCCACTCTGAATTTAATTTTACCACAGTTGGCTGACCCATGATTTGCTTTAAGAGTCACCAGAGGTTTGCTTCTGAAGACTCATTTTAACAATCCTCGCGCCTGGGATCCAGAACCCTTACTCCAGGTGCCCTATAAGCCTGTGGTCTATAGACAATAGCAGCCAGAACCTTTACTTGTATTTTCTTTACTTTTTAGTATTTTATGTCTATTTTACAATGCAATATGACATTCTAGCAAGACTACATGATATACAGTGGTCCTTTAATATTCTTGAAGGATTGGTTTCTGACAGAGCAAGAGCATCGCCATCTTGGACAAGCACGACCATTCTAAAGTTCCACTTGATTAAAAACCGCCTAAATCCAAAGGGCATCAGCCTAATGACTAAGGTCAGCATGACCATAAACCACAAATAACATCTCCAACCAGAAACATTCCAGCCATAAGATAAACCCCTCCCCAACCAGAGACATGCCAGCCCCAAGGTAACCTCCCCGCCAGCCGGAAAGCTGTCTCCCCAGTAAATACTCTTAGACTGTAAGAGAGAGTGTTCCTGACCAAAATTGGCCAGAAGCCCCTCTCAAGTTTATTCTCCAAAATACACCTGTCTTTGACAGTTGAGCCGCTTTTTGTGTTTCTTTCCTCTTTCTTTAACTCTTACATTGGGTGCCGAAACCTGGGATGGGTGTTGGGGGTAGAGGCTTCTTGCAACCCTGGAAGCAGTGGACAGCAGCTGCTCATCCTGCTGGATCCTGAGAGTCTCTGGTCACCCACCCTGTCTTGGCTCTCACTTCACTTTTCGAGCAATTTGTATGAGGAGGACAACTAACCTGAAGGGGACTGCGAGACTCGGGCTGGGGTTACTCTCCAGTGAGCCCTCAAAACCCTCAGGTCTCAGCAATCCACCTCTGACCACCCACAACAGGTATTTCACTCTCTCCCTACCTCCTCCCTCATCCTCTCTTTTCTCTCTCTCTCACTCTTCTAGCGCTCACTCACTCACTCTCTCCCCCTCCCTCCCTCCCTCATGTGGCTCCAGTCCTAGAGGCCCTTTGCCAGTTCCAGCCAGAACATCCAACATCAGACACTAATCCAGCTGACTGGTAAGATCTGCCCTCCCCTGGCTTTCTAGTGGTACCTGGGAAAAATAAGTTCTGCTGCCCTGGTCCTCAGAGGACCAATGGGGCTAAGCTAGAGAAAATCTTGGGAATGCCCAGTTCCTTCTTAGTTTGAGTGTCCTTTTTAGAAAGGGGATTCTAGGTCTCTGTCCTTTGTCTGGGGATGCCTAGAACAAAAACAGACACCCTCAGCTTCTTCTCACCAGTCCACATAGGTGCCAAACAATCCCACATTCCTACATCCTTCCCACTGGGCTGTCCCTTCACAACCTTGCAAGTTTGGCTTGGGCATTTAGTTTTTTATTGGAATATGACCTGGCCCCAGTACAAATTAGATAATGTCAGCTGATGGCGCAAAAATGGCACCTTTGACTTTCAAATTCTCAGGAACCTTAACAACTTTATAACCAGGAATGGCAAATGGCAAGAGGTTTTCTATATTCAGGCTTTCTTCTACTTCTACCTTAGATCCCAACCTTCTCTGTGTCAAGCTTGCACCCCTCATGAAATCTTTCTTCTTAATGAAAACCCTCCCTGGGTCTCTCCCTCCTCCAAAACTCCTTCTGATCCTGCACATGAACCCCCTCTGTATTCTCACCCCTCTGCATCCTCTCCACGTCCATCTGAACCCTCCACCCTGGTGGCCCCTCCTGCCCCCAAGCCTTCAGCCCCAAACTCCACTCCTACTTCTCCATCTGTTACCCATTTAAAAACTGCTCAAACCACCTCTGCCATTCTCCCTCTCTGGGAAGCAGCTGGGGTTGAAGGCTTTGCTCATGTTCATGTCCCTTTCTCCATGTCTGATTTGTTGCAGATTGAAGCTATGAGTATATTCAAAGGCCTTTATGTTTTTCTCTTCATAAATCATGTTTTCTTGGAAAAGGTTTTCCCAGTCAACTCAATTACTTTTCTCCACTCTGCCTTGCCACTCTTGGTGAATGTATGAAGAACCCTAAAATGACTTCTGGTGGCCTGGAACTCCTTGGGAAAACAGAAAAGGCACCACAAATCCCATTTTGGGAAAAATCTCTGTTTTCCTCATGGAACCCCTGGAATTGGAGGTGGATAAGTACCTCCCCAAATCTGCCTTTGTCTTCCAGGTATACTTGTTTATTAGGCCCTGGAAACTGTTTTCCTAGCCCTGTTCTCAAAGGGTCTCATCCGAAGGCCAATAATCCAATTGGGAAATTAGAAAAAAACAATCTTATAACTACTGGATCTTCTTCTGGGTGTCTGTGTGGCTATATATGTGTTATGTGTGCAGCGTCTATTTAAAAGGCTCTAATTAATTGGCCTAAGAAAAATAAGTGCTTAAACCAAATATTTTTAAGGGAAAAGTAAAAGCTGTGAAACCTTTCAGTTCACGTGACTTTAATCTTTAAAACTTACTGGTACTGTAAGGTTAGAAATGTCTTAAGAGTTGCCAGCATACAGTTTTTGTTTGCATTTATTGATCAAGCAATTTCATACTTATCTCTGCCAAATACTATAAATTGTCAAAATTTGGCATAGAGGCTACAAAACTATCTCAACCCAAACAGAATAATCTTTGCTTATGTAATTTTTAAATAAATGAAACATTAATATTGGTTTAGTAAAGACAGCTACATCTTGAACTATTTAGTGAAATACCCTAACTTCTAATCTTGTGGCCGTAGGCAGCCTAGCCCACAGACGTGAAGGAAGCTTGTTTGGGGAAAGGACTGTTATCTTTAAAATAAAAAAAGAGAATTTATATGAAAAGAATCTTATATGGTAAATTCTTACCCTAAAGTAAATTAACTGGTTGTTTAAAGAGAGGGATGTTTACAAGTCAGAAAGTTGAGCTAGGTGAGACCTAGGACACATGGAGTTAAATGCTGGAATGAGTCGGACCTTACCTGCACTTCTGTCTAGGTCCTAGGCTCTACATCTAGTACATAATTAAAATCCCAAACTTACCAACAAAACTGAAGGTTGCTAAAAGTTAACAGTGTAACACGCATGTAAGACTATTGAGAAAACAGTTTGCATATACTTTTGGCAAAATATTATATAAGGAGGCATGAGAATGTGGATTTTTACCTAGATTAAAAGGTTAAAGAATTGTTCTAAGTTGAATAAAATAAAAATGAAGGTTTAAGAAAGTTTTAGAAGGTTAATTGTAAAGGAAATGCTGTGTGTAAATGTATCGGCTAAAGTTGAAGGGGTATCATCCAGTTTTCCTGTAAATTGAGCATTAAAGTAAAAGCACAACGGATTTCACTTAAAGCACCAACCTGCTCTTTAACAAAAGTTATTAAGTGTTAAAAAGGGTTCATAAACGTCTTACCTTACGGTCCAATATTAAAATTGGGTAAATGTGTCTACAAGGTTTTATTAAAATTGAGTTTAACATTAATAGCCCACTAATATAAAGGTAAAATTTGGCTTATTTGGTATAAAGTCATAATAGGAAACATTGTCAAATATAAAATGGTGTTTTTTTGGGCTATATTTGTATAAATATATTATTGGTATGTGTTCCAAAGTTATAGGAGATGGAGACTCCTATAATTCTGATATATCTTAGTGTATGTTATCAGTAATAATTATACTTGTTATGCTTAAATTACTGCGTGCCACAAAGGTAACAGATATCCTTGTCAATTGTGACTTTATGGCTACCCTAAAACTTTTTGTCATCCATAAATAATTGTTGTCAAGTTTTGGTCCTCTTTAAAAGGTGGTTTTATAATCAGCTATAAAGCTCTTACAAGTGCTCTTGAATACAAGTTTCTGTTAACTTTGGAGATTGTGACATCGGAATAGAGAAGAATGTTCAGGAGTCTTGAAGAGCTAAAATGTTCATTAATATCAAGCAGGACAGGAATTAACTGCATGAAGTGAACTAACAGGAGACTGGAGTGATCTTTTTGACATTTAGCCTAGAATATAGCTAATCATTTGTTTTGCTTTTCAAAGCCAAAGAAACTTTTCTTTTGAGCTATTGATAGCTTTTAACA
Source organism: Theropithecus gelada (assembly GCF_003255815.1). NCBI lineage: Eukaryota > Metazoa > Chordata > Mammalia > Primates > Cercopithecidae > Theropithecus > Theropithecus gelada. The sequence goes on from NC_037686.1 coordinate 54,420,516, forward strand.
ACTTAGTATACTCCCATGAACAAAATTTGGAGCATGCTTGTTTCTCTCTACCTGATTTTCTCTGGAAATTGGAAACTATCTGTGAGTATTCTTAAGTTATGGCAATATAGTTATTTGCATAAGTACAATAAGAATCTATTTTCTTTTGTAACAGGCCACAGTTGGAAAAACTGGTTATTTTTACCAAGGCTTTGACTGGAATGGTGTGCTTTCCTTTAAGGAACCAAACTTGCCTTATGAAGCCAATAAAGCCCCTGGAAAATGGCCTCATATTCTGTGTACACAGTCCCTGTACAGCATTTCTGATCTGTGGTAAGTAAACAATGTCACTTTCTGAACAGGCCAGGAACCCCAAGTTATCTTGGAACCTCAAGAGGAGAGAAATTCACCCAACTCATAGGTATTTGATGGTACAAATCCATGCCTGAGCTTGGCTTTAAAAAGGTCTTATCTCAGATTCCTTCTACAGAACAAAGTTCCATCAAAGCCAATTTAAAAGGCCTATGTAACAAATAATTATTCTTGCTGTACTGTATGCAAATAATTAAACCAAGTATAATAAAGAAAACCAGTCCTATCATGATTTGTCTTTTAATTAAAATGGGAAACTGGAGAGAGAAAATTATGTCTCAAAAACTATAGCACAAGTGTTGTTAAATTCTAGTGTTGCCTAATGTTTTTCAATGTTTATTATTTTCTACAGTTTAAATTAAATTCTATTTTCTTCTGGCTACAAGTTTCCAAAATAAGCTGTGCTTTCCTAAAGCCCTATGAACTGAAAACTAACTGTTTCAGCAGGCGCTGCCTCTAAGCCCCCTGACCATCACAGGAGGAAATCTCTTCACTGCTGGTGTTGACAACTAATAACTGAGAGTGCCCGGAATCCTTCACCCCCACATCTAGTGAGTCCATGGCACTGAGGGTAATTGAGATGGTATCTGTTATAGGAATCAACTCCTGGATACATTGCACTCAAGTGAAAGCCTGGAAAGCTGAGGAAGTAACCTCCGACACCCCAAATGAACATTCTAAATATCAATGTAAAGAAAAAGGAAATTTTAAGCTGAAAATCATAAAAAATAAGTAATTAAGTGAGTAACTCATCTTACTCAGTTTCACCCCTACTTTTGTCATTGCTACCTCTCCTTTTAAGCCAAATATTAAAACTTCTAATGGACATTATTTACTACACCACCCTTGTGGAAATTGCTTTACTCAGTCTACTATTTGCAGTAGGACTATATACTCTAGCACCCTAAGGGTAGAATATCAGACAGAGAATCTCAGTTACTGTAGCATTTTGCTTAATTATTATCCTCATCGCAGGAATAATGGTTATAACAGAAAATAACACATGGGCCTTTCCAATCATGTGCCTATGCCTCTTATTGGACGAGGAATGTTGTTTCTATATCAACCAATCAGGCCTAGTAAGAGATGCTGCTGAAAAACTTAAAGAAAGGGCTAAAAATATAAGGGAATACCAAAACAACCAAATAGAATCTTGGTTTGGGAACAAAATCATAGCATGGGTCATCCCATTCCTGGGCCCTCTCCTAATAATGTGCCTGGGACTAATGTTCTTACCCTGCCTAATTAACCTTTTTCAAAGATTTTTAACTGACAGGATCATGGTCATTTCACAGACAACTACCCAAAAACATCTACAGATGGCATTACTTCCCTGCAGGCAATCTGAGACCAGAAAACTCTCTATCCCCTTGTCAGCAGGAAGTAGCCAGAAAGAACATGCCACTCCTCATCCTTTCTATAACTATAGGGTCTGAATTGACAGAGCAGGGGCATTGCCATCTTGGACAAGCACCGCCATTCTAAAATTCCCCTTGATAAAAAACCGCCTAAATCCAAAGGGCATCAGCCTAATGGCTAAAGTCCGCATGACCATAAACCACAAACAACGCCTCTGACCAGAAACATTCCAACCATAAGGTAAACCCCTCCCTGACAAGAGACATGCCAGCCCCAAGATAACCTCCCCTCCAGCCAGAGACATTCCAACCCCTCTGTAAACTTCTCCCACACACAGAAACATTCCAAGCTTCTGATAAGCTGTCTCACCAATAAATACTCAGTCTGTAAGAGAGAGTACTCCTGACCAAAATCAGCCAGAAGCCCCTCTCAGGTTTATTCTCCAAAATAAACCCATCTTTGACTGTTGAGTTTTGTGTTTCTTTCCTCTTTCTTTAACTGTTACAATTTCAAGTCCCCAGCATATGTCAAAATCTGTGCACACTCAAGTCCAGCAGTCAGCCCTCCAGACTGGAACTCCTCCTACATGAAGAGCCAGACCTCTATATACATGCATTTTGCATCTTTCAAATAATGTATTTTCAATCAGCATTTGGTTTTAAAAATATGTGACTATAAGTGGACCCACACAGTCCAAGGACTAAGATATGACTTTTTCTTATCTTGTTCAAATATCTAAGGGGTGTGGGGAGTCATGCCCCACAAACCACAAATTCTCATCAGGTGAGTTTTATTTAACCCTATATATTCTGACTTACTTTCCAATCTGACTGGCATAACATTACATGACGAGGAAGAAAACCAAAATATTTTACCCCCAAACATGTTTCTTTGCCATATTTTGAAATGGCCCTGCAAAGCTGTCCTTTGTGGGGAAAAATGCATCTGTAAAGAATCTCTATTAATATAGCTAGATCTTTTTCTTCCAGGCCCTCCCAATACTGTAGAGATTAACTGAGAGTCTAGTACCTTTCAAAGGTCTGAATAAGAAACATTTGTCATCTATTGTCTCTAAGGACAGCCACTATGAGACTTCAAAAGAACTTTGGTCTTCACAATCTGAACATTTCCTTTCTATTGATCCTAGATCTTTAGACAAGCTCAACTAATTGTCAACTAGAAAAAAGTTTAAATTTACCTATAGCTTAGAAACACTACACCCCACCCCCACTCTGCATTATGCCTTTCTGGACAGCAATGTATTTCTCAAATGTATTTCATTGATGTTTCATGACCCCCTAAAATGCATGAAACCAAGCTGCATCCCAACCACCAGGGGCACATGTTACCAGGACCTTCTGAGGTCTTTGTTATTGGCCATAGTCACTCACGTTTGGCTCAGAATAAATCTTTTCAAATATTTTACAGAGTTTGACTCTTTTCATCCATTTGTGTGTTTGTATGTGTGTATGTGTGTATGGAGGAAGAGAGATACACACTATATATATGCATATGTGTGTGTATATAATTTATAAACTTATAAATACATACATCAGGGTTGTATGATCAAAAGTTTATAAACATGACCAATCAAAATAGTTTATAGTCCTCTTCGTTCGTGATAATGAACTTTATTTAAGCCCTGAGTACCATAAAAGTGAGGATGGTAAGGAAATTCTTCTACCATTTTGTTTCCTCAGAAAATATAAAGGACTACTAAGGTAAGAATCACCTTTGCTCTGACACAATGATTTAGGGGCAATAAATAATGGTGATGGTCAATTAGAAAGACTTAGAAAGCTTAGAACAAGCAAGGGCTGGTTCTGAGATGATCAGAGATGTCTGGCTCATGAATTGAGTTATTTGTTGTTACAGACTGAATTGTGTCTCCTCACAAATTCATACGTTGAAGTCCTAACCTCTAATGCGATTATATTTGAAGATAGGGCCTTTAAGGAGATTAAATGAGATCATTAGCGTGAAGCCCTAATCCAATAGGACTGGGGTCCTCAGAAAAAGAGGAAGAAACCCCAGATCTCTCTCTCTCTTTCTTTCTCTCTCTCTCTCTCTCTCTGTTTCTCTCCCTCCCCTCCTCCCCCTACACACTCAGACAAAAGGCCATGTGAGGAGGCAGCCGTCTACAATCCTCAGCAGAAACCACCCTATGGATACCTTGATCTTGAACTTCTGACCTCCAGAACTGTAAGAAAATTAACTTTTGTTGTTTAAGCCTCCCATTCTGTGGTATTTTGTTATGGCTGCCCTACCAAATAAATAAAAATTTGCTGTTACAGTGGAAGAGAGTGGGGTCTCTAAGAGAACACTGAGGATTGTTAATTCTTTATAAGGAGCCAGTGAAATTTTTCTGCCTTCAAGGAAAATGTTTGAAAATTCACTTCATCCTCTCCCCTTCCAGCCCACACTGCAGGGCATTCCTGACCTTTCTTTCAGTAATTATAGGATCGCTCTTTATGGAAGGAAAAATACCTTTTCCTCTACTCATCTTAGGTTCATTGGCTGGGCCCTTGTAACAAAAGACAGACGAACAAGAGACAAGCATACAAATTAACCTTCATAACACAGGAGCCTTTATAAGGAAATGAAGCCCTAAAGAATCAGCTAAACCTAAGTACTTTTTCACAGTAGGTTTGATGAAGAATGGATAGTCATGGAGAAATAGAATAGGGCAAGGAGTATAAGCTAACGGTAATAAACTGGGGGAACTTAGCAAGACCTGTTTGCTCTGATTCTTCTGTGTCTCCTTGTCTTTGGAGACAGGATGTTCCTTTTCCCTGGGCATAGGGAAAGCACCACTCACAGGAGTGTCTTATAATCTGTTTTACTCCAGTCTTCCTGCGTCTGCCATGTTCTCAAATTACATGAGTTTAAAATATTCAATATGTGGGCTGGGTGCAATGACTCATGCCTGTGATGCCAACACTTTGGGAGGCTGAAGTGGGAGGACTGCTTGAGCCCAGGAGTTTGAGACTACCTGGGAGACATAGCAAGGCACCATTTCTACAAAAAACAAAAAACCAAACAAACAAACAAAAAATTAAAGCTAGCCAGGTTTGCTGGTGCACACTTGTAGTCCTAGCTACTTGGGAGGCTGAGGTGGGAGGATTATCTAAGCCCTGGAGATTGAGGCTGCAGTGAGCTGTGATTGTGCTCTGCATCCTAAGTGACAGAGTTAGACCTGTCTCAACAACAACAAAATAATTAATATGCTAAGGTGCCATATTTGGGGGTGGCATGTTTTGAGTTTAATCAGTTCCAACCTGAAAAATTTCTAATCTTAAATTGAAAAGTAGGAGTCCTAAAAGTCAAAAGAAGAATAATCTTTTTAAACCCCAGGAAGATTTAAAGGAATGATAAGTGCACAATGCATATTTATTTAGAAATATCTGATCTGACTAACCCTTAACCTCCCAACTTCCATCTCTCATTTGGAGCTAATCCAAAGAGCTTGCCTTTTTCTGACCTATATCTCCTCAGGTCTTCCTCCTTAGAGTTTCTCATGGCTTCAACATTCCTGTTCACTCTTGGCATTTAGATTCCTCTCTTGTTCAGCATTCTTTATTGGCTCAAAACTTTACCCTGGCTCTTGATATCATCTCCAACTATCTTGCCTCAATATCCTTTTGCAGGCTTTTATCCTGTGGCTCTGACGTCATCCTACACCGCGATCAAACAGATTGATTTTATTCCTGTCTCTATGTCTTTACTCACACTATTACTCACCCTTACCCTCTTCCTTCAGTCCTGTTTCCTGCCCTTTCCCTGTCAGTGTCCATTCTGAGAGCATTCCTTAACAACTTCCTGCAAGCTATTCTTGCTGTGCTTCCTATGGACCCAACCTGCAACACCTTGTATGTAAGTTTCACTGATGTTATGGCAAAGTGACCACCATTGGGCCTTTCTGTGGACCTTGAGGTTCCACACAGAATTATTGCAAACTGGAGAGGAAGTATCCATACGTGGCCCAGAGAAGCATGCTTAGACAAACTACTCTATTGCCCTGAGCTGGGACAAGGACTAGGCTTCTGGGCAACTAGAATTGTGAGGAGGTTGGGGTGGGAGCAAGGGGACGGTCTTTAGACATAATCGGTCTGTCTCTGAACCTCTCCATACTTTCAAGGATGGTTTGATGTCCATTTTAACAGCACTCAGAACACTAATCTGAGTTCCCTCTCTTTTGTAGCCCTTCTTGAGCCTGACGGTCATAATGTCTCATCTTTTGTATTAAAATTTTCTTTACTCTCCAAAGAAATTTTGTTATTATCAGCATAAAATATGAGGCTGCAGGCAATAGTTTTGGTACTTGCAGTTTGGGAGAGATGGTGATATGAGCAGCTGAAATCTAAAACAAGAACCAGATGCTCACCCAGGCCCCTCTTGGAAGGATCATACCCTAGTTCCATGACCACACTGTGCCTCAGTCTTCTTATCCTTTAGATGGGCATATTCACTCCCTGACTGGAAGAAATTTTATAGATTTGGGTTTACAAAGCCAATAACAAAAGGGTTGTTAATTTTCCCCTGCCTATTCTGTTGTCCAAGTGCATGTCAATGTTTGCATATGGCGTTCAGTCTCAGGAGTCTGGCTTTTCACAGACAAGGTTAACTGGACTAAAAATACTACCTTGCAGGACCTATGAGTTTTACGTTAAATGTTGAGCTTCTGACATAGAAGCTGATAAAGTGATGTTGAAAAGTTGTGGAAGATATTCTCAAGAACTTCCATTCCCAGTTTGCAAGGGACAAGAAGGAGAGGGCTTCTACCTAGCATGTTCTGTCTCCCTTCTGCCTTCTCTCTGGACATGTTATAAAACAGCCTTTGCTGAAGCCAGGCTACCACATAATACTGCTACTGCAATTGCCATGACTTTAATTACTATTGCCTATTATTCAAAAACACTAATTGAGTCACGGTCCCATTGCAAATGTGACTTAACTTGCTGTTTTACTGCTTGCTCAGGCACTGCAAATAAAAAAATAATGGCAGTTATAATTAACTCAGAATCAGCTATATAACCTGTCCCTCAGCCCGTGACGGGTAAAAGTTCAATTAAAAAGTAAAGTTATTAACAGAATAAGATTTGGTCACACATCTGTCATACAGAGTGTGACAGGGCACAAATATTACCCAAGCAACCAGAGAGGGAATTACTGAAGACCTGCAGTAACTTTATTTTTGGCCCTTCAAAGGTAAAGAAATAACTCCATATATAATTCAATTAAAATTATATATAAAGTCATATGATTTGCCACTTGCTTAAAAAGTCTAGTAGAAGTGTTTCTTGTAGAATCACAAAGGGTATAATAGTAGTAAACTACAAAGCTAAAATTAAAAAGAAAATCATGAAGCGATGTTAAGAGGAATGAGAACCTTACCAAGGTGTCTGCAAACCTCCCAAAAAGTTAATTATTGGAAACCAAAAAAAGACAACTAACATAAAATACGACTTCACACCTGATAGGATGGTTGTCATCAAAAAGATGGACAATGACAAGTGTTGGCAAGGACATGGAGAAATTCGAACCCCTGTATACCTTAGTGAGAATGTCAAATCGCACAGCAACTTTGAAAAATAGGTTGGTGGTTCCTCAAAACATTAAACATAGATGTATGACCCAGCATTTCCACTACTGCGTTTATACCCAGAAAACTGAAACTTCATGTCTGCACAAAATCTTGCACACCAATATTCATAGCAGCATTATTCATAATAGCCAAATAAAAGTGAAAACAACTCAATTGTCTGATGGTTGATGAATGGATAAACAAAATGTGGTATATCCATATAATGGAATATTCATTAGCCATAAAAAGGAATATAATTGTGATGTAAGCCATAATGTGAAGGAACCTGGAAGACATTATGCTAGCCAAAACAAGCCAGACACCAACAAACATGATTCCATTTAGATGAAAAGTCCAGAATAGGCAAATCTTCAGAGATAGAAAGTAGATTAGTGGTGGTAGGGACTAGGAAATGAGGGGAATGAGGAGTTACTGCTGATGGCTACAGCAACCTTTTTGTCACCAGGGACCAGTTTTTTCCACAACCTTTTTGACACCAGGGACCCATTTCATGGAAGACAGTTTCTCCAAGGGACAGAGGTGAGGGATGGGGAGGAGATGGTTTGGGGATGAAACTGTTCCACCTCAGACCATCAGGCATTTGTTAGATTATCATAAGGAGTGTACGACTGAGATTCCTCGCATGCATAGTTCAAATAGGGTTGAGCCCCCATGAGAATGTAATGCTGCTGCTGATGTGACAGGAGGCAGAGCTCAGGAGGTAATACTTGCTTGTCACCACTCAACTCCTGCTGTGTGGCCCAGTTCCTAACAGGCCATAAACTGGTACCAGTCCACAGCCCATGGGTTGGGAACACCTGAGTTACAGGGTTTCTTTTTGAGGAGACAAAAATGTTCTTAAATTAGATAGTGGTGATGATTGCACAATTTTGTGAATATACTAAAAACTACTGAATTGTTCACTTTGAAAGAGTGAATTGCGTGATGCATGAATTATAACTCAACTTTGAAAGGCTTCTCAAAATAAATTAAATAAATAAGACATTTGAACTACTTGGATTGCTACATACATGAAGCAGCTGAGGCCCATGAGTAGTCAGCAAACTACTCATTGTAATTATTTGTAATTATATTGTAATTATTTGGCCTGTTCATGTGACAATCCGATGGCCCCTTGCCGCAACTTCTGTCTGCAGTATAGACAGCTACCACCTTCAGGAAGCTAGCAAAGCAAATAACTGGGGGAATAAAAATACAACTCAGAGTGAAAACTGAATAATCAATATGGACATGATCCTCAATGTATTTGCCTGGATGTATCTATCACAGTGGGGTTGCAAGCTTTCACCTATACACAGAGAATACAGAATTTTTTATTTTGTTTATGAGTAATCATAAGAAATCTCCTTCCCATGATTCTTATACTTTAAAACATTTTAACCAAATGACCAAACCAGTTTAAAACTAAATCTGACCAGGCACAGTGGCTCGTGCCTATAATCCCAGCTCGTTGGGAGACTGAGGCAGGAGGATTGCGTAAGACCAGGAGTTCAAGACCAGACTGGGCAACATAGTGAGACCTCATCTCTATAAAAATAAATAATAAATAAATCAAAAGAAATCCACTCTGATTATGCACGCAATGTTTTAGGAAGTGTCAGTACCTCTTAGCTAAAAGTCCTCCGGCTCTCCTATAGCTTCAATCTACCCCAGCTTCTCTCCTGTGGACACTGCCTAGATGTCTGGGGGTGTGAGTGGCTGCTTGCTTCGCTGGCATTCATGGCTGAATTCTATAACTAGTGTAAACTATTATCTGGTCTTTCTTGGTTTGGACACTGCTTGGGTGACATACTGGCTTACCCCGATACCCCCCAAATTAACTCAGTCCTCACTACTTTAGACCCCTCAGCCCTGGCCCATCCTCCACTCAGCCTGCCATCCTGGTGGTCCTCTGCCCCCAAAGACCTCCACCAATTCCAGTCTCAGCCCTGAAATCCCTTCCACCCCACCACGGCAGGCCCGGGGAAAGCCCCATGGCTCTCCGCTCAGCATCCATGCAACGTGGGATGTGAAGGCAGCCCAGGATCATTCCACCCAGGGCCTCTCTCTGTAGTGAGAGTACATTTGGCACGGCTGCCTCCCAGGTTGAGCTGTGCAGGTCTGAGAACTGATCCAGAGAGATTTTCAATATCCTAAGGAGCATCTTGGTTTAGAAGAGCCCCTCCTCTGCCCGTGGCTTTTTCCTTCCCCTCTACTTGAGCCAAAGACAAATAAGGCCCAAATCTGGGCACACACAACCCATTCTGGTCTACCTCCTTCTCCAAGCCTGTTCACAATCCCCTTGGGCCAGAAGAGTCGAGTTTCTCCCCTTCTATCACCTGGAGACACATCTCAAGCTTTCACCTGATACTACATCTACTCTCCCCAGCAGGAGAACTGTGTGAGCTGGGTTAGTCAGGATTGGCCTTGCTATGTTAAGGTGTAGGGGGTGGGAGATTAATTGGAAAAAGAATCTTAATTATCTTTCTCACATCAGAATCTAAATGCTCTCTTGTCTTTCTCTGCATTCACACTGTAATTCACCAGATCCCAAAGTCCTGCACATCCCTTTTTCCAAGGCAAATTGATCTGGGGCCAGCTAGGTAAAAGGCGTGGCTCTTAGAAAGATAAAAGAAATGTGTGTTGGCCGGGTGCGGTGGCTCAAGCCTGTAATCCCAGCACTTTGGGAGGCCGAGGTGGGCGGATCACAAGGTCAGGAGATCGAGACCATCCTGGCTAACATGGTGAAACCCCGTCTCTACTAAAATACAAAAAAAAATAGCCGGGCGTGGTGGCGGGCGCCTGTAGTCCCAGCTACTTGGGAGGCTGAGGCAGGAGAATGGGGTGAACCTGGGAGGCGGAGTTTGCAGTGAGCCAAGATCACGCCACTGCACTCTAGCCTGGGTGACAGAGCGAGACTCCGTCTCAAAAAAAAAAAAAAAAAGAAAAAAGAAAAAAGAAAAAAAAGAAGAAATGTGTGTTAATACTTATCAAAACATTATCCTTTACCTCGTTAAAAGAAAAAACTTCTGACAAATTAAATTTAACAGAGTTTATTTGCGCAAAGAATGATTCGAGAATCAGGCAGTCTTCAGGACCCTTAGAGGCTCCTACAGCTGCTGTCCTTACACTGGGGCATCTACAGACAGAAAGTGGAAATGGGATACAGAATCCACTCATTGGTTACAGCTCCAGGTTTGCCTTATCTGGGCATGATCTGTCTGATCAGTTGGCAGCCTGTGATTGGCTGAGACTCAGCTAGATGTTACAAAAATACACTCCTAAGTTAGGCTTTCAGTTTGCTTATGTACTAAGTTAGGTCACAGTTCATTATATAGGGACTCACAGTACGAGGGCGACCTCAGGCCAAATTTAGTTTAATTTAAATGATATACATATGCATTATTTGATGGTGGTATTTAGCAGTTAAGAATAATTAAAAACTCTGGCTAGTTTTGAGTACTCAAGTGTAAACCATAATGTATCATTTTTCTAGATTAAAAAGTGCATTTTGGTCAGGTGCAGTGGCTCACTCCTGTAATCCCAGCACTTTGGGAGGCCAAGGAGGGTGGATCACCTGAGGTCAGGAGTTCAAGACCAGCCTGGCCAACGTGGTGAAACCCCATCTCTATTAAAAATACAAAAATTAGCTGGGCTTGGTGATGGACGCCTATAATCCCAGATACTTGGGAGACTAAGGCACGAAAATCGCTTGAACATGGAAAATGGAGGTTGCAGCGAGCTGAGATCACACCACTGCATTCCAGACTGGGCAACAAGAGCAAAACTCCATCTCAAAAAAAAAAAAAAAAAAAAACCAAAAAAAAAACCCCGTGCATTTTATTTTGCTAACAGCAGATGCTCTTGCATTGTGACGAAATATAGATGCATATAAATGAGAGACATTTAATGGAAGAGTCCATGAGAGAGCTCAGGAACCAGACAGCCTGGATTCAAACAATCCTGACTCTGCCAGTTCCCCTGGGTGAGTTACGTATTCTCGGCCTTACTTTCCTTGTCTGTAAAATGGGAGAGAGAGTTTATAGGGTGCTTGCGACAACTAGGCAACATAATACATATAAAATATCTGGAAGAATGCCCTGCACATAGTAAAAACACGATAGTGTTCTCTGTTCATGTGTAATTACTAATAATGTAATTATAATATAAATCTGACTCTCATACAGTTCTCAGTAAATATGGACTAGGTGCTGTGCTAAGGATTAAAAATTCAATATTGAGACAGGCACAGTCCCTGCCCTTGTGTACTTATCAAAGGTGAAGATAAAGACCCTCTGTGGCTCACTGTACATAGACAAGATCAAGGTGCTCTCTCTTAGGGAATTCCTCAGTTACCCAAGACCGTCTGGCTTCCCAGATGCTATTCAGGCCACCAGGTCTGAATATCACCTAAGTTGGCATGTGTTTCCTTTGCCAACCCTGTTTATTTATTTTTGAGATAGAGTCTTGCTCTGTTGCCCGGCTAGAACGCAGTAGTATGATCATTGTTCACTACAGCATCGACCTCCTGGACTGAAGTGATTCTCCTGCCTCAGCCTCCTAAGTAGCTGGGACTGCAGGAGCAGTCCACCATGCCCAGCTAATATTTTATGTTTTGTAGAGATAGGTCTCACTGTGTTACCTGGGCTGGTCTTGAACTCCTGAGCTCAAGCAACCCTATCCTCCTCAGTCTTCCAAAGTGCATGTATCCCACCTGAGGCAGCCGTGCCAAATGTACTCTCACTACAGAGAGAGGCCCTGGGTGGAATGATCCTGGGCTGCCTTCACATCCTACATTGCATGGATGCTGAGCTGAGAGCCATGGGGCTTTCCCTGGGTCTGCCATAGTGGGGTGGAAGGGATTTCAGGGCTGAGGCTGGAATTGGTGGATGTCTTTGGGAGAAGAGGACCACCAGGATGGCAGGCTGAGTGGAGGATGGGCCAGGGCTGAGGGGTCCAAAGTAGATTACAGGCATGTAGCCACCATGCCCGGCCTGCCAACCCTATCCTCCTCAGCCTCCCGAAGTGCTGGGATTACAGGCACGAGCCACCACGCCTGGCCTGCCAACCCTATTTAATTAATCGGCATTCCAGCTATTCACAACTGTTCATACATCCAGTCTTTGGTTCTGTTGGGGCTCAAAGAAAACATTACCCCAAAGTATGGTGAGTTGGCATGCTGAGTACTTTGAACTAAAGGAGATTGGAAGGTCTCAGATGTGGCGTCAGAAGCAGTCTGTCCTCTGACCTTCTACTGTCCTCTTTCTCCACCCGAAGCAAATCATACACAATTTCTCTTCTCCAAGGTGGGTCATCAAATTAGGACCCCTCTCCCCCAAAGCAAGCCATCAAGCCTGAAAAGGTCACTCTTTCCCTTCTCCCCTTTCTCTTTCCAGAAGTATCCTGCCCCATACAGGGGGAGAAATGCTGCAGAGAGAGGCCAAAAAGAATCTGGACAGACCTTGCTGGGTCTCCCTGCCTCAGTCTATCACCATTAGATCGTACCCCTTAACCATTCACATTTTGACACAGCTGTCCATTCTTTGTGGAACCTAAGCATACAAATAGATGTTTTTTCTGGGTCTTCGGGTCTTCATTTGTGAAGGCTCTTGTGCTATGTAAATCTTTGATTCAAATAAATTTGTTACACTTTCCTCTTGTTAACCTGTCTTTTCTTATAGGAGTGTCAGCTGTGACCCTTATGATGGGAAAGCAAAGGTATCACCGCTTTCCACCGCTACAGTTTTCTCCAGGTGTGTGGGCAGCCCTGGGGCTGCGTTCTTCCATCAAGAAAACACAAGGGGGCGGTAGTGGCACTTGGGCTTGATGGTAGTGGGACTTAAAATTGAGTCGTAGAAAAGAAAGAAAAATAAAAATGATAGAAGGCAAAGATGGAAGAAGAGAAGCCTCAAGAAAAGAAGTGTGGTGTGACAAGAGCCAATAACACATTTTAATGTTTTTCCCAGAGCTGTGCTCCCTCCCCAACATGAAACAGTGCAAAGCATGGAATTAATCCACTCCAATGCATTGTGGGGAAGAAGGTTTGAAGTGAAGGGAGCAGGGAAAGGCCCTTGCAGGCTGAAGCCCTGTGGAAGAGGGCTGGGCTAAGCAGCCTCTGGGGAAGGGGGCCACTCAGGGCCCAGATCAGCTGGCCTGCTCTTTCTTTCCACGGGCCCCAGGGTGCAGCCAGCTTCTCTCACCTTAAGAGATTTCCCTGGCTTCTGAGCCAGCTGTCACCAGCTACCACGCCCCACCCAGCCCCAGGCAAACCCACAGTACATTTTCTTCTCTGAGATTTACTACCAGGAAACAGATTAGAAAACAGCAAAAATAAGCAAAGGGTGAATTACCCAGGTTAAAGGCAACGTTGTGCAGCTCCTATGGACAGACCTCTAGTTCTTATTTACTGTTTTAAAAACTAGATTGGATTGAATGCTTTGTCTTTTTTCTAAGAGAGCTAAGGTGACCAAATGTCCAGGTTTGCCCAGGTGTGAGGAGATTCCTGGAATTCAGGACTTTGAGTGCCAACCCTGGGAGAGTCCTGGTCAACTGGGAAGAGTTGGTCATCAACAGAGAGCTCAGACAGGACCCTCCTCACCTCCAGACCAAGCTTCTGAATGAAGCTTTGCAGAAAGCTCTCCCAGTCAGGGCTGAACCAAGCATGGGAGGTAGGGCCCTCAGCTGCCTGTTGGTCTCAAGTGGGCAATTTCCATCCTCAAGACTTTTACCAGCGAAGCACTGCGTAGGGGCTCCAGTCTCCCCAGACGCCACATCATGTACATTCCCCTGTGCCTGTTTCCTCACCAAAGCAGGAAGAAGGAGGACGGGATTTCTGTGTGGGTGCTCCTCTGGCCATTTTTTAGGGAGTGGTTTCTCCAGATCAGGAAACTCTCCCATCCTCCCTCCCCACTCCCCATCAAGAGCATTTTTATTTTATAAACAAAGTTAAGCAGAGTCCCTTGCTGCAGGCTGCCCATTGAGGTAGTGTATGAATATCATGCGTTTTCTAGAGGAGCAGACCAGTTGCAGCACCTCCCAAACTATTCAGCCACTGAATTTCCTCCCTTTTCTTTGGGAAAGCTGCGTTCTGAAGAGCACATCCTCCTGGAACCTTTGTTTGATCCCACTTAAGCAGCTTTGGGACCTCCCCTGGTGATACCCAGTGCTGTTTTCATAAAAGAATCAAGCAGAGCACTAAGGGCTTTTCACTGAGACGGACCCAGCACCACTGGCCGTGCCAAGTGTACGCAGCGGGTGTGTGTGTGTGTGTGAGCTTGCTGGCAGGCGGCCCTCTGTAGGCAGTTCTTTACACCTCAGGCCAGGTTGCAAATGCCATCTCTGCTGGCTTGGGGAGGGCTATTTAAAGTCTCTCTAAAGGCCACCAAGCCTGCATGACTTCTCACACTTCCTAAAAATTGCAGGGTCCGAATGGTGCAAATTCCAGCCAACGCAGCTCTCGGGTCATCGCCTTGTGTGCCAGCATATGTAGGACTCGCATCAAGTTACTGTAAACAGATGGCATGTTTGTTACACTCTTGCTGAAATGTACTATTATATATGCACATTTTGTTTGCTAATAGCTTTGAAGACTTGAGTTGATTAATTAAAAGCAACACATACTTAATAGTTGTATTTTTTTTCAAATGATACATTTGGTTTTTGTAATTTTTTTAAATGGAAAAAAAAAAACAACCAACAGGGCCTGATTTATATACTGAAAAGAGGTTCTTTCCAAGTAAATTAGGAAAAGTACTTTGCATTCCTGAACTTATTTATTTTCCCCCGTAGCTAATGTTGCTTGTTATTCTAAACTGAGTGGGGATGCTAAAAAAGAAAAAGCGTTGCCCTCCTGTAGAGCATGTATCACCTGTAAATTTCCATGAGACAGTTGTGCCTCTAATCTCTGAATTCAATTCCACCAGAGCAAATTGACTTTCACTGAGGTGACTTTGAAGCCAAGTCATTTTGCAGGTTCAAGAAGGAAACTCTGCCAGCCACACCGCTGAGCCCACTGGCCAGGGTGCCGCCTGCGAAGCCCCACCTTCCACCACACCCTCCCCTCAGTGCTGGTTCCACTGAGGTAGTCACCAAAACAAGTTGTTTAATTAAAAGATTTCCAGTTCCTTATTTCCCAAGTGCAACAGAATGGGGAAGTGTCCCTGCTGTAATGTAAATAATGGCAGTCAGTCTTCTACACATCCCGGTGAGGGAAATCGCTCGCTGGCTCGTAGAAGAGTTGCCAGCCTTTCCAGTACAACACTTTGGGCTGAAACTCACACATATGTGCTATGGAAGTTGAATTCTGGCAAGTGCTATTCCTGGTATTTATTTGAAAGAAGCCAAGTACTTAAATGGAGTTAAAACAAAACAGGCTTTTTACTCTCTTCCCTGCAACCTACAACCCTTGGCTCCCTCTTCTCTGAGTTTTGTTTGGAATTTTAAAAATTGACTACACCTCTTCAGAAATTCCCCCCTTGGTGTCAACTGGTCTCCAGTTGGCATTGGAAATGCTGAAATGTCAAAAAGAGGGTTGAAACGGTCTAAAGGGCAGCTTCCTGAGAAAAAATTAACCTTCCTTGGATTCTTCTCCAGGTTTTAGGCCACTTGAGGTCACCTTTGAAAGAACAACCTGTCCACATGAAAATGAGGGCGGTCCCTACCAACAGCTCACATGACTGACTATGGCAGCCACACTCAGGGCCTGGCACTTGCTGGGCCCAGAGAAAGTTGATTGGGGTTAAGGCGGCCTGAGCGGTTTCAAGTCAGAGTGTGGAGCAGCTAGGAGGGGCCTCGGAGATTAATTCCCACATTTTCCTCAAGAAGAAGCAGAGGCCTGAGGCTGTACATCTAGCAAGTTGTGGGAAGGGGAGGAAAGGGGGTGCTTACACCTGCCAATTCGTCTTTGCACCACCAAACCTTCCCCACCTCCACATCGGCCGAGCTTGGGTCTCTTTCTTGGAGCCAGGGAGGGGCAGCGGGAAGGAGGCCTAAGGGCTAAGAAGAAAAACTGGTCTTCCAAATATCAACCTGCTGTGTGGGATGAGGAGAGGCAGGAACAGGCATGACTGTAGGCTAGAAGAATGTGTTTTCCCTGCCTTCTCATGTTCCTTCTCATTTTATTTTTCCTTTTGGACTTCGTGTGCAAACGTTCAAGTTAATCATACTCCTTGGATCACAGTCCTTTGTCATCTTGGTCTTCTCAATGCCTCCTCTTGCTTAGTTTTATTTATTTTTAATGTATTATTATATTGCTTAGCTTAAGCATACTCTGAGATATTTTTATATGTATTATATATATAATTTATATATATAATTATATATTTTAATTATATATATTTTAGTTAATTATATATATGTATATATAATGAGATGGGGTCTCACTCTGTCACCCAGGCTGAAGTAGTGGTACAATTATAGCTCACTGCAGCCTCAAACTCCTGGACTCGAGCAATCCTCCTGCCTCAGCCTCCCAAAGTGCTGAGATTACAGGTGTGAACCACCATGTCTGGCTGCTTTGTTTTGTTAATGGGAAAATCAAACCCTGTAAAATATTTTAACAAGGTTTATTCTGATCCAGTCTGAGTGACCACAGCCTAGGGAAACACAGTCTCAAGGGGCCCTGAGAAAGTGTGCCCAAGGTGGTTAGATTACAGTTTGGTTTTGTACATTTCAGGGAGGCAGGAGTTACAGGCAAAGACATAAATCAATATACGGAAGGTATACATTGGTTTTGCCCCAAAAGGCAGGATATCTCAAAGCAGGGGGCTTACAAGTCATAGGTGAATTCAGAGATCCTTGAATCGGCAATTAGTTAAAGGAACAAAACTTTGTCTAAACACTTGAAGTTAACACAAAGGGATGTTTAAGTTAAAATAAGGATGTCAGAGTCAGCCACAATATGACCTGTTTAGCAACACTGGTGGCCTCCAGGCATAATATAACTCATGCCTGACCTGGACCTAGGTCTTGTTTATGATTTGGTATCTTAAAGCCACAAAGAGTCTGTTTTTTATCAGCCTTATGATCTCTATTCTAACATTAATGCTGGTTGGTTGTTGTGCCTAAACTCAAAAAGGAGGATAATGAGGTGTGCTCAAGGTCCCTTTCCATCATGGTTAGGAACTCAGTTTTTGTTTGTTTGTTTGTTTGTTTTTGAGACGGAGTTTCACTCTTGTTGCCCAGCTGGAGTGCAATGGCATGATCTCAGTTCACCGCAACCTCCGCCCCCTGGGTACAAGCGATTCTCCTGCCTCAGCCTCCCAAGTAGCTGGGATTACAGGCACCCACCACCATGCCCGGCTCATTTTGTAATTTCTTAGTAGAGACGAGGTTTCTCCATGTCGGTCAGGCAAGGGAACTCAGTTTTTAAGGATTCTCTGGAGATCCCTTGGCCAAGAGGGTGTAGGTTCAGTTGTTGGGGGGCTTAGGATTGTATTTTTAGTTTACAGTTTATTTTTTTAATTCTCCAAATACTATATACTTCATTAGAGGCAACCATTCTAATCTGTTTAATGTGTATCTTTTTATTTTTATGTGTTCTTGCAAAATAATATTATTGCATGATATCTATGGATATATATGTGTATATATATACACACACACACATATGTAGCATATATGTGCTATAAATAAAATATTTAAAATATAAAATAAAATATTGATGCTATAAATTAAAGTTTGAGCTTTTTATTTTCCAAAAAGTATTGATACCCAAGAAGTTAAAAAATAGTATAGGGAAGCACATGAAAAAAAGCTCAGCATCAGTCGTCATTAGATAATGCAAATCAAAACCACATGAGATACCACTTCACATCCACAACAGTTGCCATTATCTAAAAAAAAAAAAAAAAGAGAGAGAGAAAGAAAAAAGAAAAAAGAAGTGTTGACAAGGATATGGAGAAATTGGAAACCTCATACATTCCTGGTGGGGATATAATCACCTTGAGCTCCTTATCCCCAAGCCTCTAGGTCCGCCTGTGGCTGAGATCAGCCGGTAAGCATCAGCTGGCTCCCCAAGGCATCTTTGGACTAGATTTGCAGGTGCCACCTTCAACCAAGCCAGTTGTTTCCCTCCTGCCCTCATGCCTGGGGTCTAGTAAGTACTAAAACCAACTCAGGAAATCACACATTGCCGGTGGAGGTATAGCCACTATCACTGTGGAAAAACAGTTTGATGGTTCCTCAAAAAGTTAAACATAGAATTGTCATATGATCAAGCGGCTCTACTCCCAGGTATATACCCAAAAGAACTAAAAAGAGGGACTCAAATAGATACTTGTACACCAATGTTCATATCAGCATTCTTCACAATAGACAAAAGGTTGGAACACCCAAGTGTTCATCAACTGATGAATATGTTTTTAAAAAGTGTGATATATAGTTAAATATCAATATTTTATATTTTAAAACAAATGGGGATATTATTCAACCAGAAAAAGGAATGAAATTCTAATCTATGCTACAACATGGGTGAACTCTGAAGACATTATGCCAAACGAAATAAGCTGAATTAAAAAGGACAAATATTGCATGATTTAACTTATCTATAGTACCTAGAACAGTCAAGTTCACAGAAACAAAAAGTAGAATAGTGGTTACAGGGGGCTATAGGATGGAGAATGGGGAATTACTGTCTAATGGGTACAGAGTCTTAGTTTGGGATGATGAAAATGTTCTAGAAATGAATAATGGTGATGGTTGTAGCACAATGTGAATGTAATTAATACCACCGAACAGGTAAAAATGGTTAAAATGGTAAGTTTTGCGTTGTGTATATTTTATCACACACAAAAAAGACATCTAGAAAAATATAACACATAGAGGTCCTCTACAAGCCAGGTCCCCTGATTTCCTCCAATGTTACATAACTAATTTTAATATCAAAATCAGGAAACTGACATTAGAATAAAACAATTACCTGGACTACGGATCTAGGCAGATTTTATCAGCTCTGTGCATGCACTCGTTTTTTTGTGTGTGTGTTTATATCTTGATATGTACTTCTATGACCCTTTATCACATATATAAGTTTGTATAACTGATACCTCGATCAAGATATATGTCTATATTTTTAATTTATCTAAAAGTTATTGTGTTATACATCTCATTCTTCTTCTTGCTTGCTAACAAAACCTAACCACTAATCTGGAAGTGGAGGCGCATGCCTGTTATCCCAGCTACTCAGAAGGCTGAGGCAGGAGAATCGCTTGAACCCGGGAGGCGGAGGTTGCGGTGAGCTGAGATAGTGCCATTGCACTCCAACCTGGGCAACAAGAGCAAAGCTCTGTCTTAAAACAAACAAAACAAACAAACAAACAAACAAATAACCTAATCACTATACTCTTAAGATCTATGTTCTTATGTATGTACCTAATTCATTGCATAATGTGATCATGTAGCATCACATTTAACTCTAAGCTCTCCCAGTAGACATCTAAGTTGCCTCAAATTCCCTACCACAAAAAATATTAAGGTTGCACTAAACATCCTCGGGCAAGTGTCATGATGGTGCTGTGTGCGAATTTCTCTGGGTACCTTCCTAGACGCTGAATTGCTGGGACATTACATTTTTCATTTAATCAAGCTCTGCCAGGTTGCTATCCAAAAAATGGTGGCTCCAGTCTACACTCCCGCCCACCAGCAAAACGCGAGGGTTTCTCTGTCCTCACACTCTAACCAACAATTGGCATTAACAGCTTTCTAGTTTTTGCAGTCTTATAGAGGAAAGTGTTGTTTTAATTTGCATTCCTCTGATTGCTAGTGGTTTTGATCATCTTGATGGGTTTAGGACATGCTAGCCCAAAATATGGCGCCTTGGCATTTGAGAAAACAGCAGAAGCAGGAAGGTCACTCTTAGCTTCCACTCATGCTTCTCCCATGAAGCAGGCCATAAAACTTTCATTCCAGAGTTCTCCTCCCATTTCTCCCTGAGAAAATGAACATCCTTAACTCTAAAGATACAGAGAAGAACCTGATCAAACAGGCCTTGTGAAATTCCCCCCAATTTAGTAACATTAGATTACACTCCCTTTGTCCACCCTCGTACTTCTCCACAACTACCCACTTCTTCATGAAACTTAGCATAAAAACACATAGGTTTCCCTGTTTCTTTAGGTCTCCAGGTCACATAAAACTTATGTTAAATAAATGTATATGGTTTTCTCTTGTGAATCTATCTTTCATTGTAGGGATCTTAGCCATGAACCTAGCAATGGGTGAGTAAAGAAACCTGTCCTTCCCTACAATATGTCCTCCCTGTTCATAAGCTTATTAGCTTTTAGAAATTCGTCCTCTGTGTCATGAGTTGAATTGTGTTCCCCCAACAAGATATGTTGAAGTCCTAATCCCCAGTGCTTCAGAATGTGACCTTATTTTGAAATAGGGTCTTTACAGAGGTCACCAAGTTACAATGAACTCATCAAGGTGGGTTCTTAATTCAGTAAGACTGGTATCCTTATAAAAAGGGGCAATTTGCATACAGAGACAGGCATGTACAGAGGGAAGACGATGTGAGGAGACCCAGGAACAATGAGTCATGCCATGTTGGAGTGATGCTGCCACAAGCCCAGGAACGTCTGGGGCTACCAGAAACTGGAACAGGCAAGGAAGTGTCCTTCCTCTACAGGCGTCAGAGGGAGCATGGCCCCACTGATACTGATTTCTGACAGCTGGCCTCCTGAACTATGAGACAATAAAGTCCTTTTGTTTTACGCTACCCACTTTGTGGCACTTTGTTACAGCAGCCCTATAAAACAAATACACTGGGGACTGCATGTCCACAGCATCTGCCCGGTTTTCAGTGAGGCTCCTTCCTTTTCCTATGACTTTTCAAAAGTTCCTTGTCTGCTACAAATTCACTTTGACTTTTTATTCCTTTCTCCCTCCTTTCCATCATCCCACCTACTTTCCTGGAGCTACTTTGAGAGTAGAATTTCATGTAGAAGGGAAGAGCCACTTAACTAGAGGTGAGATGGAGGTAGAGAGCAGGGATATATTTAGGCATAGGAGGTTTATGATGCCTCCAAACAGAAGTAGGGAAGCAGTCCTGGGTTGTAGGATCAACCTAGAGACAAGGAGAATTCTCTGTGCTTCCCTAATCACCTTGAGCTCCTTATCCCAAAGCCGCTAGGTCCGCCTGTGGCTGAGATCAGCCAGTAAGTGTCAGCTGGCTCCCCAAGGCATCTTTGGACTAGGTTTACAGGTGCCACCTTCAACCAAGCCGGTGGTTTCCCTCCTGCCCACATGTGTGGGGTCTAGTAAGTACCAAAACTAACTCAGGAAATCATACTGCAGGCTGTTTTAGGTCTTCTGAAACTCTGTCTTCTAATTTGGTTTTGTTGAGCCCTTCTCAATATTCAAGGAGGAAGGCCATGGAGTATTCCAAAGGTCTTTGCCCTTAAAAAGGTCATTTTATTGCCACAATGAGATGACGTTATAAGGAAAGGCTGAGACCAGCTGGAGGAAGATGTGTGGGCCGGGCCAGGGCTGCAGAAGCAGCCACTGAAGAGCCTAATTCTGCCCAGGATGTGGTTTCTAAAATGAACCAGTTTCATCCATCATTAATTTTTGCTTCCCTAAGTTGCACCATCTCACTGCCCTTTCACGGTAACTTCCTTGAGAGGACGCTTATACTTCTCCAGGGGCCCCAAACACGCAGCACCTGGATTTTTCTGCAGTGTTTGGGAACACTCACTGGACAAGACAAGTCCTCCCCTAAAAGCAAGAAGCTCAATGCCAACTTCATACAAAAAAAAAAAAAAAAAGAAAGAAAGAAAGAAAAGAAAAGAAAACGAACAAGAGCACTCCATCAATATACCCTTGCACACCAAGATATTAAGATAATTTTTCTAAGCTCTCTCTTTTGAAAAAGATCAACTGCTGTGATAGAATATTCACAGAGCTATTGCCAGAATGAAGAGCTCAATCAAGTGTAAATGGTTTGGTAAACAAACTGCCCTTTAAAAGATGTCATCCAACAATTTAACAAGTATAATTGCCTATTAATTCAAGGCACTAGGTAGCTATATTTTTCTAATAAAGTATTATTGCTGAACCAAACCAAATCACCCTTATGTATAAGAACTTAAGGTTTAGTTAGGTTTTCAATCTTGGGGTGGAGTGCGGTCTTTACAAGCAAGACCTGAAACTCATAAGCCACAAAGGAAAAATGTGCAGATGTGACTATGTAATAATGATAATGATGATAATAATATAATCATAATAATAAGGGAGGCATCTTTCTGGCAATAACAAATGAAGCAAACAAACAAAATCAAATTAAAAGATGAGACAGTGAGAAAATACCGTATCAGGTAGAAGATATTAAGTTATTGTCCATACTATTCAAAGACCTATAAATCAAAGAAAAAGACCAAAAAATGACAGGGAAAGACAGATGGGGAATAGAAACAGGGAATTCACATAAGAAATACAAATGGCCCAAAAATATGTGAAAAGATATTCCACCTACTAAAGTAATAAAAATCTAAAATATAGCATTTTTCTCTTTAAAAAAATTTAAGTGTGCGGGGAAAACTAGAAGTTTTATATACTGTTAGCAGGCATATAAATTGATATGGAATTTTTGTTTTAGAAGGCATTTTTTCAGTGTCTTTTAAAATGTATCATATGCACACCTAGTAAGCTAACAAGTTCACATCTACAAACTTAGTCTACAATAATGTTTACACATGAACACACCAATATGAATACAAAGGGAATGATCAAGTAAATTATGGTACATCTGTTTAGTAAGTCATATGTACCTATTAAGAAAAATGAAATACCACTAGAAATCCGGGTCTTAAAAATGCTGTGATACATTGTTAAATGAAAAAACCAAATTGCAGAATGATATATACATATGAACTCATTCCATTTATACAAAAACTTTATGAAGATAGACAAATAGATAAATAGGTGATAGAGTGATCATACACGAGTAGTAAAATGGAATTATACATGCCAACATATTAAGCAATGGGATTATCTATTTTCTCATCTTATTTTGTAGTACAGAATTTTTCCAAAAACAACCTGTTTTAGGCTTCTCAGATCATCACATAACCTGACAACGGCGCAAGCTCTTAAAGGTCATGGTCTGGGCCAGTTGTCTCTACACTTCCCACATCCAGCTCAGTGGCTGACACCACAGGGAGGCTCAATAAATGCTGGAGGAGAGGACGGGGCTTCACACTTCTCCACTGCTAGTGCAGAGGGTAATGTGACTTTATCATGATTCAAGTTCGGCTTGAGTTATACTCTCAGAGCTAAGCTACAGAAGAGTTTAGAGATAGCAAAAGTGTAAAAGGGTGAAAACTCCCACCGCAAGTCTGTTTCTGGCTTCTCCTCTCCAGATGCTGCAGCAGCAACCACCAACCACATCACTCAGCTCATGGAGAGAAAGAGCATTCCCGTTAACCTGACCAGTCTGAAGGCTCTCAACCCTCGTTCATCAAAAAAAGTTCAAAACTAAGGACTATCTGATTAAAAAAAAGGGAGGGGGGAGCAACAGAGGGAAAAGGAAAGCAAGAGAGAGGAAATAGAGGGAAGAGAGAGGAAATGAGTCATGGGAAACCATAAGGAATTTACTGAGATCACTCAAGAAGAAATTCACAAGATTGTATATTTGCATGTAGAGCAATTCACAGAAAGCCTGGATTGGCCTGGCCTTGTCTCTTAACTGCTCCTTCTACCGTTAGAAAGGCTTCCTGAAAATGACCACAAATAGATATATCTGTTCTAAGTGAGAGAGTCACACATTAACAAAACAAACTCTTGGAAATATATCTCCCAATTAGATCTTCAAGTTTTGGCTCACAAGAATGCAGGCCTGTCTACAGGCCTGCCCTACAGATGAATGTCTGACATCCCAATTACGTGTCTTATTCTTCAGCCTGGTGTCATATTATCAAAAGATAATATTTAATCAATGTCTTACTATATGCTATTATTATAAAGTGTTTGGGTATATCAACTTTCAATCTTCATTATAGCCCTATAAGGTATGTATAAAGTAGGAGCCTCATTCTACAATTGTGGAAGTACTTGTGTGGTTAAGTAACCTCCCCAAGATCACACAACTAGTAAGTAGGACTTCTTAGACAGTGTTCCTCAAACTGCAAGTGCAATCAAGTCACCTAGGCATCTTGTTTTATTAACATCCCGATTCTAGCTCAGGAAGTCTGGGGCGGGGCTTGAGGTTCTGCATTTCTTTATTTTCTTTACATTTTTTCTCTTTTCCACATAACTGTTGTTCAGAAGGAAGATACTGCATTTCTAACAAGCTCCCAGGGGACGCCAATGCTGCTGGTCCCACAGACCACACTTGAGTCACAAAACTATAGGACTTAGCCCACCTTAGTTATATCTTCGGAACCAAGATGCAAGACCAGCTCTGCCAATAACCCCCTGCCTGCCTGTGTACTCCAAGAACATAGATTAACCTCTTCGTTTACAAGGAAAGATTAGGAGAGGATAGTCTCTGGATAGTGTCCATCTGTATTGTTTAATAAATATTGCAAAACTGTAACCACTGCTATGCTGGGCCATACTGAGTACCCAGGCCCTAAGTCACATGCATCCAATAAATACTCATGAGAATTCTAAACTAGGCAGTGGGAGTTATAAGAGTTAAGAAGACAATCCTTGTCTGCATGGAGATTACAGTATTCTGTGGAATAAAAGGATACAGCCCTACAGTGTCATACTCTCTATTGCAGAGAAAGAACAGGGCACACAATAGAGATGGCACCCCAAGGAAAGTTACATGTGGGCTGAGATGAGATGAGCTAGCCCAGTGAAGGTGAAGTGGGGAAGACAGGCAGGCAGAAGAAACAGCAGGAGGGAAGTCCCAGAAGTGAGTGGGGTATTAAAGGCTATTGGAAGAAGTTAATTGTGGTTGACCTTCAGACTGAAGGTGAAGGAGTGGGGAAAATAGTTATGAGGCTACAGCAGGACACAGCTCACAATGTATCTCAAGGGCCCAGCTTCTTAACAAGACCAGTGGTCTACAGATGATGCAAAACCTTTGAGGAGCTTTAAGAAGGCAAGAGGATTTACATTTGTAGAGAGTTAAAGGGTATAGAATAAAATGTGGGGAGGGTTGGGAGGCCCAAGGTTGAACACAGGGCACCAATTAGAAGTCTGTTGCTATGGTCTATGTTTAAAAAAAAATCACAGTGAACTTAGCTGGGATTGCAGCAGTGGAGTTGCAGAGAAAGAGGAAAATTAGAGAGACATTAGAAGAAAGAGAACTAAGTGAACAAATGAAGGATGAGAAGCTATGAGTGAGAAAATGGCAGTGCTAAAAGATAATTTTTCAAGAAAGATAAAATTATGACTCATTAGGATATAAAATGAACACATGTTAAAGATTTTATTTTACTCATGAAGAAGGTACCAGGCAGATGTTATAACTGGATCAAGGGAGAAATTGAAAAACAGACACATTTATAGATCAGGAATATTGAAATGAAGGTGCAGATGGTGAAACTGGTTTCTTCCACAGTGGGGGAGAACTCAGTTGAATTTCTACAAGATAGGACAGAATTTGCACAGCTATAGCTAAGAATGATTTTGCATCCCATCAGTTATGTATGGTTTACAGAGTTGTACAATAGCTCCCATAGAATCACATAACTCAGACGGCTGTCTTTAGACAATACATAGTTTTCCGCTGAAGTCCACATTTTTCCTTGCAGCAGGATAACTCCAAGATGCCTGACTTGGACACCAACGTGGATGTTGTGACTCGTTCTACAGGGAATGTAGGGAGAGAGCGTTGAGGAGTTGAGGGAGAAACAAGAATGATCAATCGACTTGGTCATATTTCGGTAGTGAACACCTCCACCTGATAGGGGGTTGGTCCTGTTATGATTTCAAGGATAAATGCATCAGACTCAATGGCTTCAATTTTGGAGAGGCATTGCTTTAAGAGCCTCTCCCTGCTGTCAGACACGTTTGATATTTATTGAGCACCATTTCTACCGAGGGTTCTGGGCACGGCACTACGGTTCATTCCCAACAGATCTCTCCTCAAAGAAACTTCCAGTGGGGCTGTTGCAAATTTGGAATGCATTTTTCATTAGAAAAAAAATGTCACCAATGTGATCACCTTCCCAACCTAATAAAGCTCTTTTTAAATATTCCTCAATATAGGGATAGGCTTTCAAACCAAAAGTTGGAAAACATGAAGTATAAATGAATTGTCTTCCATTTATCAAATTGTAGAAAAAGATATATACATTTTTTTAAGTTGTTAGTTTTATGACTTCTATGTATCAAAAATAATTAAACTGATTGAAGCTTAAGGCTGTGGTGGATACTTCAAATCATACAGCTGCTTAGATGGAGAATGCAATTTTAATAGTATATATTGATTTCTTTTTTACTAAGTAAAGCTATATGATGTACTAGTAATTAAACATAATTAGAAAACAGGAATATGAGAAGGGAGTGGGAATTGTTTACGCACATTCTGGAAGAAATTCTGGGTTTCTCAGTCTCTGCACCTCTCTATTCCTCACAGAAAGTGACATCTGACCCTTACTGGCAAGCCCAGCCCCATCTTCAGTCAAGGAGGCTCTTAAATAGGGGCGTTTGGGTTCCTCTAGGTTACCATAAGTTCTTTTTTGAGACAGGATCTTGCTCTGTCACCAGACCTGGAGTGCAGTGGCACCATCATAGCTCCCTGCAGCCTCCTGGGTTCAAGTTATCCTACCATCTCAGCCTCCTGAGTAGTCGGGACTACAGGCAAGAGTCACCAAGCCTGGCTCATTTTTAAGTTCTTTTTTTTTTTTTTTTTAACATAGAAATGGGGTCTCACTATGTTGCCCAGGCTGATCTCAAACTCCTGTGGTCAAGCAGTCCTCCTGCCTCTGCCCACCAGAGTAGTGGGGTTACAGGTGTGAGCTACTACGTCAGCCACCATAAATTCTGAATCCTGAATCCTGCCACATAAGCATGGGCTGCAGAGGAACTGGAGTTCAAGGTCTGTAAACAAGATTTGCCTTGCTCTTTCCAGTCTGAACGTTTCAGCTCAACCCCAGAGATCACGGCCCTGCTCCTTGTTGATGCACTTCCCTGAGATCCACAGCCAATCCTGCTGGACTTTGAGTATTGCCTCCCCCATCCTCCTCTGTCATGCTCTGCCTGCCTGTTAGAACATCCTGACCCCAAGGGTCAGGCCTATCTACCCACCCCGTGCTGAGTGCCTGCCAGGACTCTGGTCAACGTTCTTTGTATCTTTGAGTTGCTCTGTCCTGGACAGCACACCAAATCTCAGCCCAACAGCAGCCACTGGGCCGCCACCACGCAGCAATGTCATTCTAGTGGCCAGCTCTAAAGATTGGTTCTGTCCAACTGCTTCTCTGCCCACAGTTCACTTTGTCATGTCTGCCTTCACTCTGAAAATCCAGTTAATAGCAATATTATTTAGACAATGGTAAATATTGTCTAAATTTCCATCAAAATCAAAGTCTGCCCTTTTTTTGCATAGACTCATATACTATGGAAACATCAAGGGATGTTGAAAGTCTTTGGTTCAAGTTTGCTTATTCTTTGCCCAAGAGATTTGTTAAGTTTGACTTTTCGCAGTTTGTGCTATATAAAAAAATGCATTGTTTTTGTTTTATAAAATTAATTTTAAGGCGAGGCATGGTGGCTCATGCCTATAATCTCAGCACTTTGGGAGGCCGAGGTGGGCGGTCAGGAGTTCGAGACCAGCCTGGCCAACATGGTGAAACCCTGTCTCTACTAAAAATACAAAAATTAGCCGGGTATGCTGGCAGGCACCTGTAATCCTAGCTGCTTGGGAAGCTGAGGCAGGAGAATCACTTGAACCCGGGAGGAAGAGGTTGCAGTGAGCTGAGATCGTGGCATTGCACTCCAGCCTGGGTGACTAGAGTGAGACTTTGTCTAAAATAATAATAACAATAATAATAATTTCAGATGGAATATTCACCCTTCTCCCCAACATTAAATATCTGTTTTCCCCTTGTAGGTATATAAGTATGTGTGTGTACATGCACATGTGTGTACTTACTGAATGCTTATTGAAATTAATTACATTGGGGGAACAGTTCCTCTTCTCTTGATCTTTCTTTCATAATAACAACAGGTAACACTGACTGAGCCCTTACAATGAGCTAGACACTGTGCAAGTGCTTCCCATGAATTCTCATTCAAGCCATCTAACATCAGTCCTCTGATTAGCTCCAATTGTTGGACGAGAAATCTGTTGCTTAGAGATAAAGCTGTTTACCAAGCTTCACAATTCACATGGAGCAGAGCAAAATTAGAATCCAAGTCACTGACTCTGAATTTTCTAAATCTCAACCTCATGTATGCACGCCCACCCTTGGCAGGGTGCCTGGTACATAGAGGGCTCTCAGTACCTGTTTGTCAAGTAAATAAATGCTTAACCCCTCCCTTAGTTAGGATTTGATGCTGACTAACACAGATTATATTTCTACTTTGTACCAGTCACTCAGCCACTGTGGTTTTTTTTGTTTGTTTGTTTTTTGTTTTTTTTTTTAAGATAGTCTTACTCTGTCACCCAGGCTGGAGTGCGGTGGCACAATCTCAGCTCACTACAACCTCCGCCTCCCAGGTTCAAGCAATTTTTGGGCCTCAGTCTCCCAAGTAGCTGGGATTACAGGCACCTACCACCACGTCTGGCTAATTTTTGTATTTTCAGTAGAGATGGGGTTTCACCATGTTGGTCAGGCTGATCTTGAACTCCTGACCTCAAGTGATGCGCCCACCTCAGCCTCCCAAAGTGCTGGGATTACAGGTGTGAGATACCATGCCTGGCCAGCCACTACTTTGACATGAAAAGGTAGTTAACAATTTATCTAAGATAACTTCCATAATTAGAAATTAGAAACAATCATTGCATGGCAGAACCAAGTCTGAAACAGACATTTTTTAAATATATATAAAACAGTATCACTGACTCTTAATGTTTATCAGCCATGATAACTCGATCATCCTTTTTTGGCTTAGGGAAGACATGATAAAATTAGAGAAAAGGATTTTCTTTTTAATGTAACTGAGGAAAATTGAAAAGAAAAAGAAAATCAAAGAGGACATGTAAAAATCCACAGGATTTAATCCCCAGAAGGGATTAAATTCAGATGGGATGCCAAGGAGGAAGTCACTGTTTCCTGCTCAGGTGGTTAAAAATGTCCTCCCCTTGCCAAAGCAGAGGACGATCACAGGTCACACAAGAGTGTGGCTGCCACAAAGAACCTCAGCCTGGAGGACTCAGGTTACTGGGAACCTTCCTCAGACACCCAAGAAAGGCAAGGGCTCTGGCTTTGAAACCAGCCCCGCCTGGGTTCAGATTCCATCTCCACTACTTAATGACCACATGACTTTGATGGGAAACACTGACACCCATCGTATGAGATTACATTGAAGAAACAGTAAGCAGCGTTTCTTTGTATTCAATACATAGTAGCTGTTATGTTTATTATTAATTATGACTATTTACTGATAATACAGACAACAAGTTTTTAAAACATTTTGAAAAGAAACAAAGCCACCTGTGGAAGTCAATTGACAAAGACCCATTATTCAAAGTGCACTGAACATATCTGTTAGAAGCAAACAGAAAAGAGTCCCTCCTAAGAGGCCTAAAACCAAGAAACAAATATTCTTATTCAGATGTCCTGAAGCAAGCCAATATGGAGTAACCAACCAGCCAAACGAAAATATCCTCAGACCTGGAGGAGGAACAAACTCCAGGCCAAAACCGCTTCTTTGTTGACACAAATTAAGGGGTAAAGCCAATTCCTTACTGAAAAAGAATTGA
The DNA here is from genome assembly GCF_003255815.1 of Theropithecus gelada. Classification (NCBI taxonomy): domain Eukaryota; kingdom Metazoa; phylum Chordata; class Mammalia; order Primates; family Cercopithecidae; genus Theropithecus; species Theropithecus gelada. The sequence continues at coordinate 54,450,626 of NC_037686.1, forward strand.
CCTTTATAATAGAACTCATCTTCTATCTTCAATAGTTTATCATATATGATATAAAGCCTGTACATAATCATTATTCTAGAGTGGTTTCAGCCATTTCCAAATTATTTGTTTGTGTAAGATCCGGAGTTCATAAACCCCTGCAGGTATTTATTCAACCAGAGAAGCTGCCTGTGGAGCTGACTGGCCTCTCCCAGTCAAGGCCCTGGAGAAGAATGGAAAAACCAGTTCAGCTTATTTCTTTCTGGGAGTGAGACAAGCAGCGCAGTCATGGGAGAAAGGTCACCTAAAGAGAAACTAACTGAACAGTCAGGGCATAAATCAAAGGGGGAAGAGCCACTTTTTATACATCCCTCTCCATGATTTTCATGTCCAATTTATCAACAAGTTCTCAATTGTTCCACCAAGAGAGAACTTGAATCCGTCACTCTCTCTCTTTTTTTTTTCTTCCTTTTTTAGACAGGATCTCACTCTGTGGCCCAGGCTGGAGTGTAGTGGCGTTATCACAGTTCATTACAGCCTCAACCTCTCGGGCTCAGGTGATCTTCCCACCTCAGTCTCCCAAGTAGCTGGGACCACAAGTGAGTACCACCATGCCCAACTAATTTCTCTATTTTTTTTTTATAGGGACAAGGTCTTCCTAGGAGGCCCAGACTGGTCTTGAACCCCTGAACTCAAGCAATCCACCCACCTTGGCCTCCCAAAGTGTTAGGATTATAGACTTGACCACCATGCCTGGCCTATTGCTCTATTTTCATGGCAAACACTTCTCCTGTCTTAGTTCCCTCAAATCAATTCCCCATTCAACAGCTAGAATGACCCTTTTAAATCTAAATGCATCTCATTGCTCTCACTGCTTTGACTCCCAAACTCTTGATGGCCACGTGGCTCCTATTTAATCCTGTCAGTCACTCTCCTTTCAGTTTCTCAAACAGGCCACTCCCTTGAGGGCCTTCATACAGCTTGTTCCCTCTCCTTGCAATTCTTTTCTCCTGCCTTCTAACCCCAACCCATCTCAAAAGTGACTTATTTAGGAAGGCCATTGCTGACTGCCCTCATTTAATTCGGTCTTTCATTTCATTTCTTTCTTTCTTTTTTTTTTTTGAGACGGAATCTTACTCTTGTCACCCAGGCTGGAGTACAATGGTGTGATATCAATTCACTGCAACCTCCACCTCCCAGGTTCAAGTGATTCTCCCACCACAGCCTCCTGAGTAGTTGGGATTATAGGCACCCACCACCATACCCAGCCAATTTTTGTGTTTTTAATAGAGAAAGGGTTTCACCACGTTGGCCAGGCTGGTCTCGAAATCCTGACCTCAGGTGATCTGCCCGCCTCAGCCTCCCAAAGTGCTGTGATTACAGGCATGAGCCATCTCGCCCAGCCTCATTTCTTTTTCTTCATTTCATTTATTACAATTTTTAATTTTTGTGTTATATGTTTATATGCATATATGTATGCATGTATGTTATGTTTAGATGTATGTATGCATGTGTATATAATATATACATACATGTATGTATGTCTATGTAAATATTTTAAAATATCTGTCTCTCCTTCAAGACCTGTAAGTTCTAGGCAAGTAGAAAACATCTATTATGCGTATCACCATATACCCAGCACCTATCAGAGTACAATATGCCATGAAGGCAGTCAATAAATACGTGTTGAACAATTAAATAAATGAACGTGCATGGTTGACTTGAGAGGGAAGAAGGAAGAGGCAGAGATGTACAGTTCATAGCATTAACCACCGGGATAATGATTTTTCCTGGGAGAGGAAGACAGTATTTAACCAGTTGTCAACAGATGCAGGAAAATTGAAAAGCAGGTATTTTTATTTAAAACAGAAATTCTACAGTTTCTTTAACTGTATGGTACATCCCTCACAAAAAGCTAAATGAAGGGATGTCATCACAATTCACAAGTAGAAATTTCTTTTTCCTACAAAGCCACAAGTAGAAACACTCCTTATGCTTTTGAACTCAAAAGTGAGATGATCTGATGACAAGAACCAAGAATTTGCTACGAAGAAACAGTGGCATCCTGTTAATTTGTGTGTTTTCTCTGCTTTCCCAGAACAATAGGCTATTTTTGCCTGTATTTGTGAGTGCTAACCTACCACCCTAAATCTCATTCTTTTAACAGTTGACTTTGTTGCTGATTTGCTTTTCACGCCTTTAACTGATAGGCTTGGGAGTAAGCAGAGATAAATACAGGCAGTGTTAAGGATACAGGACTTTGGCCCACTAAAGTGATAACAAAGACTCCCTTCCAATAAGAACCTTAGAAAAGGGAGAATTGTTTCCAAAATCCCAACCCAACTGTTCTATATTCCAGAAGCTATTAATTTTCTCTGCTCCCACCACAGGAAAATGTTTAGTCTCAAGGGAAACAAGCCAATTAGGCAGTTGCTTAAGGGTGAAACCAAAATAAGTCAGGAAATTTTAATGGAGCCACTCACTGTTCCTCCTGAAATCTAATGAGGATGGCACTTGAATGGAAATTCAACAGATAGATACTATCGGTGTCGGTCATGGAATGCCATGACATACAGCCTAATGCAATCCAGCAGTCTGAGGATGGGGGAGAACACTGCCATTGACAATGCTTGGGAAGACAGCCTTAGAAACAGCTTAAGCAGCAAAGGGCAAGTTAGGTAAGCTGTGAGAACTTGGGCTGTTGGAATCCAGCAATCCAAAGCCATCATCTTCTGTCTCCTTCACATAATGGAATCTCATAAGGTAGAGGACTTTGACCCACTCCTGCCTGATGAAGCATCCTCAGCCTGCCAGACTTCTCAACTTCTTTACTGATTTCCTGAGAGTCCAGCCCTGCTCAGGTTCTGAAGGGGTTAGGATCAAAGCAGTAGGATATGTTCAGAATGTGGCAAAATGAAAAGCAGTACAACTTTCTAAAATGTCCAATGAAATGAAAAGGAAAATAAAAAATGTAAGCCTCTTAAATTGTAAATGGTGTCAACATGCCTTGCAATTTGAAGACTCTTGCCCATTAAAAAGAAAAAAAAATAATGCCCAGAAAGCTGAGTGGTTATGAGATAAAGTACAGAGAATATGAAAAGTGCTAAGAGAGAAATTAGGCAAGACCTTCATGTTGCTCCCAGTGTGGTGTTATCAGCTCATGCCATGACCCTGGGTCTCTCTGTCCTCATTGGATTTAATGGCTCTCAAAAGGTTTTGCTGGGCGTACTGATGACCCTAAACATCTCTTGAAAAGTGTTATAAGTAGGACTTCTATAAATTCCAGCTACCATTAGTTTAATCAATTAAGTCCCAACCCAAAATGGAGAAGAAAGTCATTTTTGTTAGAGTGTAATGATTCAGGACAATTCTACCTGCTTCCCCCAAAAAGGCATATGCTAAATTATCCTATTTGAATGAGATGGGAAAGTCTGGATGACCAAGCCACCTTCCATGAATGGTGAACATGTCTTGTCAGTCTTCGTTCAGCAATTCTTTCTGGCTATAGCCAGTCTTTGCCATCCACAAGGTCTGATCTTACACAGAGTAGGTGCCCTCATTGTGCTCCCAGAAACCACTGAAGGCATAGCTTAAATGTTCCCACTTTTACTTGGCCCAGTCAGAAGTAAATGCTTCTTCTGATGTAGCCCCATATCCTCTGGGCCAAATGTCTATTTAGCATTCCCTTTATCATGTTCTCTGCATCTGTGTGTCCTGCTAGGCTAGGGGACCCATGGGACCCAAAATGAGGTCTTCTTTAATCTTATATCCCTTACATTGACCAGCCTGGCACATAATGGGAACTTGATTCAATTTTTCCTTAATTGAAATGAATAGAATTGACCTTTTTTTTTTTTTTTTTAACATAACTCTTTTGCGTTCTAGACATAATAGCTAAAAACAATATTTTGCTGCTTCAGAATTGGAAAACTGGAAATCTGCCACTGAGGTGAGCAGAAATTTCCACAAGGTTATTTTTCTTCTTTGACATTAGGAAAGCAGTGTTTCCTGACAATACCACTCTCCCATGTGATGAAAGAGTCTGAGAGTTGGAGCAGGACTGTGTGGGGACAAACAACATTTTTTGTTGTGACTTTAAACAAATCAAAAGGACTTTTTCAGCCTCCCTAACACAGGTGGCATTCAATTGCTCACATATTTAATGCTGGTATAAACAACAAAAAAGAAGTGGTTATTTTGTTGCTTAGATTTTTTTCTTTTTCTTTTTTTAGACAGAGTTTTTGCTCTGTTGCCCAGGCTGGAGTGCAGTGGCATAATCTCTGCTCACTGCAACCTCCGCCTCCTGGGTTCGAGTGATTCTTTTGCCTCAGCCTCCCGAGTAGCTGGGATTACAGGTGCCCATCACCATGCCTGGCTGATTTTTGTATTTTTAGTAGAGACAGGGTTTCACTATGTTGGCCAGGCTGGTCTCAAACTCCTGACCTCAAGTGATCTCCCGGCCTCGGCCTCCCAAGGTTCTGGGATTACAGGCATGAGCCACCATACAAGGCCTGTTGCTTAGATTTCATGCATTTATTTAAACGTTTAAATGATTTCAAACATTCTTATGCATTTAAAAGTAATAAATAGTTGATGAAACAATTAGGTAAAAATGAAATTGAAGATTATGTGTAATATAATTCACCATTGTTTATAAATAGAAAAGGTTTGGAAACAGGCAATTGTCCATCAGTTAAATAGGAAAAGGGAGAGGATTATGGATAACTTGTATTTTCTGATTTATTAACTTTATTTCTGCTTAATAATATTAAAAACTGAAATCATTGAGTACTTACTATGTGCTAGATAGTGTTTTATGTACTTTACATCGTCCAGGTGCCATGGCTCATGACTGTAATCCTAACACTTTGGGAGACTGAGGTGGAAGGATAACTTGAGGTGAGGAATTTAAGCCCAGCCAGGGCAACATAGCTAGACCCCATCTCTATTTTGAAAATTTTCACATTAAAAAAAGTATTTTACATGTGTTGATTCTATGAGTTAGGATTTATTATTATCCCCATTTTATGAATTGAGGCACAAATTCAGTGAGAACTTGCCTAAGGTCACCCAGTAGTAAATAGCAGAGCTGTAACCTGACCCCATAGTCTTGTTCCCAACTCTTAGTCACTATGCTATATTATCCCATAGTCTGTATTGGTCATTTAAGAATATGCAGAATTCCTGAGTTTTAATAATTGCAAATACTTTGGCTGAGCCACGTGACCTTGGTTGAGTGATTTAACTTTTCAGGACTATGTAGTATGGAATTTAACCTTGCTCCAAAAGAGGCCTGGACTTTGCCCCTGGCTTCTAGGAGATAATCTTTATATGAATGTTTTTGTTTAGGGTGGTTATTGACCATGCCAGAAAGATAATCATGTGATTTAGGGTGGGAGCCTTGGGTCATGCCCAGAGGGTCTGGGGACTGAAGACTCAGATGGATTCACAATGTGGGTAAGCAGTCACTCAATCAATCATGCTCATGTCATAGAGCTCCAATAAAAACTCTGAACATGAAAGCTCAAGTGAGCTTCCTGGTTGTTACATACTGATGCTGAGAGCGTAATATTATCCTGGTACTGTAGGGAAAGGACAACAGAAACTCTGCATTCAGTACCTTCCTGGGTTTTGTCCTATATGTCTCTTCCTTTGACTAATCTTAATCATATCCTTTCCCTGTAATAAACCATGACCACGGGCATTCAGGTTATGGTTTCAGTGAGTTCTGTGAGTTCTTCTGGCAAAGTATTCAAACTAGAGGGTGATGGAAACCTCCTGAACTTGCAATTGTTGTCAGAAGTAAACAGGCAGTGAATAGAAGTGAATAGACAGCCAAAAATGAAACCCTCTCCTGTAACTTTGTAGTTGCCCCAACTCCTCACATCTCCTCAATTTCCTCATCTGTAAAATAACAATATTGAAAAAAAAAAAAATCCCTAAAGATTCCCCATAGAGCCAAATGCTCTGTTAAGAGTATTTTTATTTTAGCAAAGCTCTCCCAGAAACTAGAAACCCTTAACTCAAAAGAGCCCATAGTTGGGAGGTAGAGAAACAGGTGAGAATTTGGAATTGAAATTTCTCCTGCATAAATCACACTACTCACACCACTTACAGGTAAAGGAACTGCATAGGGATGACAGCTATGATGGGAGGGGATTTGGGGGCAGGAAAATCCTCTTAGTTATGACTCTGTTTCTGTACCTAAATAAATTAGCCAGAGGGTTCTGTTCTTTTGCAGGCTGTTTAGCTCAATGGAGCACACGTGCCCAGAATCCTGTTTCTGTTTCAGCCACAGAAATCAGACTCAATGATATTCCTTGAAGGCAAAATTGCAATTTGGGACTTTGCTTGGGGGCTTTCAGGGCTCACGGTGCCCTCTGATTTGACCTGCATTCAATTGTCTCCAAACTTTGGGAAGCCTCCACAAAGAAGCCTCTCAGTCTGGATGCTTCACTCAACTTTTGATAAAATATTTAGAATAATTTAGGCACAGAAGAAAATCGTCTTCACAGAATTGTAGAGACTTTTGTTTTCCCAAGTTGTAATTCGCCAAATGCAGGTGGTGGGATCTCACTCAACACTGCTTTGCCTATTTGCAAAATGAGGACACCTATCATTCACTTCAGTCCTGGGTGAAGACCACAGATACCACACTCATCACCCTATGGATTCCAAGGACAGTCTGTCATCTTAGTTCATGACAATAGCTTTTGGCTCATGCTTTAAACAATAGGGACAATAATAACACCTATATTAACTTAGTCTTCCAGGCAACATAATCTCATTTTATCCTCACAATGGCTCAACAAATTAGATACTATTATTTTCTCATTTTGCTCAGAGCAGGAAAATGAGTTTTAAAGGGGTTAATTTACCCTGGTCATATAGTGTGGTAAACAGAATAATGGCCCTCCACAGACATCCATGTCCTAATTCCTAGAACCAATGAATATTTTACCTTACATGGAAAAAAGGACTTCACAGTTGTGATTAAGTTAAGGATCTTGAAAGGGTGAATCCTGGATTATTCAGGTGGACCCAATGTAGTCATGAGGGTTCTTATAAGAGGGAGGCAGAAGAGTGAGTGTGATGATGAAAGCAAAGGTTGCAGTCATGTGAGGAAGGGGCCATAAGCCAGGGAGTGCAAGTAGCCTCTAGAAAGCAGAGCATGCAAGGCACAGATTGTCTCCTAGAGCCTCCAGAAGGAACACACCCTTGCTGACATCTGAATTTAAAAACTCCAGAACTATAAAATAATCTGTGTTATTTCAGACTATTAAATTTGTGGTAATTTGTAACAATAGCAAGAAAAAACTGATGCATAGTGGATTGGAGATTTGAATTTGAAGAGTCTGCCTCCAAAGATTAGCTCTTATCTCTTTATCCCCATCCCAAGTCATCAGCCCCATTAAATCTGGAATCCCTATTACTGATATTTTCAACATTCAGTAATTACAGTTCCTCCCTGCAGCTCTAATCACAGGAACTGCAAGTTACAAGAAGACAGAGTTACAGAGTTCTCCAGTCAGCAGAGCTTAAGAGGTAAAAAGAGGACAGGCACGGTGGCTCACACCTGTAATCCCAGCACTCTGGGAGGCCGAGGCAGGTGTATCACTTGAAGTCAGGAGTTCAAGACTAGCCTGGTCAACATGGCAAAACCCTGTCTCTACTAAAAATACAAAAATTAGCCAGGTGGCGTGGTGCACGCCTGTAATCACAGCTACTTGGGAGGTGAGGCAGGAGAATCGCTTGAAACAAGGAGGCAGAGGTTGCAGTGAGCAGAGATCACTCTATTGCACTCCAGCCTAGGTGACAGAGCAAGACTCCCTTTAAAACAAACAAACAAACAACAAACAAACAAACAGGTAAAAACGAAGTCTGGCCAGATTGCTCAGGCTCTCTGAACCTCAGTTTTCTCACCTACAAAATTGAGACAATAATGGTGTGAGCCTCATGGAGATTTTGAAAGAATTCAGTAAAATAGATCACTGAACACAGCGCCTGGCACAGAAAAACACACTACAAGCATATTATTATCTTAAAATTCTATCGAGTGCTTTATGTTACCTTCCAGCCTTTGTTATGGAGTTTTAACTACAGAAATCCAGGTTTGCAATAGAGAGCACAAAGTTGGTGTTTTTTTCTTCTTCTACGAAATGGGATCTCTCTCTCACCCAGGCTGGAATACAGTGGCATGATCTTGGTTCACTACAACCTCTGCCTCCTAGACTCAATCGATCCTCCCACCTCAGCCTGCTGTGTAGCTGGGACTACAGGTGTGTGCCACAACACCTGGGTAATTTTTGTATCTTCAGTAGAGACAGGGTTTCACCATGTTGTCCAGGCAAGTCTTGAACTTCTGGCATTAAGGGATCCAACTGCCTCAGCCTCCTCCCAAAGTGTTGGGATTAGAGGCATGAGCTGTGTCCAGCCCACAAAGTTTTCTAAAGAGAAAAAAGTATATTCTCTCATTTTTATATAATGCTTTAGACTTAGCCTCCAGCTTTTCACTGTATGAATGAATTTTCTCCCTCAAAAATAAACTCTAAGACTTTTTTCGGAAGGACTTTTCCATCTATATCTTTGTGAGTTCAGCTTAATAATGGCTATAGAACCTGCCACTTAATTCAGTCATTCTAGAATCCAGTCTATTCTTGTGCTTCTGAAATGGGTTCTGATGACTCTTCCAGCAATAAGTGAGTTCAATAATTGGTTAACCAGAGTTTGGTGTTCAAGCCTAGCTTTGGCCAAAAGTTGAAGTTTTCTTCAATGCCTCACTGGACTTTGGGTGGCCTTCCTATCCACACACTAACACTTTCCACTGTATTTTACAGCAACACCTCCCTCCTCCCATCTTCTTTGCTATACCTGGTCTCCTTCCCTTTCATGGAAGTGATGGCGATGTGGTGAGCTGCTCCTCCAGGATTCAGGGTCAAGCTCTAAACAGAACAGTAGTCAGTGTAGCATTTGCAAAGGTGAAGTGTATCAGAACAAATGGTATGCTGGGTTGGTGTCCCTGCCAAACTCCTGTTCACCCAGAACCTCAGAGTGTGACCTCATTTGAAAAATAGGGTCTTTGCAGATATAATCAAGGCAAGAATGGAGATGAGATCATACTGGATTAGGATGGGCCCTAAATCCAGTAAGCGTGTTCTGAGAGACAGAAAAAATACACCCAGAGACACAGAGAAGGCCATGTGACAGCAGAAGCAGAGATTGGAGTCAGGCAGTTACAAACTCAGGGACTTGCCAGGGTCGTTAACAACCATCAGAAGGTAGGAAGAGGCAAGGAAGGATTCTTCTGAAGGGGGTTTCCCTAAGCTTCTCCTTCACCCTTTGCAGATCCACTGAAAAGCCAACTCACTAAAAGTAGATTAATTGGGAAAATAGCATACAAATTTATTAATGTCCACAATGGGGAGAACCACACAGTGATTGTCCCAACAACTCAAATGGATTTCAGAAGCTTTTATACCATCTTGAAGTTACAGAAAGAATGGGGGCTTGGATTGTGGCAAAACAGAAAATGGGAGAGGAAGAAGAGGAGGCTTGGCTAGCAAAGCCAAGTAGATGAAACCTCACAGGTAGCAACCCTCCGAGATCAGAGAAGGTAAATGTTTCTTTCAGATTTTTAAAATGATCAGATCCAAGTTAATCTTTCCTAGGTGCAGAAAAGGGAAGGCTTCGAAGAAAACCTGGCTGCATCACACACGTTCTCCACAGATGCAAATCTTCCTGAAAAAAGACAGCTTTGCACGGCCACTTCCACATGCAGGCCTTCTGTACGGCCCTCTCAAAATATTGTCAAATATTTTGGGGTGAAATATTTTTATTTTCCTCACTTCCTTATGAAACCACTTGTGAAAAAATTTTAACAGTGAGAAAATTCTAGTTGGAGGAGAGGGGAGATCTGATCTTGCCAACCCCCTCTCTCGCCTTTAGCCTTCAAGCTGGCAGACATTTAGTTTATAGGTTAAATGATAATACCTCTTCCCTGAAAGTCAATTATCTTTGTAAAGGTAACGAGAGATCACTAGGCTAGAAGGATAGAGAAGCCTGAATTCTGCTAAGGTGTAGATATAAACAATTGCCAGCCATTATTCTAGAGGTCACAAGGTATGCAACTTCCCCAATTACTCCTGCAGATAACATCACTATTATAGAACCTAAGACTGACCTTTCAGATATCTTTTCTGGTTTTTCACATGTCTGACACCGACGGCTCCACCTGGACCCACCATCCACTCCTGTTGGCCTCACCCAGAAGTGATTCAGCACTCAGGATTATTGCCCACACCCTTATGATCGCACCCCCAAGCAATCAGCAGCAAGCACCCATTGCCTAGCCACCCCCACCCTTCCCCCAAACTACCTTTGAAAAACCCCTAACCTACCAGCCTTCAGTGATATTGATTTGAGTAATAATTCCATCTCCAGTGTGGAGTGACCAGCCTCGCATCAATTAAACCCTTTCTTTACTGCAATGCTATGGTCTTTGTTTGTGCAGCAGGCAGGAAGAACCCTCAGGCAGTTATACTTCGAGCCTTAAGACACCTTGATGTCAGACTTCCAGTCCCCTGAATTGTGATAAAATAAATTTCTGTTGTTTTAGAACTCCCAAGTTTGTGATTGTTTGTTATGGTAGTTCTAGGAAACTAATATAAATGGTGATTTTTGATGTCCTTTAAATCATGTCACTTATGGGAGGGTCCACTTCATCTACTCCAGGCTCACCCCCTCTTTTCCCAAAGATAAGAAATATTTTGTGTACGAGAATATTTCTTCCTCATCTTCACTTTGCAGCATATGGACTACAACAAGAGTGTGAGAAAAGCAACGCCAAGTCAATAAGGATTGCTTGTCCGTTCACAAAACACCCTGCTTAGCATAAGAGTAACAGAAGCATTTCTTTGTCACTAGTTAGCTGTGTGACTTTAAGGGGGTGACTTAACCCTTTGAAACTTCCACTTTCTCAAAACAAATTAGTTGCACAATCCATTTTTAAGGTCCCTAATATCATGGAATTATTTAGAAAATTATGGATTAGGAGCAAAGAAAAGACAAGGGGAAAACATGAAGAACCCTTGGAAACTTGAGTACATCCTCCCTAAAGGAAAATAATTCCCACAAATGCTTAAAACCCACCTGTTACACAGGGCTTTTTAATCATAGGATAATTTTGTGCCTGCAACTGCCTATTTTTCAGTACTGTAGTACATAGGTCCTGACAACAGATTGTTCTTTTAAATGCAAACGTTCCCACTATCTTGATACCTTGTAATGGTTCTTAGGGCTATGGACATCAACATCAGCATCTCAGGAAAAATGTGCTATATGTATTTCACTACCTGTCTCGGCTTACCCATATGAACATATAGCCGTTTTTCTTCAGCAACCCTCTCTGCAAATCATGATCACAGAGGCCTCTCCTTAGCAGGACACAGCCTCTCCTAGCCATCCTGGGAATTAACTCCACACAGCAGGTTGGGTCTTGCCTACTCACCTTGCAAGCACTCAATCCAAGGTTAGAGAAAGGTGTAATTAAAGAGAGAATATAATCTTTCAATCTTTAGATTGCATATCAAGGACCAAAGTCTCCAAAGACTCTCACTGACTGTTTGCAACTAAACATAAGCTCACTGGCAATGGAGGTGGAAAATCAAGGTTAGGAAGAGTTAATCCAGATTCTAGGACAGGTTAACGTTTCCCTCTTGCTTAGCCCAAGACCTGTAGCCTCTGTCTACTTCTCACATTACCATATCAATATTCCCTTTTCACCCAAATCCCTCCATCCACAGCAACTGGTGAGCTGTAAGTTTTGTTTTGTTTATATTTGTTTGCAGCTTAACTATTTCATGTTCATTTACATGTTCCATGAAATGTATCCATTGAAGTCGCTAACATATTACTTCCTTGCAGATCTTTACATTTTTTACCATATTTCTTAGTTTAAGAAAACTAGTCAATAAAGTGCCTGCTTAAATAGAAGACAAGAAAGTGAGAATATTGATGGTTATAAATTTCTCCTCATCTTCCAATATGGAAACCAAAAACTGGAGACTGGAAAATCACATGAAGGAAGACTTTTAGAAAAGTGATTCGACTGTTATTATGAATTCCTTGAAAATGTTAACCAATAGGTTAAAGTTAAAACAGGTTAATGTAAAAGAAAAACATAAATGATTTAATGACATAGTGAGTAGAAAAGTGACACATACTTCAAAGGGAGGATGGGGATGCCAGTACAGGGGAGTTTGGGAACAGAAAGTATCAACTATAGAAAGGAGAGGAGAAACTAATACAGAAGGCATGAGCTCATGTGTTGCTGTTCAGGTGTTTGTCAGATATAGTTACTAACAATAACAACCATGCACTAATGCCCTGTGTGAGAGCAGTAAAAGCTCCTCTGAGCTTTTACCAGAGCTAGGCCACCTACCAGCTCTGCCCTGTCTCTCAAGGTGTCCCTCTCAGCTGAAATTCAGAACCATCATATTCCCTGTGCAACCCAGGCCCTAACAAAGCCCAGAACAAAGCCCTGGTTACACTAAGTTTCCTAAGATTCTCAGGTCTAGATGCCAAAGTAGGCCATTTAGCAGCCAGCTGTTCCTGGTGACTAATTTATCAGTGCTCTGAGAATTATTTTTGAAGGTATAAATGAATGTCAGTCTTTGAGTCCCAGAAACACAGCTCACTAAATATGAATCATTGCACTAATCCAGTGTGGGACTTTGTATGGTGTGGGCTGTGTTATTTGTCCTGGGCTCAGGGGAGAAAGCAATGATATATTTAAAGCAGGGTGTTTTCAGAGAGAGCATTAACATAGTGAATTATATGGAGAATGCAAATGAAAGAACAGTGAAAGTGACCTTGAGTCCTTGACTCAAACTAGTTCCCTGTTAGCTAATAGCCAAACTGATCAAGAACATCAAGAAAGGAAGTTATAGATGTTCTGTTTATTAGACAGAAAACATTAACAACTCGATTGTACATTGAAACACACTAAGACATGAAAATAAGCACAGGGCAAAAGGGAAAAGTTCAGTGAATTTTCCTGAACATTTTTTTTCCTTTTTAGTGCTGTTTCAGCAATGGCATTTGATCAAATATAAGAAAGGAATTTTTTTTTTTTTTTTTTTTTTTTTTTGCAGAGCTTATTTTGTCCCTACGAGATTGGCAATCCACTCCAGAAACTGTTGAAATATAAATCTACAGGTCATATCTCAAAGTAGGATGGTAGCACATTCCATCATTTGGGGGAACAGCAGAGACATTAGAGCTCTGAGGATGTTTCCATTTTACAGGATGGAAAGTGGAGACCCAAGAAATTCAAATGACTTGCCCAAGGTAGTCATGGAAATAAGTCTAGAATTTCGACTTCCATCCACGCATAGATCCTGTGCCTTAAGACCATGAGTTGCCACTTATCACCACAGTCCCTTATAAATCTTAGGCTGGGTGTAGAGAAAATGGAAGAAAGCCATTGCAAAGTTACGTCTGAATAACTCTAAGCATGCTACAGTCAATAAAATCCAGCTTCCAAAAAATATGGCTTAGAGACCAAGTTTTTACTGTTTATAGGACTGCAGTGTTCTGCACACATGGCTAAAAAGCTCCAAGCACTACCTTAAATCGTTCATAGCTGTAGGTTGAAGTCTGCCCCCAGCCCCACCCCTCCACCCAAACCTCTAAAAGTGATCTATGACATTTTTTACTACTTTGAGAATGGGAAAATGAGCTGGGCTTAGTTAAGGGCCATCACCAAGTTCCACATGTCTCCTGAGATGGTTTGTCTTCTGGGTATGAGCCCCTTCTGCCTTCTCCCTCAGATGAAGCTCTCTCAACCCACTGGACACCTGTGGGCAACTCAGGCAAGGAGGGCAGCCTCTAGCTAGGCAGATTCAAAGTAGATTCAAACACGCTCTCGTCCCTCTGGGCATCCACACTCATCTCTTTCACCTTTCGGCCAAACACACACATCAGGATTTCCTGACAGGAACACCTGGTTGATGTTGGCAGCTGAAGAAGCAAAAGCATTTTTCTTGGTATGACACTTCCACTGAAGGGACCAAAGGGATTCAGAAGCACTGATGACATTTGGTGGAATTCACCATCTGACTTAGAAGAAATCAAGACAGAAATCTGAATTGGAATCCACTTTTTCATCTGTACAAAACTCATCACTAGAGTTGAGTCAAGGACAACATTCTACAGATTAGCCAGTGTCTGCCTGGAGATGGTAAATTGCAGAAATTGAGCCAGGACACTCATGTCTAGAAAAGGGATGGTCTCCAGAGCAATGTGCTCTGGGGGTTTTCAGAGGGTTGTGTGCCTTCTACATAAGCCCAGCCTGGACTTTGAGAACCCACAAATGTCAAACATGGGGTTGCCCTCAGACAGCTCCTAGGAAAACAGGGCCTTGTAGGCCCAAAGCAGGAAATGTCCATGGGCTTGGTTCATCCTAATTTCAGGACATGTACCTTTGTGATCACAAAAGGGATTCTATTCCCAGTGCCTTTTAGGGAAGGAAATCTTATAGCACCACATATTTCTGCTACTGATTAATAATTCCCATAGTCAAAGGAGACAGGGAAAAATTAGGAAGTTATCTACCAACAGACTTGGGCAACTTGTCAGATTTCCAAGAGGTAGAAACTAGGAACCAAAAGATGTGGATTCTACTCCCAATTCTTTTCCGAGAAGCTACATGAGTTTAGGGGAGCTCCTAAGCTCCAGTTTTCTCATCTATTAAATGAGATGACTTACCTCACAGGGCTAGTGTGAGTGAGGTTCACAGGAAATCTTTGTGTATAAGGATCTTTAAAAAGTGGCCAGATATAGTGGCTCACACCTGTAATCCCAGCACTTCGGGAGGCTGAGGCAGGAGGATTGATTCAGCTTAGGAGTTCAAGACTAGACTGGGCAACATAGTGAGACCTCATCTCTTTTTTATTAAAAAAGAAAAGAAAAGCTCTCTGTAAACAAGAGAAAGACTTTGATTAACATTAGACTATCTTCTCCCTTCCTCTCGTTGATGAGCCTGTAGTTCCAGCTGGCTTCCCAGAGTCAGCAGAGTCATTACTCAGCTATCTATCACCTGCTGGCTCCTAGTGGCTCAGAGATTCAGGTAAACCAAGCTGCTACTGAGCCAAGAAAAAGTAGTAGCAGAAGGGACATCTCCTTGAGATGTTAACAGTCAGAAAGGCTCTGGAATAGAAGTCCTCTAAGCTGGTGATGGATCAGAGAGCAAGCAGGCATCTGCTTTTAATTAAAAAAGCAAAAATCTAACTATGACCTGAAACCTTAATATATCTCAAAAGAGGACCCTGCTGTTTTCCTTGTGTACTTGCTGATTCAACCTGCAGGTTTATGCACAGATCAGATGGGTCAGATTTTGGAAGCAGAACTGTAGTTCATGCAGAAATCAGGTCAACAATTAGCAACTGCAGCCCTTCATTAAGAGCTTCTCCAAGCCTGTGTTCAGCCGTGTGATGAGACTGCGTAAAACTGACTCTTACCTGAATTTAAATCAGACTCACTCTACCCTCTCAAAAGGAGCTCATTCACAGTCCTGATATTTTTTTTCCCTGCCTATTCATTCTATTACTGTCCTCTGCCATGAGAACCTGAGCTACAGAACCAGGAGCTGGTCCTGAAGAGCTCCACTTCCCAAAGAGCTATTGGGAACTGCTCGATTAGTAAGAGACTAAAAGAAATTTGGAGAGGAGGCGTTATTTTGCAAAGGATGAGGAATTCATCCTTGGATGTGCTGGAGCTGCTTAGTGGAATACCAAGGGAAAACAAGTCTGGGTCTTTGAATCCTATCCAGCTGCAGCCACAAGTTCCTGAGGAGTACGTGCAAGATGACATGCAAGCAATCCACATGCTATTTTTGGCCAAAATGAGTGAGCAAGGAGACCCTTCTGCATAGGTCAAATGAAGACTTCAGCGTCATTTGTCCTGCATGTTTCCTTCTCTTGAACAGCTCCATGAGGATTTTTAGGGTAGAGGGTTCCTCCCAAGTAGAGGGAGTCTGGGCCCAGCATAGAATAAAGAAAAAGAAGGGGGATATATATATATAGAGAGAGATATAGATATACATTTTAAAATATAATATATAAATATACATAATATATGTAAATATCTTTGTATATATTCCAAAGAGTCTGATACCCAAAAGATGACACTCCACAGTGAATCAAGAGCCTTAAACTTCTGCTTCTTTGCCTCATTGCTCCACACTTTAATACCCTGTTCTAACTGCATCCTTAATCCACACCCAAGTTCTAAACAGAATTTCCGGGAGGTAGAAGGGTAGTGGGGTTCACACTGCTTGAGAGATCCTAACAGCCTGGCCCAATTTCTAAGGAGAGCAATGCCTTGAGCAGGCAAAGGGTGATGAGAGTACATACTTAGAGGAGTAAGGCAAAAAAGTAAGCAGCTATAACAGGCCATTCCAATAGAAAAGAGACTTGACAAAGAAGTCAGATAACAGGGACAAGAATCCTCAAAGAGATCTAATTAGGGCATGAAAAAGACTTTGTGAGACTGAAAAAAAAAATTAATTTTTATTTAAAAACTAAAAAAATTAATTGAATTATCAAATAGACAATTTGGAAAAGTGAACAGTCACAACCATGAACCAACTCAGAAGCCTAGAAGAAATATATTGCTGCACAGAAAAAAATACAAAGATAGAAATCATAGGACAAAACAAAGAAACTTGAATGCAGATCCAGGAGGCTTTTTGTGGCAGAAAAGGACATCTGGAAAAGAAGGAACAGAGAGAGGGGAGTTAATAATGAAATAAATAGTACAGAAAAAACTCCCACCCTGGAGAAAGACTTGAGGCGAAGACTGAAAGGGATACTTGAGTTTCGGATAGGATTAACGGAAACATGGCACAGCTCTTGGTGGAATTCTTAAATCCCCAGAACAGAGGTAGGGGATGCTTATTTAATTGTCCCAAAGGCATTGTTTCTCAAGATATAGTCCATGGACTTCCTACCTCAGAACCAAGAAACTGGTTAAAAATTCAGATTCCAGAACTTCTGAATCACAGCCTTTGGTATGTTTGGGGAAATGCAAACAGTTGAGGGTGAGGAGCCTCGGGTAGAGGGTGTCGGTGATTGGAAGGATCCTCTTGAGAAATTTCGAAGTGTCTAATGATAGGAAGGGCACCCTTATCCAACAGAGCCTAACTACTCTTCCTCAGTGAAGTATTGCAAATTCCCTCACATGTACACATATACACACAAGGTAAGGCAACACCCTACGCTATATGGATCTATTTGGGAGAAACTACTGGAAATGACATAAAAAACTTCATAGCTTTTTTTTTTTCCTTTTCTTAAAAAATGTTCCAAACTTAACTTTGAACTTTGTAAAGTAAAAGTAAAACATGAAACTGAATTATCTAATGAAACCACTTTCTTTACTACCGTTTGCTTAACATTTTTACAGAGTACAAAGACCAGGCAATGACTGTATATCTACAGTCCAGTTCCCAAACTGGGAATGAAACCATCACGTTTTTCCAGGGTGAGGCTCAACTGAGGCAAACCTCTAACATATCCTCTGGTGTTCTCACGACCCTCTTCTCTACTTTTGGAGACCATCGGTGTTTAGGAAATAATCATTGCTTTTTTAAAAATAAACTTCAATGATGTATAATTTATATACAATACAATGCACTCATTTAGACATACCCAGTTAAAATTTGATGAGTGTGCCTGTGAGACAATTACCACAGTCTAAATACAGAGCACTTCTATCAACCCAGAAAATTTCCTCGGCCCTTCTGTGGTCCATCCCTCCTTGTATCCCTAGGTCCAGCCCATCACTGGTCTGCTTTTTGTCACTAGAGTTTAAATTGTCTTTATGTAAATGGAATCATATAGTGTATTAGTTTCCCAGGGCTGCTGTAATAAGTTAGCACAAGCTGGATGGCTTAAAACAAAAGATATGTACTCTCTCACAGTTCTTGAGGCTAGAAGTTCAAAGTCAAGATGTCAGTAGGATCATGTTCCCTCTGAAGGCTGTAAGGAAGATCCTTCCTTGTCTCTTCCACCTGCTGGTGGCTCCTAGCATTCCTTGGCTTGTGGCCACCTCACTTCAGTCTCTGCCTCTGTCTTCTCAGGACCTTCCCTGTGTGTCTGTGTCTCCATGTCCTTTCTTTCATTAGGACAGCGGTTGTTTGATTTAAGGACCACCCTAAATCCAGGATAATGTCATCTTGAGATTTTTAACTTAATTTTCTGCAAAGACCCTATTTCCAAATAAGGCCACATTCATAAGTACCAGGTGTTAGGACTTGGGCATAGCTTATGTGAATATATCATAATCTAATTATCCACTCACCTACAGATGGATGTTTGAATACTTCTGAGTTTTTTTTTTTTTTTTGTGTGTGTGTGTGTGTGTGTGTGTTTTCTGAGCTGGAGTTTCACCTTGTAGACCAGGCTGGAGTGCGGTGGTGCAATCTTGGCCCACTGCAACCTCCACCTCCCAGGTTCAAGTGATTCTCCTGCCTCAGCCACCCAAGTAGCTGGGATTACAGGCGTGTGCCACCATACCCAACTAATTTTGTATTTTTAGTAGAGATGGGGCAGGCTGGTCTCAAACTCCTGACCTCAGGTGATCCACCCACCTCAGCCAGCCAAAGTGTTAGGATTACAGGCGTGAGCCACCATGCCCGGCCTTGAGTTTTTGACTATAACAAATAAAGTTCCCATAATCATTTGTGGCAAGCCTTGGTGTGTACATATACTTTCATTTCTCTTACCCAAATATGTCTAAATTTACACAATATTGCCAAGACATTTCCTAAAGTTATTGTGTTAATTTACTTTCCCCTCAGCAGGGTACATGAATTCGACTTTTTCCATGTCCTCACCAACACTTGGTGTTTGTAATAATCTTTTTTATATAAGCCATTTCAGTGGGCACATAGTGGTATCTCATTGTGGTTTTTATTTGTATTTCTCTGATGACTAATGATGACAAATATATTTTCATTAGCTTTTTAGTTATTCATATATTTTCTTTCATAAAGGATCTATTTAAATATTTTGCCCATTTTTAATCCGGCTGTTTGTCTTATTACTTTAACCATTACGTTTTGAAAACTTTTTTTTTCTCTAACAAGTATGAACAAAAATAACAAAGTATTTCTAATTTGGGATTTAGAAAGCTCTGCCAAATGATTAACAACTCAACCGAGACAGTTTCCAAACCAGGAGAGAAATTCTGTTTTGAATAGGACTGGTGATTTAGTACAAAGAATAACTGCCGACCGGTGATCAGGAGAGCTGGTACCTAGTGCCTGCTCTGTCATTCTTTACTTTTACAATTCTAAACAAGTCACATACATCCTTGTATCTCTGATCCTTCATTTCTAAAATAAGGGTACTACACTAAAGTAACCAAGCTTTTCTCTTGCTCCAACATGTAAGTTGTTCCTTTTGCTAAATGTTCAAAATAGCCATAAAGATCCTTCAAAATATGCCATATTTGAATGCTCAAGCAACTTAAACAAAATTCATTGGTGTCCCTGAAGTCTGAAAAAAATCAAGCTGAAGAAACATGAAAGAGTTGTCCTTGCAAAATGGCAGATACTAACATGTTCAGACAATCCTTAGAAGGTTTTTCTTCAAAGAATATACTCCACATGAGTGAAAACATCAGCCCAGGGGTTATAGCGTCTCTTGCAGCCTTGTGATTACAGTACACAATAAGGTTGATTACACACCAAGTCACTTTACACTATACATAATATCCCAAACTATAGCAGTAGCATCTTTCAACAGGAGAAAAATGAATCTATCCAATACACAGACATACACATTTAATATTTCTGTTTGCACAGAGTATTTTCTGTGGCAATATTTCTGCAGTGCTGTCAACTGCTAAAACACTTTATTAAAATAGTCTCCCACAGGGAAAATTGTTTACCACCCAGATGAGCTCTTAATACCCAGACAGTTAATCCTATCAAACATCTCCTATGGCCATAGTGAATTGTTTTTCCAAAAGTGGGGATAAGTATGTTTGAGATAAACCTGCTCTCAGTTCTCTTTTGTCACCAAGGGCACAGCTTCAAAAGATAACTCAAGGATCGGGGTTCTATTTGTAGCCATTGGATAGTTGTTTCATAAGAAGCAAACAGGTCTGTGTGATAACTGAACCCATCATTCTGATATCAAGCCAGAATTATGCTACTTTAGGGTAAAGGCCATTTGGCCAACACTTCTTAGATTTCATTAGCTTCATGCTCTAGTCATCAGAACTTGCCAACTGAAACTACAAGGTTAGATTTTATATGATGATAAAGTAGACAATCTAAAAAACATTTTCCAGGATCAGCACATCAGGAACTTGACCTTCTACCGCAGCAGTAAGAATCAATATCACTTCCTCTTTGTTGAATGCCCAGGCCATGATTTGAGAGTCTCTAGTTTTTTGTTGAATTTAACCCTTGTATTCATTTTAGGTTTGAAGGGCAAGTACCAGGAAAGGGCAATACCATGTATGCCTATAGCTATAAGAATGCAGCATGAACTTCAGAATCTTTAGAGGTAAAATTCTAGAAGTCTGCATGGAGATGTTTCTCCAAGAAAATCTGGATGACATTGTCTTTTCTGTGCTTATTTTTCTGATCAATGATGTCTAGAAGTAGCATTTCCTTCATCTCTGTCTCCATCATCACAATCCTCATTTTTTCTAACATTGTACTGTGAAAAATTTCAAACATGAAGTAAAGTTGAATTTTACCAGGAACACTCATGTACTAACCATCTAGATCATACCATTACTATTTTATTCTACTTGCTTTATCACATATCTAGCTATCTAACCATCCCTGTATCATTCTTATTTTTAATATTTCAAAGTAAACTGCAGATGCCGGCCCCTAATCTTCATTTTTAGCTCTTTTCCTTCTCTTACTTTTCAGGTTTTTGTGACAGTTTTCTTTAAAGAGGAGTTTTTTCTCTATGAGTAATCATTACAATGAATTTACACAGAATCCTAGAGCTAGAAAGTTTTGTCCAAACCAACCCAGGTCTCCCAATTCTGAGCAGACATTTCTCACTGCACATTTTCTCCACCTTTTTGCTCATATATAAGAGCTAAGTTTTACCCACATTGACAATTTGATTACTTATATTTTTCAAAGGCTAGAAAGTTGAATAACCCTCCAAAGAATAAGAAAAAGTCCTCAATCTGTCCTTGACATTAAATATCTATTTGCACAGCTAGGAACATTCCTTGTCAAACAATAGCATTCTGTTTTTCTCTTTACTTTTTTTCCACTTTTGGATAGTCTCCATACTATTTCACTGCCAGGTTCAATTTTGACGTAGGATTCAATTATTAGAACAATTGTAGAAGGTTAGTTAAGAATTCCATTTAAATGTGTTGGGCTAAAAAAAAAAAAATGTGTGTTTCTGTCTCCTCCAATATATAAGTAAAAGAAAAAAAAAAGGTATAAAGTCAGAAGGACAAAAAGAGCAGGCGTAGGGATGAAAGCTAACAATAGATGTCACCAAGTTTGGGAGGATTAAAAATGAACCGAGGCGTGAAACTCACTTAGCCAAACAGAGGAAGTAGAAATCCATCTGCCCTCATAGGAAGCAATGATGAGAAGCAAGTCAGTTTGCTCTGCAAAACTCAGTGAAGACTCAAGGCTTGGATGTATAAGGCAAGTAGGAGTCAAGTGGGGCTAAAGACTAGGAATTTGTGAAAAGATTACATTTGCACAGCCCCAGCCCATCCCCTCACTAGAGGAGAATACAGATTTTATTCCCTGAAGATAATCAGAGTTTCACCTCTGAAGTAGGGAACCACAGGCACAATGGAGAGATCTGAGGCTTAATTCTGAAAATGGGGCATTAAATGAGAGTCTACATACTAAAGAATGAAATATCATTCTCCTCTCTCTCTGCCTGCTCTTACAATGCCTGTAGCTGGGGATAATATAGAATTTGCTCTCTGGAGAAATTGAGATACCAGAGAGAAAAGATGTATGATTGCTGGCATTTGGGGTTTTCCCCCAAGAAACAACTAAAACTCTGTCAAATTATTTTATATACAACTCACCAGTCAATGACATCACCCCCTCCACACACACACACACATCCTCCAATTAGCTTTTTTTATTATTATTATTACTACTCTTCAATATAGACTGAGAACCAAGGACCAGCAGATATTTGAAGAAAATCTACAACAAGAAAGACAAAACTAAAAAGAAATAAAGAAGAACACAGAAAAAACATAAAATACATGGAACAGAAGAATACTTCCAAAAGATCTACCATTAATAGTCAGGAAAATAAAATAGTAAACCCATAATAAAAGAACAAGAAGCTACAAAAAAGGAATAATCAGAGACTTAGAGGGGCTATTTAAAATATGATAATGAAATGATTTAATAGAAAAATTGGAAAATAAAATCAAAGAAAAATCCCAGAAAGCAGAATAAAACAAGCCAATAGATAATGGAGAAAAAGCACAATCAAGTTAGAATATCAATCCAAGATGTCTAGTATCCAAACTCAAAGAATCCGTAAAGAGAAATCATGGAAAATAGATAAGAGAAAAATCATCAAAATAATAATACAGGAAATTTTCTCTATATTCAAGTACAGAAATGCAAGATTCAAAGTGTTTACCAGGTGTACAATGTAATGAGTTAAAAAATAAGATTCAATCCAAGGGCATCATCAAAAATTTGATTCATTCAAGATAAAAGGAGGCTAGCACAAGCTTTCAGAAAGAAAAAGATGGAGCCAATAGAAAGGGAACCAGAGTGGCACTGGCCTTCTCAACAGCAACATTGGATACTAGAAGAGAGTAGAGCAATGACCGCAAAATTAGGGAAAATTATTTCAGCTTAAAGTTTTATATCCAGCCAACAGGGCTAGCTATAGAATTTGTGGGGCCTAATGAGAAATTAAAATGTGGGTCCCCTTGTTCAAAAACTAATCTGTGTAAGATGCACAGATCTTACACCTATGAAGCCAGGCCTGCTAGTCAACTATCAATCATGCATAAATGTTAAAGACACTTATTATCCATGAACCTTTTCTTGGAAGATGTACTTTAGCAGAATAAGGGACTAAATCAAGAAAGAGGAAGACAGAACCCAGGAAACAGGAGAGAATAGCAAACAAATCAATTCCAGGAAAACAAACATATACAGCCTTAAGGGTAACTAGTCCAGACTAGAATAGAGAGATGGAGAAATTCAAAACAGAGATTTGGGGGAGATGAAAGGAATAAGTAGATGTGGATTTATATGCAATTTGGAATTGCAACTGAACAGTTGTAAAAATTTTCAACAGATGTGTGGTATCTGTTGAAGCATTTAGAAAAAAATGACCATATATACATAGAAAACTTGACAAATAATAATAATAAAAAAAACTAACTCCAGGAAACACAAAAATTTTATAAGAAAGGAAATATATAACTTTCAGCAGTAAGAAAAATATATGTAGTTTTATAATATAAATTCTGATTAATAATTTTATCAAAAATTCAGATTTAAGGCCAGGCGCAGTGGCTTATGCCTGTAATCCCAGCACTTCGGGAGGCCAAGGCAGGAGGATTGCCTAAAGTTGGAAGTTCAAGACCAGCCTGACCAACATGGAAGTACCCCGTCTCTACTAAGAATACAAAATTAGCCAGATGTGGTGGTACATGCCTGTAATCCTAGCTACTCAGGAGGCTGAGGCAGGAGAATTGCTTGGCCAGGAGGCAGAGGTTACAGTGAGCTGAGATTGCATCATTACACTCCAGACTGGGCAACAAGAGCGAAACTCTGTCTCCAAAAAAAAAAAAAAAAAAAAAAAAA